>NC_048231.1:79693418-80028109 GCF_002007445.2 Ailuropoda melanoleuca
TCTGTTGTGCTGTGCAACATTTTGCTACATAGACTATTTTATAGCAGAAAGCTAGAAGAATATTTATTATGAATATTAAAGCAATAGTGCATCAATGAAAAGGCGGAGACATTAGGAATTGTGTAAATGCTTAGATTCACTTTTGGTGGATTTTTTGTACTTTATTTATAACTAATAAAAATGAACTGCATTGCTAACTACACCTCACTTGTGCGGGGTGCTTATTTCTATGCACACCCAGGACGCCAGCCTGGAGAGAGCCTGAGACCTGCCTTTGTCTAAGGAAGAAATACCATCCACCTTCTCCCCACCCATTTTCCTCACTGTCTGTCCCTGTTTCCCTTCTCCCTCTCTTCCTCTCCCTCCTCCTCCCCTCCTCTCCCTCTCCCTCTCCCCTCCTTCTTCCTCCCTCCCTCCCCTCTTCTTCTCCTCTCCCTCTCCCCCCTCTCCTCCCCCTCCCTCCCCCTCTCCTCNACTCTCCTCTCCTCCTTCCTCCTTCCTCCTTCCCCTCTCCTCCTTTCCTCCTACCTCTTCCTCCCCCTCCCCCTCTCCTCTCCTCCTCCCTCCCTTCCTTCTCCTCCTCCCTTCCTCCCCTCTCCTCCTGCTTTCTCTCTTATCTAACATTCCTTTTTTTTTTAACCTCTTTATCTCTCAAAAAATCTGTTCAATGCCATGGACCTAATTAACTTGTTTCCTAAACTTCAGTTTGTGAATCTTAAAGGAGAAAGTTCTGATTTTTGATCAATTTTCAAATGTAACCTTTTGCCTTTTGAACTAGAGGGCTCCTCAGCCTCTCTGTAAGGGAGAAGGAGTTTGCGTTCTAACAGTAGGCATGGATTTCTGATTTCTTTGTTAGAGCCCAAGATACCCTCCCCGCGTGTCTCAATGTGTGGATGAGTGAACTGAAAGGTGACTTTCTTTCATCACCTGAAAACAGAACCCATATTAATAAGCCTTTTCTTTTAAGTAATAGACTTCACTTTTTAGAGCAGTTTTGGGTTTACAGAACAATGAGCAGAAAGTACAGAGCGCTCCCGTGCTCTCTCGCCCAGGTCCCCTGTTAGTAACACCTCTCCTCAGCGGGGTCCATTTGTTACAACTGATGGGCCAATATTGAGACATTATTATTGACTAAAATCCCTAGTTTACAGTAGGGTAATGAAGGGTCAAATCCCTCGTTGTTGTGCAAGCACGATGATCCAAAATGCTTTCTGTAGCCTTGCACATAGTTCCATCCGTGTCTCTTGATCCAAGAACCAGGGCTCTCTCTGTAGGGCTGGCCTCACCACTCACCAGGAGCTGGTGTGGGGACAGGGGAGAGAGGTTCCCTTCCCTGGTCCAGTGCACTATAAAAATGGGGATGGCAGACTAGGCTCCTTCCAGTTTTTGAATTCACCAGGTTTCTATTTACAGACCCTGCGTTCCTCCATTATCCCTGTTTAGCCTCTGTTTATACCCCAGTGGAGGTGACCCTGGGAGGACTGGCCTGGGCTAGTTTTGGGCTGGGGGGATGGGGCTGGGGCAGTAGTTCTCTTTCCAGGAATTTCATGCCCCCCCAACAATGGGCCAATGTACACCCTCCTTAATCCCCTCTACCTCGCTTCCCCCCACCTTGCTGAGGCCGCACCTGGGAGGAAACAGATTTCTCAGAGAACATCTAGGCTCACACTCCGCACAGGCCCGTGAGTCCCAGTCACCATGAAGGTCCCCCGGGAGGTTACGTTAAGGGAGAAGAGTCTCTATGTTAGGCAGTGTTCTCCCGAGAAACAGAGCAGTAGGAAGTATATTCAAAAGATTTGTTGAGGGGGCGCCTGTGTGGCACAGCGGTTAAGCGTCTGCCTTCGGCTCAGGGCGTGATCCCGGCGTTATGGGATTGAGCCCCACATCAGGCTCCTCTGCTATGAGCCTGCTTCTTCCTCTCCCTCTCCCCCTGCTTGTGTTCCCTCTCGCTGGCTGTCTCTATCTCTATCAAATAAATAATAAAATCTTTAAAAAAAAAAAAAAGATTTGTTGAGAAGAATTGGCTTGCGTGACTGGAAGCTGAGGCCCAGCCCCTGTTCGCAGGGGCTGGAGGTGCAGGAAAGCTGGAGGAATCTCAGTAGGAAGGCCTGAGCCCCAGCAGGGCCCACAGCGAGAATTCTGGTCCCAGGGCAGGAGAAGATCTGGGGCTGCTCAAGCAGGTGGGCAGGAAAGGCACAGAGTCTCCCTTTCTCTGCTTTTTGTTCCATCCAGGGCCGTCTTCTTTCTTTTCTTTCTCTTTCTTTCTTTCTTTTTTTTTTTTTTAAGATTTTATTTATTTATTTGACAGAGAGAGAGAGACAGCCAGCAAGAGAGGGAACACAGGCAGGGGGAGAGGGAGAGGAAGAAGCAGGCTCCTAGGGAGGAGCCTGATGCAGGGCTCGATCCCAGGAATCCAGGATGACGCCCTGAGCCGAAGGCAGACGCTTAACGACTGAGCCACCCAGGCACCCAGTACTTTCTAAGTCAAATACTAACCTCATCTGGAAACCCTTAGGGGCACATCCTCAGTGACGTTTAATCTGGGGACCCCGTGACCAGCCCAAGGAACCATCCCGTTATCCTCCCGTCACCCCCAGGCTGTTGGCTGTCTCCCAGCTGGTGCTCTCCTCCCTCCACCCCCTGACTGGCAGCCAGCACTCAGCGGCACCTGCCATGAGCCTCTCCCTTCTGGTGGCCTTCCTCCTGCTTTGCCCTAGCACGCCTGCTCCCTGGGGGAACCCCCACTGCTCCTGGGAAGTAGAAAACAAGAAAGTTCTCTTGCCTGGGGAATTCCTTCTTCCCATTCCCCTTGACCTCAGCGACATGCCCTAGGAGCAGCCTTAAGCCCAGCAAATAACAGGTGCGGCCCCACACCTGCCCTACCAGGCATTCTGTCTCAGAACCACCCGGTGGTCCCCACCCCCAGCCCGAGCAGCTGTTCTTTCATCCCTTTCACGGATCCAGCTTCCATCCAGCGTTTCTTTTGAGGAAAGCCTTGCCCTTGGGTTCGGCACCTGCTAGCTGTATGACTTCGGGCAAATTACTTAAACTCTCTGTGCTTCAGTTTTGTCATCTATTAAATGGGATCATAACAGCATCTGCCTCATACGTCTTTATGAGGTTTAATGAGCTAATACATGTAAAGTGCTTACCGTGTGTCTGGTACCTAGTATGCGCTACATAAATATTAGCTGTGATGGTGATGGTGATGATGGTGATGGTTTAAAGAAAATCCTTGCCTTCCATAGTCTTTTCCTTGGTCCTCTTGTTCTCTCCTCCCTCTCCATTTCCTAGAGAGTTTTCCAGGCCCCATCAATGTTTCCTCTTCCACTCTGGCCACCCCAGCCATGTCAGCCACCACCAATGGCCAATTCAGTAGGAGGGGGTCACTGAGAACTCAAAACCAAGACTTCTGGAATCACCGCTCTATAACCGGCTTTCCTCATTCAGTTGGAGATTCTAGAAGAAAAGCCACACTGAGGTCGCTAGGCCAGAAGCACAGAACTCCTCTTCCGTCCAGCTCATAAGCAATACCACCTCCCTCACCATCTGGGTGCCCCTATCCAAACCGCCCTATTAAGTTTAGGGTGAAAAGGCTTTTTCCTCCCTTACTCTCCAGGCCCATCTGTCCAAGACCTTCTTTCTCATAGGCACTCTTTACTCCCTTTGTCCAAAGCTGAGGCTCCCCCAGCTGTTCCCCGAAGCCGCTTACCTTGCCCTCGAGGGGCATTGGGGCGCCTGCCAGTGGCTGATGCTTGGTGCCATGCTCTGCCAGGGGACTGGGCCCGAGGGGTACCCGTTCAGGATGCACGCACAGCACCAGGGGTCCTCAGCACGTGGGGCACCCACAGGACTTCCGACCTCACCTAGCTGGACCCCACCTACTCAGAATTCAGAAGGCATGTAACTGAACTGGGCCGAGTTTACTTTTATCAAAATCTTGGAAGAAAAATGTTGTTCAGCCAAAGAGCGGAAGAAATAAAATTGGAAGGTTTTTGTTTAACCTACTTAAGAGCAGAAGTGTTTTTCAGACTTTGGTGCAACAGTTTGTACGTGAATAGCTTGTGCTAACTGCAAGTGAGTCTGATCTTTTCTGTGGTGCGGACCCCCTGGGGAGGTTTATTTGGAAATACTTTGTTAGCAGTTACTCGAAAGCAATACAATTAAGGTTCTCTTCAAATATTCCTTAAAGTAGGTTTGTCTCTAAACCAGGAGAGGAAAGATGAAGCGGATAGGAAACCTTGTCACTCAAGAAGCCATCCTTATAAGGAAGAAGTTCCGAACGCAGCGATCTGCGGGTGGGGGGGGGAATCTGGGGAGGGAATGAGCGGCTCTGGCGAGGACCCAGGCGCGGAAGGGAGGTTCTGGGGGAGGAAGAGACAGTTCCTTCCTTTGTTTCCTTCACGCCGCGCCCCAGTGAGGGGCTGTGTCTTGGCTGGAGGAGGAATGGCGCCCAGCACCACTTGCCTGTCGCCAGCTGCCCAACCATGACCCGGGCTCTGTTGGCAGCAGGGCCTCAGGGGAGCCGGGCTCAGGAGGGACCAGCCCAAGAGGAAGGGTCTGTTCACCCTCGCCCTGACTGGCTGCTGGGTCTCAGCCTCGGAGTTTGGACTGCTGGGGTAGAGGGCTTTGCCCGCTGCTACGGGGAATACCTTCCTGCTTGGGGCCTGGACTGCGGGCGGCCAGGGGGAGGCGAGGGAGGTGCCCTGGGAGCGGCATTTAAGCGGCCTCACTCTCAGCTGCGGCCCTGCCTTTGCAGGGGACTGAGGTTGAGCGCCCCCTTACGTTTCGCACCCTGGGCTTCTTGCTAGCTTCCCCCTAACCCCAGCCTTGCTTTCTGCTCTCTCAGAGGGGGATTCCTGACTCAAAAGGCAGAGCATCCTCAGGGTGTCCCTCCTTCCTTCCTGAGGCTGAGGGCAGCAGGCGGGTGAGGGCCCAGTGCCCTTCTCCCCAGCCACCTCGGAGGCCGTGCCCCCCACCCTTGCCTCTAGCCTCTGCACGAACTGGTGGAGGAAGGAGGCCTGCAGGGCCCCAAATGATAGGACTTGCTGAGGGTCCCAACACTCCCTCAGGCCAGGGGCTGCCCCAAGAAGCAGGGCTGTGGAGACAGGACCTGACAGGTACTGAATTCTGCAAGCCCTGGGGGCTCTGGGCCTAGCCCCCTCCCCACCACCGGAGGCCTCTCCCTCCCCTCTCCCTCCACTTCCTACACAGAGTGTGAAGGACCACAGATGGCCTGGTTCAAGCCCAGCTCTGCCCCTAGGGGCTCCTGGGCGAGTCAGAGGCTGGCTGGGGTACTGAGTTCCCGCTCCTACAAAGCTGGGAGGGTAGACTAGCACGGGGCCTGGTAACACGGTGGGGCGTGGGAGGGTGACTGGAGACCTCATGCAGACAGCGGGGACAGCCTCAGCAGGGGCACAGCAGGAGGACAGTGCATGGGGCATTGCTGGAGGAGGACCTGCTGCACGTGGAGCTGTGGGCCTCTTGCCCGTGATGGGGCCCAGAACTTGGGGAACCAGGCTGGGGGGAAGTGCACCTGAATGAGCCAAAGGTGTGACCCTTGTTTGTGGGGACTTCACAGCAGTTTCATCGGGTCTTGACAAGTCCTTTGTGAGGACAGCAGAGGATACAGGGCAGGTAAGGGATGGAAAGAATATGGACTAAGGTCACGGGGTGTGTCGTCGAACTAGGCCTGCCCTCTCTGGGTAAGAGTAGGCCGACACTGGACCTTCAGCAGCATGATGACAACACGGCTGTCCCCCTACCAGCTTAGGTGGATCAACAAGACAAAGGACGCCACATTCCGCAGCGACTGCGCGAAGTGCTTGCCAGGTGGGTGGCGGAAACCGGTTTTCTGCTTCGAGCTGACCATCTTTCTCCAGCTTCAGACACAGTGGAGAGGCTGAGGAGGAGGCCATGGCTAGGGGGACAGGACCTCAGAAATGGCTCTTGGTGGCGTGGGAGTGCCCCCTTCCTCTGGCTGCCCTCCTGGCCCGGTGCTGGGGACTGGGCTGCCTGGGAGGGGACGAGTACCATCTCAACTGAAGGCCTAGTGTCCCGCCCCATCCGTAGAGATCCTGGGTTGAGGGATGGGCTGGCGGGTCACTGACGGCACAGGTCAGTGTCTGAACTCCCAGAGCTCGTCAGAGCAAAGGCTGCCCCAGGACCTCCTATACGGTGTCTTAGGTCCTAAAAAGAAGACAGATTGGAGAGCTGAAGGGATGGAGAAAGAACTCCCATAGGCATCCTTCCTTTCTTTCCTTCCCCAAGGGATGGGAAGCCGGGGTCAGCAAGAGGGGAGCAGGAGTGAGTGTGAGGTAGGGAGGAAGAGCAGGGACTGTCCCCCTCCCCCAGCTGTGCACACACGCACGCACACGCATGTACACGCACGCGCACTCCCCCTTCACGGCTGGTCCCCTGTGAGAGGACTGAGTTGGGGGATGGGATAAGACAAGTTCTAAGTGTGACTTTGGCCTTCATGTGGGAGCCGGACATCTCAACTGCAGAACCAATGGGCTTCCTGACGTCAAGTGGTGGTTGTGCTTTTGTGACCTAAGAGAGTTCAGAAGAGCTTCGAGCCTTGGTTATGTGTTCGTCCGGGGATAGGCGTGGGGAGAACCAGTTCCAATAAAGCTGTTTCGTGGTTACCTCTCCCCCACCTCCACCCCGGCTCTCCTGAGTCCTGCTTGGTGGACGTGATGGACATGCTGCCCCTTCAGTGCGGGCACTGAATTCAGACTGCCCGCAGATGAACTCAGTTCGTCCTCCTGACGACCCATGTGGTAGCTGTCATTGTTCTCCCTATTGGACAGGTGCGGAAGCGGAGACCCCGGGAGACGGAAAAATGTGTCTAAGCTCTCCCCAGCTCTCTGGCTGGAGCAGGGGCGCGAGCCCAGGCAGGCTGCCTCAGGGCCAGCGCTCGCCACCTCAGCCTTTCACCAAGGGTCTCCGGGAACTCCTGGAACTCGCTTCAGACCCATGAAGGCTCGCTAAGGGGTCATAGCTGTCTGGGCTACAGGACACAGGGTGACAGGGTGGGGCCTTGGAAACCCTGGTGCAGGGCACCCTCCTAGAGGAAGACTGCCTTCCGACTCAGTCCTGCTTCTGCAGGAAAATCAGAAGCCAGATGCTGAGTTCGCAGCCCTCTTGCTGCACATTGCAGATCCCTTTGTGACTGTCCATCAGGGAGTGTGTGTGTGTGTGTGTGTGTGTGTGTGTGTGTGTGTGTGTGGTTCTCCCGCTGCCTCTCCATCAAGGTCAGAGTCCCTCCAGGGCACAGACCGCACCTTCATATTGTTCCCCTGAGCTCTCAGCAGACATCGCCCGTGGGGAGCCAGGGGAGCCACGGGTGATGGTGATGGTGGGAACTCACCCCGCATCCCCTCCTCCTGGCCCAGCCCGAGTGCACCAGTGACCAGGCTTTTCCAGGTCCTGCCCACCCCCCCACCAGCTTCTGTTCAGTTCTCTGGGTCTCCCCTGTGTTCTCACAGGCTAGGCTAACCAGTGGGCCCCTGGCAGGTGTTCTCCACGAATGATGGAAAGAGTCATGTACCTTTTCACAGGCTCGTAAGTCCCCCCAGGGCTAAAACACTTCCTCCTGATGTTTTTCTCCATTTGCCACTGGATGTATTGAAACTGGGGAAAAGCTGCTTTTCTTAGTGAGCAGACTCCAGGATGAGTTCTTTGTGGGGTGTGGTCGGGAATAATTTAATTAGCCCAGCTTTTTTGGGAAAAACGTGTTAATTAGTTTTCGCTTAAAATACACCCTCTCGATGGCCTCTTCTTCCCCACTTCCGTCCCCTGGGTGAAGCCCCAGTTTCCCAACCATGCTGGGCAGCAAGTCTCAGCCTGGCCACTGCTGTTTCTGGAGAGGGAAATGCAGAAAGTCATTTTGGTGCAGCCATGGATGATGACACGTGCTGACTGATTCCTGTCTGTCCGGGAGACAGGGGAGGGACAGGACCCCGCAAGTAGTCACCCGCGGTGGCCTCCGGAGAACCATGAAGTCCTGGGCCCCGTGTCACATACGCCACCCTTCTGGTCCCCAGTCCCAGCTCCCGGAGGCACTGGGAAAGGACTGCTGAGACGCCAAGGTGGAGGCCAGGGGCATCTCCGCGAAGGGGTGGGAGGGAGAGCCTCCGCCCTCAGACAGAAGGGAAGAGGTCTCTCCAGGTGAGCCCGTCCCCCCGCTTCTTGTCCAGCCACCTGCCGCAGTTGAAGATGGTGGCCACGCCGGTGCTGGTGTTGGTGACTTCCACCTTGTCCACCAGCCAGCCCGAGTAGTAGCCGCTGCTGTCGTGTTCCACGCGTACCTTGCGCAGCTCGCCCAGCTCCAGCGTCTCCAGGAAGAAGCGGTCGGTGCTGCCCCGCTCGAAGAGGTTGCGCATTTTCTGCTTCAGCTCCCGCTTGCCCGTGTCCCCATTGGCCCCGAAGATGGTCACGAAGACATTGGCGTCGGTGCCTGCCCCTGGCTCATAGCCCGTCGTCACAATGACCTCGTACTTGACCGGCACCAGGCTCTGGACCTTGCTGGCAAAGCTCTCCGTCGTCTTGGTGACCTCGAATACCTTGAAGTACTTCCTCTTCCTCTTGAGCGGGATGAGGCAGTCACAATTGAAGAAGTACCTACGGGGGAGGGAGGAGGCTTAGTGGACACCAGCTGAGGCTCACACCTGCCCCCTGGGCCCCTGGTTCATAAATGATCCCTTCCCCAGGTGGCAGAATATTGGGGCTGCAAATGCCTGCATTAAAATAGGAGGATGGAGTCTTGCTCGTCTTAACATTCACAGCGAGTGGCTTCTCTATCCTTCCAGGTGCTCCTTGATTCTCCTTTTACCCCTCCCCCTCTATACTCCATGTCCAATTCACCAGCAAATCCCACTGACTCCATCTTTAAAATAGGTTGATGTTTAAAAACATCAACTTACAAAGGTCTGCAAGACCCTATGTGATTACACCCTCTGCCCGGGGTTTGCCTTTCTGATCGGGCATCTGGCCTCCTCCAAGCTCACTCCACACCAACCATGCTGGTCCCCTTGCTCTTTCAAACGGACTGATGGCTATTTCTACCCACTACTGTCACCTTCAGAGACAGCTGCAGGATCCAGAGTGACAATCCCAGGCAAAGCCAAGCGGAAATGTCACTGGGGAACATGGGCTCCCAAATCCCTTGCACTGGGCTGAGTTGAACTATGTGGTGTGTGTGTGTGCGTGTGTGTGCATGCATGTGCTCGTGGTCTAGACTGAAAGGGGTAAGAGAAAGTCCTTACTGAAGAAGCCACCATAAGCTAAAACAAATCAAGGGACAAGAGAAATGGTCTTGGGCCAAAAAGTCCCCTCTCTACCCCCAGCCCCCACAACCCCAATTTTAGTCTCTGGGCAATGGTAGTGAGCCCAATAATTAGTTACAAAGGAGGAAGTCAGAGGGCACGGTGGGAAAATGCTGCACGGGGTGCAAGGGGGTCTGGGGCCTGCCCTAGCCCTGCCACCTCCCATCCATGTGACCTTGGACAAGCCACGTCCCCTACCAGGACCTTGGCTTTCCCGTTGGCAATGCTAGAGGTTTGAATTGAACAACTGCTATGGTTTCTTCCCACTCCCAACTGCTAATATTTTAACAGCTTTGGAAATAAGCCCTCCTGGCACTGACTGATGACGTCAGGAAGGCAGTCCTGACAGGTTGTGCCCAGTGGTGCAAAATCAGACCCCTTTTAGATGAAAATCCATGACTGCAAAAAGAGCTTGCTTTTCTGCGTGCTTCCTAAATGCCAGGGCTTTGCAATCTTGCGTCTCATCAGTTCCCACAACAGCCCTGAGCTGTAGGCATCATCCTCCCATTTCACAGAGGGGAAACCAAGTCTTGGAGAAGAGAAGTCACTACCAAGGTGAGCCAGAGCCGGGCCCGCAGCCAGCCTGCCTAGCCACGGGAGGAGCCAGCCCCTGGAGGACGCGGGCAGGAGACCCTTATTCTGCTTCAAGATCTCTCTTCCCCCAGTTACCACTTGATAAATGTGGATTGTTGTTACATACCACACTTTTTCTTTGTTTAGACATTCTTTAAAAATGTATTTCTTTATGCAAATTCTCACTGATATACATAATTCTATATAAATGTACAAATCACGTGATCACATGAGTGTTTTTCTAAATGCACTCTTTTTCTTCTCCTTTCTGCTTGGCTCTCTCTCCTTTTTCCCTCCTTCCTTTCCACTTCAACAACCCACCTTTACCTCAGATAACCCATGTAACAGTTGCGGGTGTATCTTGCCAAATTTCCTTCCATTTCACCCCACCCTGCACAGACCCACATAGACACAGACATATGCGGGACGTCAGTGTTCTCTTTACAAAATGGCATCATATAATATGTGTTTTCCCATATCTTGCTTTTCCTGGGAATTGCTCCAAGTCATCTGGTACATATTTAATTCATTATTTTTAATGACTGAAAAACACTCCCTGGTACAGCTATAAGGAAAAGATTTCTAATAGATATAATTATAAGATCACCAAAATGTGGGATCCTAGGGCTTTGTGGAGTTAAGAATCTAGATGTGGAAGGGGGCGCCTGGGTGGCACAGTGGTTAAGCGTCTGCCTTCGGCTCAGGGCGTGATCCCGGCGTTATGGGATCGAGCCCCACATCAGGCTCCTCTGCTATGAGCCTGCTTCTTCCTCTCCCACTCCCCCTGCTTGTGTTCCCTCTCTCGCTGGCTGTCTCTATCTCTGTCAAATAAATAAATAAAATCNAATCTTTAATAAAAAAAAAGAAGAATTTAGATGTGGAAGGACACATTCCAGGGTTTTCCTGCTAGAAATGAGGATAGGGTCATCAGAAAGAGTAAAGGCAAAAGCAAAGAATAGCGGATGAAAAGAAATTAAATATGTTTGAAAAACTTGTAAATATGATCACAGTTCCATGAACAGTGTGTTTGTGAGATATTAGTCAAGTGTCAGAGAGAGTGGAGTCACCTGATACTCACAGTGGCCATCTCTGACGGGTAGGGCTTTAAGGAGGTGTTACTTTCTTTTATAGGCTTTTTGTATTATTTGAATTTTATAATGACTATGTATTTTTTAAGGATTTATTTACTTATTTATTTTAAAGATTTTATCTATCTGAGAGTGAGCATGAGCGGGGAGGGTGGTAGAGGGAGAGGGAGAAACAGACTCCACACTGAGCAGGGAGCCGGCACAGGGCTCAACCCTGGGACCCTGGGACCAGGACCTGGGCTGAAGGCAGACGCTTAACCAACTGAGCCACCCAGGCCCCCCAAATATTTATTTATTTGCGAGAGAGAGAGTAAGGTGGGGGAGGAGCAGAGGGAGAGGGAGAGAATCTCAAGCAGACTCTGTGCTGTGCTTGGAGCCCAACACAGGGCTCAATCCCATGATCTGAGATCATGACCTGAGCTGAAACCAAGAGTCTGACATTCAACTGACTGCACCACCCAGGCCCCCGATACGATCATTGTGTCTTATGTATGAGATTGAGATAAAACAGTAAAGTTATTTTTGATTAAAAAAAGAGGAAAGAAAAGCCCCTGTGTGTGTCTTTGCACCGAAATGCTGAGGATCTTAGTGGTGGAGGAGACCTGGTTGGGAGGTATTGCCCATTGCAGAGAAGGGGTCATAACTGGAAGCGGCTGAAAGACGAAAATTTGAGATTAGTGTGTTTATAGGAGATTGAGATGAAATTCTTCTGTCATTCACAGAAGTCCAGCTACTACGGTTAACATGGTGGTTGGGAGGAACTGTGGGTGCAGACACCATCCCTCAGGGGCCACAGGCTTGAGACCTGCACAGGCGGGCGGGCTGGAGTACGACCCGTGTGAGCCCCTGCCATCCTTCCCCCAGCACCAGACTCTGGGGCACGTGCAGCTCTCTTCCCAGAAGGGGAGAGCGAGCACAGGGAAGTGAGGGTTACTGCCTGAGGCCACATGGCTGACCAGGCAACAGCTCTAGTATCCGGGGACTGGACTCCCTGCACCCCCTTTCCCACTGGGAAGATCCCCCACCCCCCACCCCAGGGACATCCCTTCCTCCCCCTCCAGCCCTGGTGACATGATGACAAAAGGCCACACTCTTGAGGGTGTAGGAATGGGGGCTTCTTTCCACCGGAAGAGAAATCCTGCAACCCGGCCCCAGGACTATGGGGTAGGAAGTTCATGGGCTGAGTTTGGGTTTCCCCTCCCTTCTGAGACTGAAAGGTGCTGGGCGGTGCTGAGATTTTGGGCTCACTCTCTTTCTCACAGCTGACATTGTCGGTTTAAAGCTAACACGAGTGGGGATGATTTCATTTGCTTATTGCGCTGTATTATATTGTCTTGTCTTGTCGGTTTATTTCAGGGGTTCGCCGAGGTGTGGTGTCAGCAGCCAGACTCCATGTGGTTGGGAGGCGGTACCGGGGGGCAGGAGGGGCTTAGCCCCGGCCCTGGCTTGCTGGGTGAGTTGGTAACGCCTCTGGGCCTTCTGGGTCCCCCTCAACTCCGCATCAGTGTTGCTCCAAGCAGCCCCACCCAGAACTCTGGCAGGATTTATTGCAACTGCTGGTTTTTCTCTAAAAGATCAGTGGATGACACCGTAGCCTGCAAGGGACTGAACTGTATCCCACCTTCAAATTCACATGTTGCAGCCCTAACCCCCAGCGTGGTGGCGTTGGGATGGCATTTGGGAAGTGATTAGGTTTAGATGAGGTCATGAGGGTGGGGCCCCTTGATGGGAATAGCACCCTTATAAGAAGAGGAGGAGACACCTGCGCTCTCTCCCTCTCACTCTCTCTCTCTGCCATGACGACACAGCAAGCTGGGAAGAGAGGCCTCATCCGGACCCAGCCATGCTGGCACCCTGACCTCCCACTTCCAGCCTCCCAAATAGTGAGAAAAGATGTCTGCTATTTGAGCCACCCGGTCTCTGGTCTTTGGGTATGGCAGCCTGAGCTGGTTAAGACAGAAGCTTGGAAGTCAGACCCCTTTCCTTTCCTGGTGACTCCCCAAAGCGGAAGCTTGGTCGGAGCCAATACCAGGATGCCGGCCTGCTGCCGGGGGTGGGGAGCGCAGACAGACATGGCCTTGATGGCCACTGAGCCTGCACCTGGCTGCTGCTTCTGTCTGTTCACTGTGCAGGCATGGCCGTGGGCAGGGCCAGCTCCGGGGGCGGGGGGCGGCCGCCGTTCTGCGGGGCGGGGGCCAGGGTTGGCAGCAAGCAGCCTGGCCCTGTGAGTTGTGCACCTCGCCTGTCACTCACTCCCCGGGCCTAGCCTCCAGAAGGCAAGAGCTGCCCCTGGCATCCCCTTCCTCCCCTCCTGGCGCCTTCAGGGCCTCGGGCTCTTTCTGGCATCCAATGTGGTAACCAAGTGGTTTTAATTAGAAAAACGGATGGCTGTGGACTGTTACCCAGGTAACTGAAACCCTTAATCCTCCAGAAATGCCCTGGAGGGTGGGGGTGGGAGGGATGCAAAGCTCCTTATCCAGAGTTCAGGGGCAGGTGGGCCATGGGACGACTCCAGCTGGTCTCTGGTCCACACTATGCTCACCAGGACGGCAGGGCTTTCACTGTGACTGCGGAAGCAGCCGGCTTCAAAGCTGTATTTCTTTGTCATTCACAGGGATGGGAGGGGTAGGGAGGGGAAGCGTCGCTGCCTGGCGTGGTTGGGCTTACTCAGTGTTTTTCCAAGGAAGCGTCCCTGGATTAAAAGGCTGGAGCATCCAAGCTCATCTGCTCTAGTCCCCGCCTCTGAGGGGGGGCGGCCTATGGCTCAGAAACCTCCAGAACAGTACAGCTGCCACTTCCCTTCCTGCCTTGCATGTTTCCTGAATGAGGTGGCCTCAAAGGGGACAGCTCCCTGGGCCCTGGTGCCATGCCCATGCTCTAGCCCCTGCCCATCCTTGCAGAGGAAGCAGCACTTCCGGGGGGAGGGGCAGAGGCCCAGTACATACACGTTGCCGTACTCCATCTCCGTGATGGTAATGGTCTTGACGTGCCAGACCAGCTCTCTCTTGGGGATGAACCGGTCCTCCCTGGCGAGGTGGCCCACACAGAGGGAGGCAATGTCCCCCAGGTAGACGCTGTCAAACTCAAACGTGTCTGTGGTCCCCCTGCAGGACACAGAGGTATGACCCATAAGAGCTGCCCGAGCCCACTGAAGGAGGTGAGCATTTACGGAGTGCCTACTGCATTCCAGGCATGGATCTGAGGAGCAGGGATGGAATGGCAACCACAACCTGACGTCAGGCCTGAGTTCTTTGAGGGGTTCCGCCTAGTTTTGGAACAAGACAACCACAGCCATTAACAAGCCCTGCTTGGTCCAGTGAGCACCAGTGAGTGGTAGCATCATGAGGCCCATAGAGCTGGGGGGTGGGGAGAGAGAGGCCCTGGGCCCCGGGTGTTGGGCTGGGGAGGGTGGTGGTGTTCAGAGAGCAGAGCCAGGGAGGAAGGCTAGAGGCCCCCAGGGGAAACTGACTTGGCGCAGTCATGGGACGGGGACTGCCGGCAAGGAGGCACAGGCATCACGGCGGGGGGAGGGGGATTACTGGCTTGGCTGCAGCCGGGGTTCAGCCAGGTAAGCGGCAAGGGGAGAGGTGGGGTGCGGCCCATCTGTGGGGCCCGTGAGTGCCAGTCTAAGGAGCTCAGACTTCGTCCTGATGCACAGGGAGTTCGTATGGAAGGTATAGTGGGTCATGGGACGGGGAGACTTCTGTCAGCAGATCTGGGGGGTGCGGGGAGGTGAAGTGGGCATCTGGGCAGTTCAGGGCGGGCTCTGGTGTGGAGAGCAGGGGAGACTCTCCGGGTGAGCCTGCCAATCAGGAATGGTGAGAAACCCAAGTCTGATTTTCCTATAAAGCATCTTAGAGGCTCTCTCCTCCCTTCCTCCTTCGAAGTAGAACTTAGTTCTAGGCTGTCTCACATGATGATTTTCTTGCAAACTCATGGCTGAATGTTTTCCTTTTCAACTAGACCGTTTGCTCCTGGTCTGCACTGACTTGGAGGAGGTCTGCAGGGCTGCGGGGTCCTGCTGCAAAGTGGGCTCTCTTTAATGAGTTAATTATTATTTTTTGCTGTAGCTTTCCATTAACTTTTAAAAACTGAAATACATTTGACAGAAGACTGTGTAAATTTAAGGTGTACAACTTGTTAATTTAGCATAGTTATATATGATAGTATGACTGCCATTGTGGCAATAATTAGCACCTCTAGCATGTTGCAGAATTAGGCTTTCTTTTTAGTGGTTGGAATAATTAAATTCTCATGTAGTGGCCTCTCTTTGAGTGACAATCTCCTCCTTTCCCTTTTATAAGGGAAACTCCTCCATCCTGACGAGTTTGCACGGGGTTGGCACACAGTAGGTGATCCATAGTGCAGTTTAGGCCCATCTGTATACTTATGGCGCCCACCAAGGGGGTTTGTTTTGGGGGTTCCTCTCTTACCCACCACACCCACCATCACTCCCCTGTGGAAACCCCTCTTCCTACTTCCTAAAGGCCCTCTGTCGGGAAGAATTTTCCACGAGAAACTCTTTGGATCGGTTCTTCCTGCCTTCGAGGATGAGCCAGACGTTCTCCCTGGTTTCGCCTCCGTTGCCCGTTTCTATGACGATCTCGTAGGCTGCAGTGGAGAAGGTGGGAGAGGGTCAGCTGGGGGAAGCAACCCCCACTCGCGGCTTCCAGGTCCCCCATCTGATCTTAGACCATAGCCCGGGGGCAGGTGGAAGTCTCCACAAGGAGGCACTACAATGAGAACCTGCCCCCTCGGGGGCTCCTGGAAGCATCTCTTTCAGTTATAGAGCAAGTGCTTTGGCAGGTGACCGTGGCAGTGGCTGGGAGCGAAGCACCAGGAAGCAGCAGGTGGGGATGAGTTTTGGGAGAGGTGCTGGAGCCTGGCTCTCAGGGATGGACAGCCCCCCCAAGATGCAAAATGGAGATCACGTGCAGAGAGAGGGAGGAGAGGGGAAAGGGACAGGGAAGCCCTGGCAGGCCAGACTCCGGGAGAGCCTTGAAGTTCGTGCACAAGTGTCAGGTCCTGCCTGGTCTCGGTTCTCACTCTGGTGTCTGCCCTCCTCCCTGGCACTGCCCTCAAGCACGTCTGCATTCATTCAGCAACATTTGTTATGTGGGTGCCAAGTGTCAGGATATGGTTAGATTCTGGGGGACACTAGAACTCCCTCTGTAGCCCCAGACGCACTCTGACTACCACCCCCAGACAGAATGTGCTAACCTTGCAACCTTACAACAAAGGTCTGAAGGAGCTCAGGGCGAGAGGAAAAATCAGCTGCTTGTTACCTCTCCAACCCCATCTTCTCGTATTTTCTCCCTTGCTCCCTCCATGCACTCTGCCTCCCTGCTGTCCCTGGAGCCCTGGGGCGTGCCCTCGTTCCCTGCGCTGCAGTGCTACCCCCCTTGCTCTCTTCACCCACACGGGCTTGGCTCAGCTTTCACCTCATCCTTGCTCATGGAGGTCAGCCCCAACCCCTCAATTAAGATTGCACCCTCACTGCCCCCAGCACTCCTGGCCAGTCTTCAGGTGCTCCATATTTTTCTCTTCTCTTTATCACCTGTTACCTTGTAACATGCAATGTAGTTTGCTTATTATTTTACTTTTACTGAACTCCCCCTTCCACCTGAATGTAAGCTCCATGAGGGTGGGGGGGGTCCTTCATTTTGCTCACTGATACATCCCAAGTGCCTAGAACAGTGCCTGGCACACAAGCACTCAATACATATTTGATGAGCAAATGAATGGATCTTTGGGCCACAGGAAGCCTCAGGAAGGAGGCAGCATTCAAGCCTGAGCTCCAAGAACAGCGATGAGGACCAGCGGCAGAAAATGAAAGGAGGTTCTAGGTAGAGGGAGGAGCACAAGCAAAGACTTAGGGCGTGAGCAGGGCTGTGAGTTCAGGTGAGCCAGCTCCCGCTCCCCAGGAAGCAGGCCAGAGGTGGAGCTGTCCAGAGTGTCCCCTGTGCATGTGGTTCTTGCAGCAGTAAAGGAATCATTGAGGGTCTGGGATTCTGGATTCAAAGCACAGCTCTGTTTCTGCACCTTTCTCCCAGAGATGTGATACAGACAATGGAGAGAAGGCATGGCTGCGCCTGCAGCTCAGTGTAACGCTAGCACTTCTGTTCTTGTGACTTCTCTCAAGGAGAGTGTCTGCTGCTGAGACATGTGGGATGAATCTGGACAAAGAGGCAGGTAGCCAATGATAGGGGAGGAGAGCCACAGAGAGCACATAACCCCTGAAGGAGGTGAAGCTCTGTGGGTCTGTACAAATTCTAGCCCAGGACACTGAGGACCTGTGATGGCTGAGCCATTGTCAGGTCCCACTGCCATTCTGCTTTCCCTACAGAGGGTGGGGTGAGTTCTGCACACCCAACACATGGGAGCTCCAAGTGGATCCTGGGCTTTGTTGAGGAAATGGTTTGTTGGCACCTAGGGGAGGAGGCAGGGGAGCTAGGAACCTACAGGCTCACTAGGTGAACTCAAGTCAGAGATTCAAGAACCAATGCAGATGGAGTGCAAATGGACCATGATACTTCCCTGTTGGTCCCAAGGTAAGGTAGCAAAGTAAGGTGTGTCAGCAAGAACATTTAATAAAATTAGGAACAAATGTTGCCAATGGCATCTGTGGTCTTTTGAGGGGAAGCTTCAATGAACATAGTTCACCCTGTCCTCTTCCCCGGTCTTTCATCAATGGCTTGATAAAAATGTGGAAAGTGTGACTCTCAACTTTGTGTATATGTTGCTGGGGGGAAATGGACAGAGGAGCATCAGGGACCTGAAGGATTGGGGCAGGTGGGAATGGTGAGCCCAGGCTCGTGGGGACCAGTGTAAGGTCACCCTCGAGGCCAGCACACCCACAGGGCAAGCCTGGCTGGAGAAAGGAGCTCAGCAGCCACAACGTGAGTCACCAGCACAAAGGGGCCACCGGCAAAGCCACCATGGGCTCTGGCGGCATGAGTAGGGTTCAAGTGGCAGGATAGGAGAGGGGAGAGCAACCACCCTGGAAATCTTGCTCTTGGGCATGGCATCTGCAGAAGAAGATGAGCAAGAAATGTGGGATATCCCATCATGTGAGCAGGTGCTGAATAAACAGGTGTTTGTCCCGAAGCAGGAACTGCAGGGGCACGTGATGCTGGGGAGTGCCAGGAGGAGGACAGGGGGATCCTGGAACTTGCTGTTCCAGATCACCTTTTCCACCTCGCAGTGTCAGGAGGATGGACTCCTGCTCTGTGGGTCAGATGGCCAGTCAGAATCTTCCCTTGGGAGACACTCTCTTCCCTTCCACTGAGACTGTTAAGTAGAAGGCTGTGGGGTTGGGGCTACCAGCGACCGTCTTCCCACAATGTAGAGAAAGAAGCAGAGCTGAGAGGAAATGGGGGACAGAGAGGTACTGAAATGACTGGAGCCTCTGGAGACAACCAAGTCGAAGCCAGCTCCACCTGAGACTTCCAAGTTCTGGGAAACAACACGTTCCCTCTTTGCTGGAGCCAGCTTAGATATGGGGTTCAGGCACAAACAACCAAGGGTGCTGACCACTCTTGAAATTTTCTGTTTGATTCCACTGGGACTCCCAAAGATGAGAGCTTTGAGAACTTGAGTACGAAGATGGATTTTCTAACAGAGCTGCCTGGTGAAGTAGTGAGTCCTCCAACCCCAGGGAGTTGGTCCTCAAACTGGACTCTATCTGGCCTGGAAATGTTGTAGATAAGGCTGACTGAGCAGCCCTAAAAGGTGTCAAGGGAGGGCGAACAGGCAGGAGAAGGGCTGTAAAGAGGGGGGACTGCTCCTGCTGGTGGATGTCCCCGTGAGAGATCCTCCAAGGTGTGTGTGTGTGTATGCGTGTGCATACATGTGCACACGCGAGCACGTAATCCTACCGTTCAGCCCTTACTCTGGGTTAATTGCAACAGAATCTGGGAGTAGGACCCAGATGTCATTGTTATTTAAAGGCTGCCGGTGGCTTTCAGCTTTGCTGCGCACTGGAATCATCTGCAGAGACAGGTGCTCGCAGAGGGCTGGCAGCAGCTTCTGGAACTGCTAACAGGAGTTAGAGGTGAAGGCAGAGAACAGGGGCTAAGCCAAGTGACCCATCTGGAGACCAGCCAAGCCCAATAAGGACGAGACCGCCTGCAGCAGGGCAGTGAGTCCTGGTCTAGGAATCAGGTCACCTGGGTCCTACCAGCTGTGAATGGGCCTTAGATGTGTCACTTTACCTTTTTGGGTTTTTGTTTTCCTTACCCGTGGTATAGAGGTGTGAATTTGCTCCCTCTCTAGCTCATGGGGGGGGGGAGTGGAGCTGTGAAGACCTAGCGAGAACAGAAGTGCAGAGTGCTTTCCACACGTGAAGCTCTGTTCGGTACTGAGAGGGTGTTTGTTCTCACAAGCTGAGTCCTCAGAAACGCCCTGGGGTCATAGACACTTGAGAGTCAGTGCCACCAGGGCAGGGTCTTGGTTTTGTCCGTGGGTGTGTCCCAGACCTCAGAAGAGGCTGCGGCCCTTGGCAGGTGCTCAGTACATCTTTGCCAAATGGTTAAATAAAGGGAGCTGAGGACTGGGATGTCTGGTTCCAGCTGTGTCCAACGTTCTCCCCAGGGTGACCGTCCATCTGAGGACACAGGTAAGGTCATCTGTTCCCCTGTGGACACCTAGAGGGCGCCACTCTGCCCTCTGCTGCCTCTAGGGAAAGACAGATCACCCCGGCCAGCTCCTGGGCTCCACGCCCCTGCTGTCCCATCTCCAGCCTGTAACATCCTTCCGGAACTAAGGCGGGTGCCGCCTCCCCTCCACGATCTCCCTGCCAACCCAGCCCCCGCAGGTCTTAGCAGCGTTTGGCAGGAAATCTGCAGAGACTCAGTGATTATGCTCTGAGCCGCACAAATCTCTCCTCTCCTGAACGCCAACAGACCGAGGAGCCTCTATCGCTCCTCTTGGCACGTTTGTAAGGGGCTTAAGCATTCCTATTGCATAAGGGGCTTACGCTTCTCCCTCTCACAAGATAGGAGGCTCTAAGAGAAAGGGCCGCCTCTTCTTCCATTTGCTGAGCACTAACTGCACACTTAGCAAGTCCCAAAACCTACAGAACTGCAGAAGGCTGCAAACGTGGATGACTCTGCCCCTGACCTCTGGGAGCTCCTAGTTGTATAGGGAGACTAACCACGTGCAAGTGCTGATACAAATAAACTGGAGGTCACAAAGCAGGGTGCACCAATCACAGGATCTATAATGAAGCTGGGCACCCGGTAATTCCACCCTGTGAATTAGGGAGGAATCCTTTCACGGTAAACCTGACAAAGGGGTGCTTGGCCCCTCCTTTGCATGTTCCCTGGGACACAGTGCTCACTATCTCTCAGAGCAGTTAATTTCATGATTGGGTAGTTTGGATAGTGTGGCCAACATGAGAGGGTGTCTTTCTACCAGAGATCCATGTTTCCCTTCCGTGGTATACAGTTTTTCCACTGGAGGGGCTGTCCAGCCAGGGACTACATTTCCCAGGTGCCCTTGCATCTAGGTGGAGCCAAGTGATTCGTTCTCACCAATAGAAAGTGAGTCAATTTGTGAAGAAGGTAGGGGAGCATGCCTTCTCCATGTTCTTTTCCCTTTTGCAAGAACTGTGGGAGCCATATGTTGAAAATGGCAGAGACACAGATCAAAAGAGCTTGGGTCGCCGAATCACAGTGTGGAAGGTCTCCTGACAATAGCCACACTAGATGGTTTATTACATGAGTGAGAAATGCATTTTGGTTTGTTAAGCCATTGAGATTTGGGGGTTCACCTCTTAATGCAGTTAGATTACCTTGAAAACTGAGGTTAAAAATTCTTTCTTTATACCTTTGATAAGACTTCTTCGAATCTGTTGAACCCAGACATTGGCATCTGTATTAAAGAAACACCTTCCTAGTCCTGGGATGGCCATCCACTTCAGGGATCAATTACTTTTTCCCCTTTAAGTACCCCCTGAGGAAGGATCAAAGAAAGTGGCTGCTGGAGATGCTGGCTCCCCCTACACATTCTGTTTCCAGAAGTCTTGATTTGTCAGCTGTTGCCACAGGCACCAATTGTATGCCCGTGATATAAAAAATAAACCAGAGACAGAGCTTCCCACCAAAGTGCCCAGCCCAGCCCTCAGGGCAGGGTGAGCTTGTCCCCAGTGGTTTTCCGGCCACCCTGTGATTGGGGCCATGATATGGGACCAAGGTCTCGGCTGTTCCAAGTTCACCAATAATATTTAGGGTGTTTATTTCTGTACCTTCCCCAAATTCTTTCCTGCATTGGACATCTGATTCCCCTCTGCTTATAACGGTCTCCACTTCAGATTTACCGACACCATCCCCCACCCCCTCCTGAGCTACCTCTCATTTAACTCTGAAGACTCAGCCCACAAGTCACACCTGCCCCCCACGTACTGGTCTCCTCCAGCTCATCACGGATCTCGTTGTTGGCACAGGCCAAGTCACGGAGCGTCTGTCTGTCTCCCTCACTCCTGGAGAGCCAGCAGTTACACTGGAAGCGGAAGGTCTCATCGCGCGAGTTGTCCTTCACGTCGATATAGCTCAGGTGCCAGCCAGGAAAGAGCCCTGTGGAAAAGACAGCGTGGGGACTGGGAGCTGAACGTGCTGCCCCGCTTTCAGCTTTTTGCTGCCCCCCCCTGCCCCAGCCCACTGGCTGTGCGGCCCCACGCAAGTTCTCTTTCCTCTCTGGGCCTGGCTTTCCTTGTTGATGAAACGAAGAGGTGGGTTAGATGGGTCTCTGGGGGCTCCTCTAGCCCAGAGCATGTCATTCTCTTTGCAAAATCCTTAGCCTGGGGTTCATGAGCCCTCAGAGGATCTGTGTATGGTCACGAAGCAGTCTAAGGGCCCAGAGAAATTGTGCTGTAATTACCCATTTCACCAGGGGTAGGGCTCATAGCTTCCATCAGATTCACAATGGGGACCACTGATTTTTGGGAATTCACACAGCTGAAGGATGAATCCTGTTACCTCTTGACACCACTATGCACCTGACTCATGCCCATTACCCTTCCAGCATCAGTTGAGGCATCACCTCCTCCGGGAAGCCTTCCCTAGCATCCCCTGATTGCCCAGTAGGCTTGTATTTGGCATCCCTGCACCTGTCTTGGCCACACCCTGAGTACCCTGTGTCACCATTGTTTACATGTGTCTCCTCCCCAGACCATGAGCTTTTGGGGGCAGGGTTCAGGTCTTATTTGTTTCTGTTTCCCTAATGCCTCGCATACTGACCGTCACGCAGTAGCTGCTCAGTGAATGCCGGACGTGTATGTTATGACTTTGAGGACCTTGGCTGTTCGGCAGTCATACAAGGGATTCAAAGCTGCTCTTTCTTCAGGGTATATGTTAAAACTGAAAGGTCTTGGCCTACTATTGAACATATAGCTACTTCTGTTGTAACTGGCAGGGCCTCCCTCAGAAGTGCTCCCCCCAGATCATAGCTATCAAGTGTGAATCTCTGCATTTACTGTGGAGCTGTGTCATGTTTGCACCCCTTACTGATTCAGTTACTCTCCGCCCTTCAAAGTCCCCGACAACTCTGAATGCCAAAGCGCCCGTCACATGTGCGGGGAATCCAGTTGTGTAACAGGTTATGGTGATGATACTTGCTGCTCATAAATTGTCCACAAGGCAACCTGTCAAGGAAGGCACGTATACGCGCTCATGTCTTGCCCTACCATGTCCCCTGGGTGTGTGGGGGCCGTCCCATGTCCCCACCAAAAAGCCATTCTCTAGGATCGGACACTACCCTCAGCAACACCTGTCGACCCTGCTGCTGGTCTCAAGGGTCTTATAAGCACAAAGACACACAAAAGATGGACACAGACTTCTGGTCCCTCAGACTTCCGGGGGTGGGGGGTAGACGTGGAGATTCCCGGGCAGGGCATACATACTAGCAGCCCTAGGATAGCTTAATTCTGGTTTAAAAAGCACTTCACATATTTTTTAAACATAGATCTTTACTCAAGTAGAAACCCATGAGTGCTAAAACAATTATGTTAAAATTTAAAACACTTCTGTGGAGTTAAACAGTGGTGAGTAATTTCATAAATAAACTTAAAAAGAATCTCAGTAATATTTTTATTCTTCCACATTGGGGCCAGTTCTGACTGTAAGATTATAAACTGGCTGCTTTCTGAGATGGTCCCTGATAATGTCATGAAACTGATTCGATGGCGTAATAATCCCTGGTGTGTTCAGCCTGGAAATGAGGAAGAGGAAACCTACTGGAGCAGCCCTTACAGGCTTCCAGAGCGGACCTGAGAACGAGAGAGGCAAGTAAAAAGGAAGGCAGAGAGAGAAATGTTGGGTCTCTTGGAAGTGGTGTGTGTGTGTGTGTGTGCAGAGAGAGAGAGAGAGAGAGATGGAGTCTGCTACCCAGGCCTTACTCAAATCAACTATAAAATCATCTCTCAAGTAGGAGCCAGGCATCAATGGTCTTTACAGCTGCCCTGTGATTTCATGTGTAGTCAAGGCTGAGAATGAGGACCTCCACTGCAATCACCTGGGCCCCCCTTCCTGGAGATTCTGTTTGAGTGGGTTTGCAGTGAGGTCCATCAATTGCCATCTCCAACTAGTTCCTAGGTCATGCTGATGCTGCTGGTCCCAGAGCCACACCTTGAGAATCACTGGCTTAATGATCTCTCCTGACTCCAGGATGATGGTCTTTCTATGACATCATGACAAAATGATCAATGGGAATCAATGGGAATTATAAGTGTGAGAGTGTGTGCGTGAGTGTTAGTGGAGAAGGATGACATTAATCGGAGAGGTGGGTCATCCCAAGATCATTTCTGTTGCCAGAACATACTATTCACCCTGCTTCAAACCCAAGTAGATTTCACTCCTGAATTACTCCCTGGACTCCAGGCAGGGTGGTGACAGTGAGATGAGGGGAAGGGTGGATTCTGGGCTGGCTTTTACTTTAGCCACAGACAATTCAGTGCTGTAATGTAGGGGTGAAGACAACCAAAGAAGGAATGGGCCTGGGTTGCCCTGGTGCATGGTTGCTTCTCTTCCCACCCTTTCTCCCTTTCCCCTGTCCTCTGAAACCATGGTAGTGTCTCACCCATCCCCAATTCTCTTTTCAAGTAGGAGTTCTGAGAACCAAATAAACAAAACACACTCCTTCCATAGTAAATAGCAGGCTAAACTCAACTCCTTTAGATGAAAGAAACGTGTCCTCAGCTCTTTTCTCATTGCTAACTTAGTTGCTTGTTTTGGAAACATTTGATGTGATTGATAGGGATCTACCACAACTACCTCTACTAACAACCTATCAGACATGTAGCTGGAAACAGGAAGCTCTGGACTGGCTGATGTCACATGGTTGGCTTTTACTGGTAAAGACAAATCCATAGTTACAGCTTGGCTAATGGTGTGGCCAACACTAGTCTGATGGTGGAGACCCTGCCTGACCCTGTGCACCAACAGGCATCCACCTGAAACCTATCATTAGAGAGTCTGTTTCTTTACAAAGTCTCCTCTTAAAAATTTATTTATTTGAGAGAGAGAGCTTGCACAAGAGAGAGCATGAGCAGGGGAAGGAGCAAGAGGAAGAGGGAGAAGCAGACTCCCCGCTGAGCAGGGATCATGACCTGAGCTGAAGGCAGAGGCTTAACCTTAACCGACAAAGCCACCCAGATGCCCCCAAAGTCTCCTCTTTAAACTTACACTTTATTTTTTTTTTTACACAAAGATAGTTATCCCACACTGCTGGACACCATACCTTTCCACTCACAACCAATCCATATTAGAGCATATCTGTCTCATTCTCTTTCATAGTTGTATGGCTTTCCTAGCCATGCACACACTAGAAATTATCTAAGCACACTCTACCTTGTGGACAGATAATTAGTCGTTCTCCAGAATTTTACTCCTATACTTGATGCTAATAGTTATCATCCTTCCACATATATCATAGTGATCTTTTTAAATCATAGATTCAATTCTGTGGTAAAAAGGTTCTTCAGGGGGCACCTGGGTGGCTCAGTCAATTAAGCATCTGTGTTCGGATCAGGTCATAATCCCAGGGTCCTGGGATCGAGCCCTGCAGCAGGCTCCCTGCTCAGTGGGGAGTCTGCTTCTCCCTCTCCTTCTGCTTCTCCCCCCAACAGTTCTCTCTCACTCTCTCTCAAATAAATAAATAAAATCTTTAAAAAAAGTTTTTTTTATTTCCCCAGAGTTTTCATCAGAGAAAGCAAGAGAGCAAGATGAATTAGAAAATAAATTTGGTATGTTATAATTTGTTCAGTATTATAAATGCTATGCAGGTAATTGGAATTAAGGGGAAGAATAAATCATTTACCTTGATTTTCTTCTCTGGACTATATCTCATGGTAATCATGGGAGCACTTTATTAACAAAAGAATTGTAGCTAATAAGTGGATAAGAAAGGATAATTAGAAAATCGCCATTTGTAATCCTAATTGATTGTCACTGGTTGAAGCCGTTAGATGAACAGTTACTGGGGGTGGGGTCGGGGTAACCAGGCTGACAGTCCCTGGATCCACTATTCAATGTGAATGTCAGGAAGAGTAGGATTGCTGTGAGGTAATGTGAAGTACACGGTTCCTATTTTAAAGAAGCCCTGATGTCACCTATAGAGTATTCTTGCCAAAGGAAGTTGAACCTGAATCCAAGCACTCCTTTAGGGCTGCCTTTCAGATTGTAGGAAATACAGGGAATCGAGAGGCAAAGGCACTACAATAAGCAGACAGACAGATCCAGAATGCAGACATTCTATAGATCATTGGGCCCAGTCCCTTCCAAAGTCAATGGCATAACAAAACAAAAAGAGTAGGCATGCTCTGTGTTTGAAGAGACTGAAGGGAGATGGCAGCTAAATGTAGAGCGTGGACCTTGTTTGCAGCCAGATTCAAGCAAACCCAAAAGTACAAAGGCATTTTTTATGTTAAGGAAATTTGCATATGGAGTGGAAATGGATGGCATAGGAAATCATTGTTAAGTGTGATAGTGGCATTATGTTTCACTTAAAAATGTCCATTTTGAAAAGGGAAACATACTAAATATGTTTGGGTTGAAATAATGAAGTTAGGGTTTGGTTTTATATCATCTAGCAACCAAAAAGAAATTCAGAAAGAAAAGAAGAAGTGAAAACGGGAAAGCAGGCATGACAAATCATAATGGTTGAATCTATGTGACGGGTATGGGGAGGTTCATTATACCATTTCCCTCACTTTTGTGCATCCTTAAAATTTTTCATAAAAAAATTACTGGATAAACAAAGATGGAAAGGTAGATTCAAGGAAAGAGACAATTGCCATGCTATTAAGGTAACTAAACGTTTGTAACTTAACTTATGTGGCATCACCGCTTTTTTTGTGGAAAGCTCTCAAACGAAATATTTTTGTCCTCATAAATTGCTATGCAAGGGAAGCATAATGTAGCTTGAATATTTTTAAACTAAATATGAAAAAATGTGGCATAGAGAGAGAGCTTAAGGACATATTTAGCTGTCTTGGCTTATATTAACATTTAAGCTTCCATCTATGGAGGAGAAAGTTACTATAAAGAGGAAGCTAGGCAGAGAACCTGGACTTCCTTGTACCTCTCCTGACCCTCGTATCCCTGCCACCTGGGTTCAGTGAGGATACAGACATCTTCCTTTCCCTGCTTTCAGATCCAGAGTCTGGCTGGAGGGGAGGAGGCCCACTCCTCTGCCTGGAAAGGAAAGAGGATAACATTGGTGCCCCAGGGTTTCTTTAAGGCCAGGAGCCCTTATGGGACCAAGGCAATCAGATGGTCTTGAGTTATCCAAGGGAGGCATCAGGCTCTTTGAAGAGCAATGGCCCATAGTGGCTGGAACTGTATGGAGCTGTCCATGGTGCTGAGCTGCCTCCCTTTTCTTTTGACAGCGAGGGGATACAAAATGATTGGCTGTCAAATTTTTGTATAGAAGAAAAATGCATCAAGAAAAATGAGAAAGTCTAGTTATGTGCATAGTCAGTGTTGGGGGCAAGGTGGGGAAGCCGGTATTAGTGGACCTAGTCATGACCCTGAGATTCATGGCCAGGACTTAGGTTTTGAAAGTATTAAGGCATGGGAAAAACTCTGATTCCAGAGAAATGTAGGTTTCCTGTGACTGACGCATGGAAAAAATCAGGAATGGATCTGAGAGGGTGAAACGTGGCTATAAATAAATTCCATTAAAACTATATTAAGTCCCTACTATAGTACAGGCAATGTGATAGGCATTAGGGAAAGAGCAATGAACAAGACAACGGTGTAGTTAGGAACTGAGCTTGATTTCTTAAATTTGTCTAGAAACACAGGACATTTTCTAACTGATGGAAGTGTCAAAATGGTGGCAATCAACAGTTTTCAGTTGCCTGCCACCCTGGGGTAGAAGGGTCAACATGCTGCCAGGGGGATGGTGGAAAGGTGAGGTCTGCTATCCCCACCACCCTGACCTTGAGCGGGAGGTACCTTTGTTGTCATGCCAGACCCTCAGCTTGCAGAGATGGCCCAGGCTCAGCATGTCAGAGAAGTTGAATGTGTCTGTGTTGTTCCGCTCAAACTTGTTCCAATTGGCGGACTGCTTCAGGGCCAAGGTCCCGCTGTCCCCGTTCTCCCCGAAGATGATGATGAACACATTGGCATCGGTGCCTGCTCCTAAGAGGTGCACAAAATAAGGGCTCTGGGTGCCACCCTCTCCCACACGCAGCCCACTTGCTCTGGTTTCCATCCTGGCTTCCTTGGGACTCAGCGGTGCAGATGGGAAGTTTAACATCGATGAGTCCAGTGGAGAGGCTGGAAAGGGCTGGTTAGTTTCCTGGGACTCCTGGGTCTCCAATTCTATCCTTCATCTTAGCTCTGTGACTTATAAATGCTATTGGGCCAACTGGAGTCCTGGTTAGCAAGTGTGAGTGGTTTAGTGCAAAAACTCATTTATTTCAGGGGAAATATACCCATACTTAAAAGGTGTGCTAAAGACTGGATTTGCAGTTTAGAGATCCAGGCTCCTTCCTGCACAATGTGGGTTCAGAAGGAAATATGAAAGTTCCTTGTTACCCAGATCTACCCCTGGTTGACAATCTATATTACAGCTTTGTATAATTTGCTTAAGCCAGATAGAGGTATTGACCCTAGTTAAAAAGAAAATGTTTCTGGAAGAGGTAGCTCCATGTAGCTTTCCTAACATACACATCCTACGGTTATCCAGAGACTTGTCAATCATTTTCTGAGAACACATCTTGAGGGAATGTAGGAGTAGAAAACGTGGACATTTGGACCTTTTAGCAAAAGAGTGAAGGCTCCACTCTTAAGAGAAAGGAAGAAAAGTGGTGCCAACAAACTTACCCACGATACTGACCCATCACTTATGCCTAAGATCCTACCACGAGAGCTTAATTTCTTTGGCTAAATGCTTCTCTGTTGAAAACGTAAGCTATTAAGGCCAACACGTTAATCCCTCACTAGTCACTTATGATCAGTGTGAATGAGTTTGTCACATTCCTTGCAAGAGCTCCTGAAGAGCAGTTTGGATATAGAGAAGGGTAGGCGGGAGACATTGCCTCCATGGTGAGAGCATGTTCCCTCTCAACCTCAGACCTTCGCAAACACTAGCATTTTTTGCTTGGAAGGCCCTTCAACTGGTGTTCCATCTGCCTCAGTGGCATCTGTTTGTCTTTCTGCACCAGGCTCTGGTATCACCCCTGGGAAGCCCTCCATGACCCTTGTCCCTGATCCCCAGCTAAGTAAGGCACCCTCTTCTGGGTTCCCCAGATCCAGCGTAGACCTCTGTCAGAGCTTCACTGTCATTGCTCCACTAGAATGTCTGACTCACAAGACTCCTAAGACTCCAGGCCAGAGCTGGCACACAGAAGATGGTTGCCAAGTACATGGATGTGGGAAGGAACCCAAGGGCATCTGAGACGCGTAGCACCTGGGTGAGGGGCACGAGGCAGCAGCAGGAAGACAGGGGGCCTCTGAGTCACGCTCCTGCACAGTTTTCACAAGTGCTTGACCAGGGTGCACAATCAGGTTCTCCCAGACCTCCCTGAGGGAGGAGGGTCAGAGTCAATTTGGTCACTAGGAGGAAATAATTTGGACAGAAAGTGACACATGGTGGAAAGGACTCACATTGACTAACATTTGGCTAGCAGCCCAAGAAAAGTGAGAGACTGACCAGAGCCCAGGACCTGAGACAGAATTTGAGGGAGGGCAAGGGTAGCGGGATGTGGGACTGGGAGATGGGAGGGATGCCCTGACTCACCCAGGATGTCACTGGTCTTGACTGAGACAGTGTAGGAGGTCCACTCCATCATCTCCTCCCCATCAATGACAGCGCACATTTCACACACGAGGGTCTTCTTGCCCTTCCGCTGGGATAACCAGTCTCCGTAGTAGAACATGGTCAGGTCTCCGGTATTCATGCTCTTCAGGAGGATCTGGGTGAGAGAAGACAGTGTGGGAACATCCTCCCTCACCTCCACCAGCTGTCCACCTGCGGATGCAGCCCACTCGGCTGAACCCCAAGGACCCACTCTTCCAGACCCAAGATGAATTCTTCTGATTTAGATTCTCTGGGACAAAGACCCTGCCCGGCATGGTTTGCACAGGGTCAGAAGGCCCTTAGTTTGGGGATTTGGAAATAGGTAATTCATCCAAACATGTTTCTGAGAGGTAGCTGTTATTGTGCACAAGAAATATTTGTTGAATGAATGACAGAAACACGGACCAACCAAACCACTGTCAGCCACAAATACCTGAAGTTGGCCAAGTTGTCCTTGGTATGGGTACCATATTGTTGGCTCAAGAAAAATCTGTTAAAGGTTGAAGAGGGGAGTGGGAGCCTGACGGGACTCAGGACAGATGCCTTTGGTGGCTGGGAGATTTAAGGACTGAATCAGGGAGAGCAGAGCCCAAGATGGGAAAAGAGGCAGCTACCTAATGTGTGATCACAGGGCACCAAAAGCTGCCTGCCATCCTGCCTGAAGTCCCCAACAGTAGAGCCTCTGGCTGCCCCGGTTCTTGCTGCTCCTCTGCCAGTCCTCCCAATTTACCTCCTCCAGGAAGTACACGCTAAGTTTCTGTCCACATTACACTAACAGCGCATTCTGGACACAACTAAAACTATGTTCTCTGGTTAATTCACACCAAAGGGCACACTGGATTACGTAGGTCTGGTTCATGTCATAACCCTCTACAGTGACATTTGCTCTTTAACCAGGTCCACTGATAACCCAGAAGAGCAGGAAGAAGAGCTGGGCAGCAGGTGGAAGGAAGACATCTTACCCTCTCCAGGAACCACTCGGGCCGGCTGCCCAGGCCATCAATTCGGATCCGCATCTTGGTGAATGGAGCAATGTCCAGGATCTCCATGATGAAGGTGTCATTCTGCTCCCGCTCAAATCTAGGGGAAGAGAGGAGGGGCATGAAGTGAGGACACTGGCTACAGTGAGGAGCTAGGCCAGGGTGAGGAGGGAAGGGGAGGCTCCCAGTGACTCCCCAGTAGTTTGTCTCTTGCACCCCAGATGGGTTCTTGAAAGACTGGGTTAAGTAAGTTTGGCTGATAGCATTGGCCCTGAATCAGGCTCTGGGTCCTAATCTCATTCCACTAGCCACCTAGAGCAGTCCCAGCTTCTCTCTGGGACTTGGTTTCCTCATCCTTAGTCTGGGGGAAATGACACTGGCCCTGCAATCTCACAAAACTGTCAGGAGGACCAAATGAATGTGACATCAACTTAAAATGTAAAAGGAATTCCATACCTGCAAAGCTTCAAATGAGATTCTAGGAGTGACAGGGCTGTCATGAATGGTGGGGCAGGTGTACACTGCTCAACTCTAGATGGTACCATTAACACTTTTCGATATACAGTCTGCAAAACAAATGGCCTGAGATTGGGTAATATTACCAATAACTATTAAGTGGCAGGCAAAAAGAAGGTAATATTGCTTTTGTTGCTATTACTGTTTTTCGGCTGAATGACCTCATCATCTGAGAGACGCTCTATCTTGACTTCTTACTGCTCTTCCTACAGGGCTACATGTATAACGCAACCTTCAGTGCTGACTGCTTGACTGCTGACTGATTCCAGATGCTGCTGCTGATAAGCCCTTGGGTGTAATGGAAGCAGCACTGAAGACAGGACCCTGCATGGAGCCTGGGCTTCCTTATATACAGGACACATGTTTAAAAACAGGCCACAGCCAGTGGGGGCTGGGACTGAAAATGCTGCAAACTGGGAACTACTCCTTGTTTTAGAGACAGTGGTGGAACAGAGGCCTAATCCTTTTTGATAACTTACTCATGTGTATTTTATGATTATTTGAAGTGAAAATATTCTCCCAGAAATCTGCCCTAAATCCCTACTGCTCTAATCTAAGCCCTGCCTGTCCTCTGGTCCTGTGGAAACTAGAAGGAGGTGCTCACAGGTTACTTGTCGAGCTCATAACACATACTGGAGATTCTCTCAAATAATCTTTCAACTAGCTGATTCCTCACTAGGTGCATAATTTTGCAGATCAAAGGAGCTTTAGAATTTTTTGCTTTGTGTTTCTCTTTAATTTTCACCCTTTGAACTTAGCCCAGTATTCCCATTTTAGGGAGATTTTATGGTGGGGCAGGTATAAAAGGGAGAAAGAAATAAGCTTTTCTTCTAGAAGACTAAAGAGTGGACGACTCTGCCCCCTCACCCTTTATTACAGGCTAGACACCAATTACTACTGGATGGACCACCTGTCCTCAGGGTAAAAGGCCCACGTCCAAAGCGAAAGCCCCTCTGCGGCCCTTCATCCCTCCACGACTCACTAGCTACATCTTTCCTGCTGCCCCAGACCCCCTCAAGACACCTCAGCTGACATGCAGGAGGACTCCCACATGGAGAGGCCACCCTGGGAGTGGTGATCAGCCTCTGATCCAGGTCCCCGTGCCTCTGGCTCAGGAAAACAGGGCAGCCAAAGCAGGTCCAGAGGTGGCCCCGCTCTCTGCTCAGAGGAGCCGCTACTCAGCAGCTGAAGAGGGGCGTTTGGGGAGTGCAACCTTTGGCTGTCTCTCAATCCTTTCCTGTTCTGGTTTCCTTCTCTTCCCTGCTCCTCACCAAAGGCTGTCCTCGGGAAAGGGCCCAGCACCCACTTACTCCCTGGTCTCTGTGACCTAGAAGAGCCGGGGACCTAACCAGGGCCAAAGCATTCGTGTGGAAAAAGCAGCTATTGAGTGGAAGAATTTCAGACATAGCTAAGAAGCTAGGGAAGGTTTGTGGGTAGGGAGCCAGCAAAGGGGCTAGCTGGAAGACAGGGAAGAAGGGTGTGGGGTCCGAAGCTGGCCTCGCTGGGGCAGCCACTGAGGCAGTCTGCCTTTGTGCCCTTAGAGGAATGACTGGGGCTCGTGGGAACGGCGGGGCTAGAGCCTTCTCTGCGGCTTCAGGCTAGACCAAGTTGCTTCCAGGCTGGAATCTCTACACCAAGGGCCATCTGATTCAGGCCCTGTCGCCTCCAGTGACGGGCCCCGCATCAGCCTGTGGCAGCCCTTTCCCTCTCTGGATGGCCGTGGCCTACTCTTAATACGTTTGGTTTACATTGAGCTGGACCTCCCCTCACTGGCCCCAGCTCTGCCCACCAGACCTAATGGTTTCATTATCAACAGTTCAGCCCTACTTGGTGCCTCTACTCCTCTCCCCAGTCCTGTGCAACAGGCCATCTGGCCTCTTTTCTCTGGGCCTCCACAATGGAACACTGGGCAGCAGTGAAAATGAGCAAATAGCAGCCACACTCAGTGGCTCAGAGAAATCTGAAAATCCTAATGTCAAGGAAAGAAAGAAAACATAAAAGAACACGTGTAACCTGATTTACTTACATAACACTGGAATCCAGACTAAACGGAAGCCGATTGTTTAGGGAGGCCCGCACAGGGCAGGGATCAAATGATAAAGGAAAGCAAAAGGGTATTGACCTTAAAAGCCAAGACAAGTTCACTTCTAGGGGTGGGGAGGTCCAGTGAACTGGCCTGGGGGGTGGCTGCCTAGGTTTTGCTCTGTAAGTGTTTACAGTTTAGGTACATATATATGCATGCATGTTACGTTTGTTATATATATATATGAACAGATGGCTGGATACAAGTAAATATAACCATATTCTCAGATTAGTTGGTGCCAAAGAGCCATGAGGTTATTGAATTATGTAGATCATAGAAGGACATCTATCTCCACCCATATATATTTCCTAATAAACATTAAAAAAATTAAATGTCCCCGGAACTTTTGACCATTCCTTAGATGACAGGGTCTTCAGAGCCATGCTCTGTGGGTCACAGCCCCTGTGGTAGGGTCACAAATAAGCCCCCTGAGGGTGGCCCTTAATGCAGTCACAAGTGTCTTCATAAGAGGGAGGCGAAGAGAGATTCGATATGAACGCAAGGGAGGAGGTGGTGTGAAGGTGGAGCAGGGACAGATTGCAAGATGCTGGCCTCGAAGACTGGAGAGACGTGGCCACAAGCAGAGGAAGTCGGACAGCCCCCAGAAGCTGGGAGAGGCAAGGAATGGATTTTCCCCCAGAGCCTTTGAAGGGGGTGTGGCTGGGCTTGATTTCCGCCAAGTAATACTGACTTCAGATTTCTGGCCTCAGGAAAATGGAGAAAATACATTTCTGGGGTTTGAAGCCGCTAGATTTGCAGTCAATATTTATCACAATCCCAAGGAGCATGGATGGAGCACTTCGGGAACGTGAAGGGGGTTAGATGAGGGCAGACTGCCCTGGAACCGGCACAGGGGGAGCTCTGAGGATGGGTGAGCAGCAGGACGAGTGCTTCAGTGGTAGTGTCAGTGTCCACGGGTGCTGACGTGCCTGGGGGGTAACAGGCAGAGCTGACAGCCCCTGGCTCCTCGGATCCGTCCTCAGGGAGCATTAAGATAAGTGAGCACGGCGCGCGCCCCATGAGATATAAGGAGGTGGCAGGGAGCTGAGTCCACCTGCCTGCACCCATATTGTACGAGCACCCTTGCAATGGTTTGAACGCAGACCAAAGTCAAAGAAATCTCGAACAGATTCTAAATATCTGTCATCCTCAAATGCCATGATCAGGCCCCATGCATGTTCAAATCTGCCAATGTTGTCTTAAAGGGTGGCCTCCAGGCTGAGGATGATGGGTCAAGAGGGCTGACCCAGCAGTGGGGGCTGGGACTTTCCAACTGCCTGACCCGGGGGCCCTCAAAGGCAGCCTGCCTTCCTCTTCTGTCCCCTGAGACTTGCCTCCAAGCCCGACTGAGGGAGGGACTCAGCCTCCCCAGCAACTCCCCTGCCCTTGAAGTCCCCAAAGATGGGCCCCTACCATTCTCAGAGCTTTCATGCTACCCAGGTAGCATGAGTTCCAAGTGATAAAGATACAAAATGCACGAGCTTATCAAGCCCTGGCCATGCCCACTGCTCCAACAGTTCCTTCCTGTCTCCTGAACTGGCAACGGGAACCCTACTGGGCTCTTCCCTCTGCTGGCGCTCCTTTGGGCTCAACTCCTCATCTCCTTTGTACTGAGGGCTAGTGAAAGCCATGGAACCATTCTGTTGGGCAGACCCACAGAACTCTGAATTCCCTTGGTTTCCAGACCAAAGAATTTCCCAGGGCATGAGGTCTTTACAGCGCCTGGGAATGATTCCTTACAGGTACTTACTTCCCTAAAAAAAAAAAAGGTCACATACCTTTGTCTAAAAATAGCACCTATCCCCACCAGACACCAACTGACTCAAATTCCACCATTAGAGACTCATTCCTTGGTTTACACCTTACCTTTTGAGGATGACATCATTTTGGATGCCACATTAATTCACCAGCAACTCGGTGTGAATTAGTTTACCAGAACCATTTCCCCCAAGGTGGCAAGATAAGAAGTTGGGGACTTCAGCTGGGGAGTGGGGTGAGTGAACGGCTATCGACTTCGGCCCCTGGGTACAGCATCTGACAACAGGGCAGCTGCAGCAGGCAAACCCACGTCATACCGCCTCTGTGTGCGCACGCGTGGTTCTGCCTCCTATCTGGTCATGCACCATCTCTTGGGGGAGAAGCATCTCCTTGCACAACACCAAGCTGTGCACATGCCACAAGCCCACTGAGTCTTACTGCCCAAGTCCCTGAGTCGAGACGCTGACGCGCGAAACCAGCACAGGTCAAACAGAGCCACCTGCAGATGAAATAAAGCAAAACTTGCCTTGGGTAAGAGCCCTGAGCCTGCGAACCAGAGGAGTTAAGGAACAAGGGCTCTCAGCACAAAACAAGTCTTTATTCAGAAAAACAAAATCCTTTAACTAACAAGGTGCCTCAAATCCTTTACAATATGGTTATATTATAATGTGACAATATGGTTATATTATAATGTGACTTCTAGAATTTAAGCACTGCCAGAAAGGTGTCTACCTCTCCTACCAGCAGTTATGTCTGCGTATGTCCGTGAAATAAGGTGGCATGTTGACATGGGATAATCAATTTTAAAAAAACCAAACCAACAGGACTTTGGGTTGGTATGGACTTTGGGGGCAGAGTATAGAGGTGAAGACTGACAGAGCATGAGAATCCAAACAGACGTGGCCAGGCCACGTAAGGCCACGGAGCTGGGCCCCCCCCACCTCTGCAGCAGGCCTCCCAGGCGGCCAGACCACAGCAGGAGCAGCAGCAGGCCCACAGTGGCTGGGACTTGGTCCACAACTGCCAGCTTGGGCTCTGGGGTCGCCCTGCTCTGCTGCTCAACCTATCAGGGGCCAGGGATGGCCTGGGGGCCAATGGCTGAACACAGAAAACCAGCCCAAACTCAGGACTGTCGGAGTCAGGGATTCAGTGAAAGGGGCAGACAGTAAGAGCTGTAGGAGTTCGCCTTTATCGTCATTACTGATCGCCTAAGGGGCAGTAGAGCCTCATGTTTACAACTAGGGACCCCGGGTGCAGCTCCCGTTGCCATGGCCTGCTGGTCATGTGACCTTCGACAGCATGACTTCACCTTGCTGTGTCTCAGTTTTCTCTTATCAGAAATGGGATGATAGGGGCGCCTGGGTGACACAGCGGTTAGGCGTCTGCCTTCGGCTCAGGGCGTGATCCCGGTGTTATGGGATCGAGCCCCACATCAGGCTCCTCCCCTATGAGCCTGCTTCTTCCTCTCCCACTCCCCCTGCTTGTGCTCCCTCTCTCGCTGGCTGTCTCTATCTCTGTCGAATAAATAAATAAAATCTTTTAAAAAAAAAAGAAACGGGATGATAAAAACGGTCCTCACAGAGCCGCAGGGAAGATGAGCTGTGTCAGTACACTCAGCGGCTTAGAGAAATGCCGGACACACGATAAGGTCACTCTGGTGTTCAGGCTGTTGCTGCGGTTCCCCAGGTGTTAGGCAGTGTGAGTCTGGGCATCCTCTCCTCCTGGTTATACTCAGTCTCCAGCGTCTGGGACAGTGCCTGCCATATACTAGGTGTTCAGTCAGTTTTTAATATTTATAAAATTCTTTGGGCTTTTTATTTTGCAATCATTTTAAACTTGTAGGAGAGTTGCAAAAATAGAACAGTTTCTGTGTTCTCTTTGCTCAGCTTCCCCTAATGTAAACATATTACATCACCATGGTAGAGCGAAGGAAAGCAGGAGATTCACAATGATACAATGCTATCAACTAATATACAGACCTTACAATAAACATTTTTAAGTGATGAAGGGAAGGAAGGAGGGAGGGAGGGAAGGAAGGAAGGAAGGAAGGAAGGAAGGAAGGAAGGAAGGAAGGAAAGAAGGAAGGAAGGACGTGCTGTGGGCTGAAGCGATCAAGGAAGGCTTCCTGGAGGAGGGGGGATTTGAGCTGGCCCCTGGGAGAGAAAGATCCTGGGACAGAAGAGAATGGGTGAAAGGAATTCCAGGAGGGAAGAATCACATGGATAAAGGTGTGGAGGCTAGAAGGCCCTAAGGTATGAGGGGAGAGTGAGGGAAGCAATCTGATTGAGGCAGGATGGGATCAGAGGCTGGGGGATTGGATGTGCAGAGGGGCGAGGGGCGGAAGCCACCTCTGGATACCTGGCCTTCTTTTTGTCCAACTTCACTTCCTCTGTGCTGCCATTGATGCCGTAGAGGGTCATGAAGATGCTGGAGTCGGTACCACCGCCGACCACATCACCTGTCCACACCGTCATCTCATAGAGCACCTGCAGGGAAAGGGATGTGAGTCCTGGGCCTTGGCCTGCCTCACTCTCCCTAGGGTAAGATGCCCTCCAAGCTCTGTGGCTCTGAAAAGAGCCCTTCCCCTAATCAATTTCTAATGCCTGGAGAACAAGAGTCGGGCCTTGTTACTCTGTGTCCTTGGCTGTGTCCCGTCCGGGGCTAGAGAGAAGTTCAGTCTCCAAGAGAGAACGCATGTGCACTGGAAGCATGACCGAAAGCCCCAGTATTCCCCAATTTCTTTGTCAACCAAACCCCAGGCTGAGCTCACACAACTGAGCAGCACGTGGTGGCAGGACAGCGGGTTTTGGAGTCAGCTAGCGGGCCTTTTGTACCCGGGCCTGCCACCTGCCAGCTGTTGAACTTGGGTGGACACCTCCCACCCAGCCCCCCACGGCCAGGCTCGGCTTCCTCCACCGAGAAACAGGGATAGACGTTCACAGAGCCGTGGGAGTTGCAGATAGTTCACCCCGGACCCATGCCAGGCCTGCCATGAGCTATGGGTCAGCAAGCAGCAACTCCAGGTCCACCCTGCGTCACGCAAGGCCAGCACACACCCGAGCCAGCACATACCCTGAACATCCGTGAGCGGTGACGTTTAAAGGAGCTCTGGCTCCATTCACTTGTAAAGTAGGACAGCCACTGAGTCCATGATTTGCTCTGCAGGTTGGGATTTTGCCCTTTTGCCTGAGGTTTGTTCCAAGGAGGGTGTGTTCCTTCCATCTGTCTCCACCAGCTCTTCCCTGGATTGTGCCCCCACTGGTTCTTTCTCCAGAGGCAGCCTTGTGGCAAGAGGGGTCATCTTTACCCATGCTCTGGAATGTCCCCTGGCTTCTTACTCCCTTCCCTCTTGCCAGGGGCCCAACGACTAGCATAGGTCTCAATGGATCAGGAGAGGTTTGCATACATGGCCACAGAAACGCCAGGCTGACCATCTCCCCTGAACACAGCTGGCCCTTCCCTTCCCCTATGACTGCAGCAGTGCATTCGCACCTGTTCAGGTGCCTGGTCCCCACTACCCGGAAGCCCTCGAACTCAAAACCCAAGTTATTTGCACGTTGTGCCTGTTGGGTGCCGGGTGCTTTTCAAGCATCTAGAATCTTCACCATGATGCCTATGAGGTTAGAAGTGGCATTTGCAGGTCTGGCCCAGAGGACAAGTTCAGTACTTGTTTGCCAAGGTAATGATTGAAGACCCTCTTGCTTTATCAGGAAGATCCTCTCAGACCCTAACACAGCATCACGGTGGCAGGAGGAGCGGGAATGAAAGCAGGAGCCTGACACTTTTTTTGCTCTTATTCAGACAGGCATGAAAAATAGAAAGATCAAAATGAGTGCTTTGGTGACCCCATGGAGACTGGCCCCTTAAGGCTAGTCCCTCCAGACTGTCGTGCTCTCTGGGCCTATCTTTCTCTCCTTTACACAGACACATCTCTTTTTAGGCAATAGGTTGTTTCCAGAAAGAGACACAGAAATGGAGCTTTTGTAATTGCGGTCTGATATCTCCCGGGGAGATGGCCAGTCCAAAGAGCCCTGTGGTTCTTTGCAAAGTGAGAAACCTGTGTTCTTTTGTAACATGAATAATAGGGGCGTGGGTCTGCATTTCCACAGACTGAAAGGCTCAGGGGGAGATACAGCTGTACTGAGTGGCGTGTGCATGTGTGTGTGGGGGGGGTGGCACGTACACAGACACACTCGCGCCCACATGCATGCTGGGAACTGGGTCAGGACAGAGGTCCCTGGATGAACTCTGTGCTCACCCACACCATCCGTCTGGCCACAGATGGAGATGTCTGGGTAAGGGAGGGGAGTGTATCTATGCTGTAGAAAGTTCTGCTTTCTGGCTCTCAAGCAGGGGAGGGGCAGGCATCCACACTGCCTGTCAAGGTTCTCAGAGCCCCAAACTCAGCCCTTCCTTCTGTTTCCATATACAATATAAGTAGGGCACACTCAAGTCCAGGATGGTTTCTTCTTATCTTTGTAGGACACCTTCTGACCTAAATCTATAGCCCATGGGTTTAGATTCAGGAACAGAGTTGAGGGCTGGAGCATTCTGTCGACCCCACAGCTTTTCGGAGGGAAAGAGAAGCCTCTAGGGTCGCATGAACCAGAACTGCCTGAACCACCAACTGGCCATGTATCCTTGGGCCTGCACCCAGGCCTCCAGCACTGAGTTGTGAGTTCACACAACTTCGTCCTAGGTCATTGGATCAGTTAGAGATGGAGCCAGGACAGGAGCTCCGAGCTCCTGCCTTGAAGAGGGTCCTGTGCAGGCAGCTCTCACTGCGCTGCAAGATCCGAGGCACACGGCATCCTAAATGCTATCTTTCCCCACCACCGTCCTCGGGCATCGAGGGGGCCTTTAGAAAAAAAACTGCACACATCTATGCAGAGCTTGCAGTGCTCTTCATGGACTGCTCACGATTTCATTTGCTCTCACCAAGATCTTACATGCAATGGGATGGAAAGCACTATTTCCATGGACTGTATGAGAAGACCAAGGCAATTTGCCCAAGGTCACATAGCAGTAGACCCAAAGAGACTCAAGTCTCTTGGCTCCTAGCAAAGCGAGTCTGGCTGGTATACCAGGCTGCAGCCCTGCCAGTGCCCCACTGAGGAATCCCCTGCTTCCCTCATTTCTGTCCCCCTTTCTGCTCTCCTACCCCAGCCTGCATGGCCCTTGCCATGCCATATGCACACCCAGGCCCATCTCTATACCTTTTTCCCAATGTTCACCACCATGGCATCCAGGAGGTCGAAGACACGGGAGGTGACACCATCGCCTCGGTCCTTGGCAAGCCAGCAGTTACAGCGCAACGTGTACTTGGTGCCTTGGGTGGGCACAGCTAGACACAGTTCCTCCACCAGCCAGCAGCTCTCAGGGGAGGCCCCATCGTGGCCCAGCTGGGAGGGGACACAGAGGGTCTGGGTAAAACTGGGAAGGAAGCCCTCGCCACTCAGCATCCCCTTCCTTATTCTGCACCCTCCTTCCTCAGTGCTTCCTCCTAATTTGCTCTACATGCAGACCCAGGTCCGTCCCATGGAGGTGAGGAGGTTTTGCAGATAAAATAGAGGAGGTCTCTAATCAGATGATTTTAAGTTAATCAAAAGATTATTCTGGGTGGGCCTGACCTAATCAGGCAAGCCCTTTAAAAGAGGGTCCAGATGTCAGAGATGGGAGAAGTCAGAGAGATCTGAAGCAGAAGAGATCACGTCTAATTGGCCTTGTAAAAACAAACTGCCATGTTTTGGAGAAGGCCATGTGACTGGGGAGGCCTGCAGCCTCTGGAAACTGGTGGCCTGTCTTACAACCACAAGGAAATGAATTCTGCCAATGGCCAATGAGCTTGGAAGAAGACCCCCAGCCTCAGATGAGACCACAGCCTTAGCAGCAACTTGGTTTCCGCCCAGTGAGACCTTGGGAAGAGGACCCAGCTAACTCACATCTGGACTCCTGACCCAGGGAACTGGGAAATAATATATCTATGTGATCTTAATCTAAGTCTGTGGTAATTTGTTACACAGCCACAGAAAACGAACACACCAGGCATCCCCATTAGGTGGGTGGAAAACCGAGACCTGGCAAGACAGTGACTCATTCAAGGTCACCTAGTTGATGGCAGAGGCCAGGGGACCTTCCCGCATGACCTGCTCTGAGGAGGGGCTCCAGGTCGGTTGCTCTGCCTGCCCTCCATGCCTCCACCTGTTAGGTCCTGGTTGGCTCCTTCCTTCCCTGGGGGTGGGCACCAACCCATGACCCGGGGACCAGCACCTCTATTTTCTTGATGATGCCCACATCCAAGCCTGCAACATAGAACTCCTCCACGGAGCCACAGCTGAAACCCTTCTTCCCACGGGGGAAGTCCAGCCAGATGCGGTTACTGCGTTCATCGTCCTCGCCGATGAGTAAGATAAAGGCCCGGCTGTCAGTGGCCGCATCCTTGTGCTTCCCGGTGGCGACCGACACATAGTAGGGAATCACTGCAAGAGATTACGGGGCCCAGCCTCATAACAGGCCAGGTGGACACGGGTGGGCTCACAGACTTGGAAATGACCTTTGGAGAGCACAGATCTCAGCTCCCTGCCTCTGAGACAAAGTGCAACAGGGCCTTCCAGACCGGTGAATGATCTATGGTGAGCGTCTACTCTCCAGGGAATGGGAGATTGGTATCTCCCAAGTGAAGATCACCCTAAAAGAGCATCCTTGCCACTTCTAAAAGCCCCGCTGACCAATGATCGCAGTTGCACCTAGCCCTCCCATGTGGAGTAGGGCAAGAACAATAGCCTTTCGCCAGGTGCGGGGGTCAGATGCTTGGAAAGCTTTCTGTAGTCAGCAAAAAGAAGGTTGGTGAAAACAAGGTCTCGCAGAAAGTAGGAATTTGGGGAAGAAAAATAAAATGGTGTTATATGTGTAACATGGTAAATGGAAGTTCTAGAAGGCATCCATTTCCAAAGCAGACCAGAGTAACCAATATAAAACGTTGCTCGGGTAGTGCAGCACAGAGTTCTAATTGCCCAGCAAGTATCCATTCTCCTTGCAGCTAGGGGTGCTCATAAAATGGAAGCAGGCATTGTTGGGTGGGTTTCTAGGGAAATTTCTGACTCAGCTGGGAGAAGCACCCTTTTGCCCCTTACCCTTCCATTTCCTTCTGCTTGGAATGTGGATGCGATGGCTGGAGGTCCAGCAGTCATCTTGGAACCATGGGCAACCTCTAGGATGGAAGTCCCTGACTTCACTGAAACCTGCTGTATCAGTCCCAGTTGCCTATCTTTGAACTTTTACGTAAGAGAAAAGAAAAATCCCTCATTTGTTTAAGTCACTATCTTGTCTCAGTCGCTTGTAGTTATTAACTGATACAAAGTGGAAACCCTTCTCTGGGATCATCTTCCTCCATATCTTGGGAGACAATGCTCTGGTATAGGTTATATGGCTGTAGGTTGTGCAATCTGTATCTCTTTGAAAGTTTCCAACCTAGCCCTTCCTAGGTGGAATTACCAGCGTTGTTTTCTGCACCTGCCTACAGCCTTATTTCGTCTTTACAGGAGGGCTCCCTTGGCCTTTCACAGTTGATCACAGTGCTTAATTCAGGAGAAGCACTTTCTTGTGAGTCTGTCATTTATTCACAGAGTGAGAAAGTAGAATACAAAATGACTGACTCTCTCTGCTCAGCCCCAGAGACACCCCCCACTACGTGGTCTCCTGGAGGGGAATACAGTGGTTGTCAGGCTCTATACTTAAGAGAGCTGAACAGATAGGCAGTGACTTTAAATGTCGGATAAACAAACACAGAACTGCTTTATCTCAAAGATCTGGTTGGAAAAATGAGCTTGTCAGAACCAGCAGTGGAACGTAAATGCCCCTAAAACCATTTTAGGACTTTTCCCCCTTCCTCACCACATCACACTGTGCGGCTCAAGGCCTCCATGTGATGCCCCTCCTGGCGTGCAAGGGGGCCGCCGCTGCTGCTTCCTGTCTGCTGACACCGTCTCGGGCCCTTGGGGCTGAATCTACATCCTGCGAGTCTGGGCAGGGGCACAGCGTGCCGGGACGCCCTCCTGGTGGCAGGTCAGAGGATGAAGGGCATCCTTCCCCTAACTTCTCTTCAGCTTTTGTGCCCCCTTCTGCAACAGGGCTGATCGCTGCCCTGTCAGGCTGTGGTGGGGCGGGAGACAGGCCCTCTGTATGAATTATGAAGCGTTCGGTGGACCGTGAAGCCAACGCAGGCCTGTCCCGCCCCCGCGGAGCTCGCGGCCCAGCTTACCGGGGCCCTCCTGCACGTAGGCCGCCATGGGCCCCGTCACTGTGGCGACGTCCACGTCAGCCATCTTGGAGCTCAGGGCGATCTCCCAGAAGTCAGCTGGGCTGCTGCAGTTGCTGCTCCGGTCCCCGGTGTACTCCTGCCGGAAGAGCCCGGCCCAGCCCCGCTACAGCTCTGGCACCTTCTGCCAGAACACGAGGCATGGGGACTGGGCGAGCCCTGGCTGAGCCAAGTTCCCCCACCCCGCCCCCGCCTCTCCTGCACCTTCTCATAGAAGAGCCTCTCCAGCCGGCCGTCCTCCTTCTTCAGGGACAGCCAGCGCCCGCACAGGAACAGGAACTCGTCCTCATTGGTGTCGTTCCAGATCTCCACCTTCTCCACGTACCAGTCTGCACACCACTTGGTGTTGTCGTGGCGGAGCTTGATCTTGTAGATGACGCCCAGGTCGGCGGCCTCGATGATGAACGTGTCCGCCTGGGGAGTCCAGATGTGGGGACTGGGTGGAGGTGCGCCCCACTTCTACCCACTGCAACCCCGACCGTCCAGTACCTCCTACCCCCCTCAGCTTGGGCTGAACAGACCTTCCTGGCTGGGAGCCCTCCAGGCACAAGTCCCTGACACGGAGCGTTGGGTATTCCGAGGCCTCGCTTTCACCATGGCCCCTTCCTCCTGGGATACACCTGGTGGATGTCTGGAGGATGCAGTGTGAGCGGGTGTGGGGCAGACGAGGGCGCTCAGCCTGGTCCTGGCACCTGGATGCCCTTGGTTATGTGGGGTGTCAGGAGGAGTTCAGGTGGGGGGCTGGAGGGAGGAATGGGAGGGGGCTTGAAACTCCCAGGGGGAAGCTGGGAGGCCGTCAGAGGAGTCACTGGGCCAGGCCCAGGAGAGGAGACGGCAGGGAGAGGCTCTGGTGGAGGCCAGGCTGAGGGGAGCTCAGGGACGCCATCTGGGATGTGGGTGTAGGCAGGTTTTATGTGGGGTGGGATGTAAGGCCCTCTAGGGCCCTGATTATCCCTTCAGGACAGGGTTGTGACACTCTGGGGTGCTTGGATTCTTTTGGGAATTGCTAAGTGAGATGCAGGGTTCCAGGCCTTGGGTGAAGTGCAGTCAAAACACAGGCTGAATGTGGCCGGCAGGCACCTGGGGCAGGGGAGGAGAGGCTGGTGACCCCGAGTTACAGCGCTTTTCTTCCAGAAGATGTTAGATGTGCTGAGTCACTACGGAGTGCTGGGAACCCAGACATAAATCCAAGGAGGAAGCCCCTGCGCCTCCTTGGGACCTCCGAGCCCAGGACAGGAAGAGGAGGAGGGCGGTAATCATGGCCCACGTGTGGGAGCAGCCCCCCGTCCGTGGACTAGACGCACGGCTGGGAAGACTCTTCAGGTGGTGGCAGGAAGCTAAAGATGGGTGGCTGGCCTTACAGGCACCCCAGCAGGTCACTGTGCGGGTGGAGGAGACTGCAGGTGAGCCGTGCCCCCAGCCGCAGGCCACCGTGCTCTGACAAGTGGCTAAGCTCATAAGGGCAGAAACAGGCTCAGCCTATGACCTAGGAACTCCACTTCTTTGCTTCTGTCCTGAGGGGACACCTTTACATGTGCACAAGGATTTTTACTGCAGAGTCATTTTTACTGTGGAAAGCTGGGAGCCATCCGCCGTCCGGTGCTTGGGGAATGGCTAAAAACCCTGGCATATTGTGTGCAGAATGTCATATGTGTGGTGGTTATGAAGAATGAGCCAGCTCCTTCTATGCTTCAATATCCTGACATAGAAAGATTTCCAAGGTACTCCATGGCAGGCCAAAGGCGAGCTGAAGAAACATTCATATAGGCTGATGTCTTTTATGTAACAAATTAAATGCCATGGAATGGCATTATGGATTTTCTATGGGCGCAAGTACCTGGATGTGGAGAAGATGCCCAGAAAGGTTTGGAGACAGGAGAGTGCGAGGCATTCTGTGGTGGTCACTCCACACAGGGTGGCCAGGTCAGCCACAGAAGGTCGTGAATCCTGCCAAGGGCTCGGGTCAGATCTGGGATCGTGGAGAGCCCCTGGGGGGCTGTACGACTGTCAGTTTGGAGAGGTGAAATGAGGAGGCCCGGGGGACGGAGCAGGGAGCCCAGGTGACTCCATAAGCCAGGTCCACTGAGGAGCTGATCTAGGAGCTGTGCAGAAGGGAGACTGTCCAAGACCTGGCTTTGGACTGGAAGTGGGTGGGTGCGTGCTCGTGGGGGGAGGCGGCAACAGGGACTTCTGTCTTGTGGAGGAAATGGTCAGAGAAATGGAAGCTGCTAGATGCTCAGCACTGAACTTAAAGTCGCATGAACAATGAGTAAACCAGAAGTAGCTTAGCTCCTTTGGTAGGAGGGAAAGAAGGGAAAGGGATGGATAATAGAGTAGGGCAAAGCTTTTTCTTATGATGTCACAATTGCTGAGAGAGAAAACATCTGACTCTGAACCCAGAAGGGAATGGATTGCATCACCGTCATTTATAAGTTCATTCGTTAATGTGCTCTACAAATTTTTCCTGTGCCTACTCTGTGCCTGGCTCCATGGATCTGGCCACAAGAAACATCGATCTGTCAGCTGTGAGCTGCCCGCTGCTGTCTTACAATGCATCTCCGGGTGTCAGCTCCAGGCGCCATCGAAGGCAGGAGAAGGTGGGCTCCCCATCCCTCAACAACACTCAGCACTAATGAAGAGCTAGCTGCTTCAGATGCTTGACTCAGTGAACTTATTTTATGGTGGAAGGAACCGAGACACAGAGATGGTAAGTAACTAGCCCAAGATCACACAGCTAGTCAGCGTCAGAGCCAGGATGTGAACTCAGGTGGTCTGGCCTCGGCCACAGGTCTGGCCACTGAACAGCACAGGTGAGTGAGCTTGATAATCATGTCCCCAGCATCGAGTCCGGGACACCACATGAGCCCCTTGACCTCTTTGCATTTCATTTTTTCCCCAAATGGATAGACCTCCACCTATTAGCTACAAGTGCAGCAAACCATAACACCTCATGTACACGAGTGTGTGTGTGTGAAATTATTTCTCCCTGACACAAAGTGTTCTTACATCTCCTGTTCTGTTTGTCAGCCCAGGGGTCTCCGTAGCTATCACACTGCTATTCCCACTTCCAAAGCAGTAAAACAAAGCTAAAGGTAAATAGCTCCTGTCTGGATGATGGAACAAATGAATGGGGGCCCCAGGGCCCGACTCCCCCGGGGCCTCGAGGCCAGGTCGGGATTCCTTCCAGATGGCCTGGCCCGTGGGGTCACCAGCCAACTGCAGATCTGCTTAGATGCCGCTGCTATCCTTGCTCCAGAGCAAATTTCCTTCTCACAAGGAGCAAATGTTTCAGTGCCAAGGATCACGCCTGGCTGAGGGCTGGGCTTAAGGAGACTCCCGCTAAAAGCCCCCTGGTCGATGCAGGAAACCCCCACATGTGCACGGCCACGCGCAAGACCACAGATCGGGTTACCTTGCTCTGATCACCCTACAGCTACTGCCTGGCCTGTGGGGAAGTCTGGCAGGTTCTGGCGAATGGAGAGAAGGGCAAGAGGCTGAGGCTGAGTGAAGGCGGTGAGGCAGAAAGGGCCCTGGAGAAAGCTGAGCTACAGCTGGAGAGGGGAGCCGAGCTGCTGGGAAGGAAGTTGGGACAGATGTTTCCTTTCCCTAAAATCATAGTATGTTGGAGCCCTTGCCTAATAGAGGCCATTCTTGGCACCCCAGTAGAGTGCACTCTGGTTGGGGCAGTGGGGTACTTGTCTGCTCCTCTAATCCCTCCGTGCTCGCATGGGGTCTCGGTGCTGCCCAGAGCTCTGCAGAGCACAGCTGAGCCCATTCACATCGGGCTCATTTTACAGACAAGGAAACCAAATCCAGAGAGGGTCAACCAGATCAGAAGCTGATGGTAGGAGCAGGCCTCCAGCCCCACAGATGGGGCAGCTCCCGCCACTCCGTGACATTTACCGCCATGCTGGTGACCGGCCCACAGCGAGCTGGATTTTCTGATGATGCCTCCCCATGACCCCCAGACAGCCAGCAACCTGGGGCTCAAACAGGCCTGTGGCTTGCTCAAGCCCTACCTTCCACTCTACCTCCACCCCAGATCAGGACCCAGGGCCCACGCACAGGCTGAGAGAGGCAACCGGCCACTCTGCAGGGGGAAGCACCCGGGTAAATGCCCACACAAGGGAGCATGACACCGCACAAGGTTCACAGACAGGCTCTGGGACCGAATGGAGCTGACTCCAGGCCACTGGACCTGGGAGGAGAAGAGAAGGGGGTAAACTCTGTGTGCCCCGCATACCGTTCCTTTCTCGAATTTGTTGGTGCGGTTCTCTGACTTGCCAAGGTACCGCTCCCCGGTGTCCCCCAGATCCCCGTAGATGGTGATGTAGACCTTGGCGTCCGTCCCTGCCCCGGGAACGTTTCCTGTGAAGATCTGCACCGAGTACAGCACAACTGGGTGGGCAGTCAGGCCGGACAGATGGACAGACAAAGAGAAGAAAAGAATGGCATTGCTTCAGGATGGAGGGAACTGGAATTGTAGGAGGTATTAAGCTTCTGGCCCTGGGCCCCGAGGAGGAGTTAGTGTCTGCCTTTTATTTGTTCACTTGTGCACATCTTGCTATAAATCTGCAAGGATTTGCCAGTGGGAAGTCTGCCCATCCGATCTGGACACAGGTGGCCTCGAAGACCCAGAGGATGGTGGCTTCTCCCAGCAGCTCTCAAACCATCCACCCATCCAGCTGCCTGCACTTCCGGGGGGAGCCCGCCCTGGGCTAAGGGCATTGCTCATGAAACCCAAAAAGAGGGATTCTCCCTCCCTGTCGTGACTGAGATGGCCTTTCTCACCAATCCTTGCGAGTGGGCTCAGACCACATTTAATTAAATCGAGAAAAGGAAGGTGACATGAGTTGCTCATACCCACAGTTATGGAACGTGTTCACGCCCACTGCGTGGTTCCTAGTCTTTTCCTCTTTTTCCCTTGGACGCCACTGCATTATTCTCTCCTGCTCTCCATCTGCCTCTCTGGTCGCTCCTTCTGGAGCAGCTTTACGGCTTCCTAATCATCTTCCCGCCCCTCTGATGCCTGGTTCTGTCCTCTTCCCTCAGCTCCCCTCCAGCACACCCTGGCTGTTGACTTCCGTGAGTTCCCCGAGTCTGTATCTCCAACCCAGTTCCTTCCTGGACTCTGGATCCACGGCCCTGTCACCTAGGGGACACGTCTGCCTTGACTAGACATCACAAACTCACCTGCGAACCTGAGCTCTACAAGCCCCTTTCCGAACCTTCTCCCCACCCCCGCTCCCTGCCCGGTGCTCTGCTCTGCAGGCCTTCTCGGTGCCCGGTGGACATGGCTTTCAGGGGTCTGTCCCCACCCGGGCCGGGAACCAGGACTAGTCACACTGCCCTCCACCCCTGCCTAGCTCAGCTCAGCTCAGCACAACATCTGTCAGCATTTCATGCATCACATTAATAAATAAAATCTCCTGTTTGGTGTGTAAGAGTCAACATTACCCAGGTCTGTCTGGCTCACACAGACAGGAGGTGACACAGGAATCTTGTCACAGTTTAGACACAACAATCAACTGTCCTCCCCTGCATGATTTCTCCCCAGTCGCTTCCTGGCTGTGCATTCAGCCCTGCTCCACGCTGATGTAGGACCTTTTCTAGGAGCTCTTGCCCCAGAGTGGGGAGTGTCACCAGGGGCTGTGGCTGAATGGCCCTCCTTCTCCCCCTCCTCCACCCCCCACGGCTCTTTCCAGTCCCTGCGGAATGGAAAACTGATTCAGCTTCTGGGTGCTGAGCAGTGCAGTTGTGCAGTCAAATCCGGCTATTTCTGGATCTTCCGCCCTCCCTGTCCCACCCAACCACACAGCTCTCAGTGGAAAGATGTTTCCCTAGAAACATCACCAGGCACGGAGTGGGTTTGTGGCATGTTATTAATACAGAACAGCCCAAGTGTGCCGCTGGGACAGCTTTCCGGGGTGTCCTCTGGGATCCAAGTAGAAAAGGGAATTTTCCCCCCAGACTTAATAGCAAAGGGATTTGGGTAGGGAAAGGCACATTACAGAGGCGACACTTGTTTTTGTCTCTAAGCAATTGGCAACTGAGATGAGAAGAAATGTTACAGCTCTAGCTGGTTGACACGCCCCTGGTTCCATATGGGGCCTGGAATCTTGGATTTTACTCCTTTTTCTCCCCCCCCCCCCAAGAAGGGATGGGACACAACCAATGTGAGCTGGCTCTCCAAGCTCTCGGAGCATCTCGGATCGTGCAGACTGCCCCCCGTGGAGAGATGCATGGTATTCTTTTGTGTATCCTCAGTGGTAGAAAGCCTGGTTTTTTTTTTTTTGTAAGTGAATTTGATTTTTGACACAGCTAAAGCTCATTCAGGGCCGACTGATAACCTGGGGATTGATGGGACAATGGCATCGCTGGCCAAAAAAGAGGTGTGACTGTCCCCATGGTCCGGGAGGAATGGGTGCACGCACGCGCGCCTGTGTGTATACACACACGCACGCACACACGCCATGTAAAAAGAAGGACAAGAGAAGGCTGAGGACTGAGTCTGAGGAATACCACCAGGCTCGAAAGAGGAAAACAGCCCTCAGCGGGATAGCCAGAGAAACAAGAAGAGAATGGCCTCCAAGCGGAGGAAGAAGCCCACGGCGGGTGTGGTCAGGCTGCCGCAGATCCCGCAGAGAACCCCGCGTCAGGGAGCGGCGGGCGCTGGGAACTACACTTAGAGAAAAGCAAGCCGCGGCTCTGGCCACTCTGAGGCTGCACCCACGCCCTGTGCGCAGCTCCCACTACACACGAGCCCGGGATGCTTCTTGATTCGTATGTCGTAGAGGCAGCTGGATCCTGCGAGAGCAGAGCGGCCAGAGCCCTGCGGAGGAGTAGCGGAATCGGCGACCAGGAGGGAGGCCCCGAGGACCAGGAGAACACGCATCTGGATGCGGTGTGTCCTGCTGTCAGGCCAGGGAACGACCAGCCATGAGACAGCCGGGACCCTGAACAGCCTGCCACGTATCAGCCGTGTGAACGTGGGCAGGTTAGACCCCTTCTGGGGGCCTCAAGTGCCCTCTCTATGGACTGGAGTTAGTAACAGACTCGGCCTGGCACGGGGCAGGGGCCCTACAAGGGGGGTGCTGCTGGCCTTGAGCAGGGCACCACACTTACTGTCCAGAGGCTCCTCCACTTCCTTGTAGACTTGCCTTAAGGACCCATCTTTCATGTATTTCTCAGTGAAGATGTCATAAGGGACCAGTTCTCGAATGGTCTTCTTGTCGTCCTCTGACGTGGCAAGCCATCGATCGCAAGGGAAAGTCAAGGTCTCTGTGCCCTGGCGTGAGGAGGCAAGAGGAAAGTTAGTGCTTTGTGCGGAACCTTCCTGCTTCAGAGGTTCATCGGTATGTCAACACTCATGGGGACCAAGGACAAGGGTCCTGGGGCCCCACAGATAATGCAAAAGCTGCGGCGGACGCCAGGCTCTGCCCCGATTCCAGCACATGCAGTCTGACTTAGAGCCTTCGACAACCACATCAGGGGCTGGCTCTTGAAGGCAGGGTCCCCAGGGTCACTTAAAAATAGATACCAGAACCCCATCCCACAGACTCAGAGACCGTGGGTCAGGGGAGGGGCTCAGTATTTTTAAACTGCTCTCAAATCACTCAACCACAGCCACTCCTGAGACCTGCCTTCCATGTTTAGAATTCTGTGGTTTCAGAATGTTTGCCAAGTTGTTCGCTGGATTTCTCTGAGTTGACTTGGAGCACAGGAAGGGCATGCTTCACCACTCACTAGCAGTGTGGCCCTGGGGGTGGGGAGCAGAGAAGGGCTGCCAGACCCTCCTCCTCGACCCCCTATATGAGGTTCTAAAAGCTTCTGCCTTGGACCTGAGCTGGTTCCTGCACTCTGAGTAAACTGGGTGAACTGTCCTCAAATTTTACCTCAACTTAATAAGGCTGCAGATTCTTTTTGTTTTGTTTTGTTTTAAGATTTATTTTTATTCATTTGAGAGAGAGAGAGCATGAGTGAGCAGGGGGAGGGGCAGAGGGAGAGAATCTCAAGCAGACTCCCTGCTGAGTGTGGAGCCTGACACGGGGCTCTATCCCAGGACCCTGAGATCATGACCTGAGCTGAAATCAAGAGTCCGACGCTTAGCCAACTGTGCCACCCAGGCGCCCCATAAGGCTGCAGGTTCTTATCAGGAATCGGCCTCAAATGTTCTCTGGAAAGCGGCAAAAGAAACAGCAGGACAGATGAGTCAGGAACTCACATCTTTATCTGGGAGGAGCCTGCGGATGTCCACGTGGGAGCAGTGCCACCCAGGATTTGCGCCTGTATTGTCATGGCCAATCCGAATTTTCTCAATGATTTCCCCCACGTCTTCTAACTGTGGAAAGGAGAAAAGGCACCAGGCGGGAGCTGAAAGGTCAGGGAAAGTACAACTACAGCAACATCCCTCCTCCCCAGGGCATCTGCTCTTAAGTCCCTTTGAACGTCCAGGGGCCACTTTCTCCTGGCATGTTCCCCCTGTCCGGCTGAGTCAGCCCCTACTCTCCACTATGCATGCCACGCTCGAGCTTTCCTTCCTCTCTCCCCACTTGAAACCAGCCTAGACTCTAGAACTCAGTTCAGTCAACCTCTGGAACACCGTGCCCCCTTTCCACAGTGGAGCCCACCTCTCTGTCTTCCATTACTTACCATTGTGGTGGCTCGTTCCTGGCTTGAGAACTGACTTGGGTATCAGAAGATGAGTTCTGGTTCTGCCCATGGCCTGTCTTGCCAACCTGACCTTCTTCTTGGCCCCTAAGAGCCCCTCTATCTCCAGCTACCCCTCTTCTATATCCCTTAAATTCCAGTCCCTCAAACTTGACATTCTCTTGCCACAGGGCCTTTGCACAGGCTCCCCCTGCCCCTCCACTTTTCTCTTCTTTACCTCAACCTCATCATTCAGGTCTCAGATCAAGGATCATTTCCTCAGGGAAGCCGCCTTGACCACCTCAAGAAGTCAAACCTCTTTATGACAGACACTTATAGCACCCCATGGCACCCCTGCCCCCAGCCCAGCACTTTTGTGGCCTCTCTGCAGAAGCTGATGGCCTGGCCAGCACGGGCAAGTTCTTGGTCCTAGGAGACTGCAGTCAGCTCTGGGGTGGGTGAGGGCTCGTGATGATGGCATCTGAAGGATAGATGAAGTCATTCATCAAATGCAAAGCCTCTAGAACCACACACGGAAGTGACCTCTGAATGAAACGGAATAGCTTCCAACCACTGGTTTCCTTCTTCCCCGCACACCCACCACAGTGGGCAGCCAAGGGCAGGCCCAGCAGCACTGCTTGAGGAATGTCCCCCCACTCCCATCCCCACCCTCAGCCTTCCCAATTGGAGCCATGGCTCTGCCACCTATGACCCGTATAACCTGAGGCAAAGGCACTTGACCCTCCAGGCCTCCACTTTCTTCTCTATAAAATGGGGGGAGCAATGTCTTACTCAACGGAAGACAGAGGCATGGGCAGGGCAGCCCCCTGAGGTCACTTCTAGGTCTAAGATCCTAGCCATGGTTCCTTTTGGCAATGATTCTCTCCTTCCGTGACCAGCCTGGCACCACATTGCTGGAAACTGTGAGAATGAACAAGGGTGCTGCTGTTCCTTCTGCTCCCCTCCAGCCAGCTCACCTTCGCTTCACCACAGAAGTGCTGTCCCTGAGAGCCCCCGAGGGGCGGTCTGATCATTAAACACAGATCGGTGGCCTTAGGCTGACGTTCGTGCTCTGGACATTTTTAACGAGGCCTCATTCCCTCACAACGGAAGAGGCACAGAAGCTATGCAGGCCCACAGAGGGTCCACCTGCGGACACTGAGCTGCCAGCTGCATCGAGGAGTGAAGAGTCACCTGCCTCTCCTCCTGCCCAGGGGCCTTTTCTCCTCCTCCCCCATCCCATCTCTGAGGTTCGAGATGTGTGGACCTGGGCTTCGGTGGTATTTCTGGAGCCTGAATCTTTCAGCCACTTGGTCCCGCATGCTGTGTCAGGGTGGCCGTCTCGGCTGTGACCCTCAGCGAGCAAGAAGGCCACTAGGGGATTGCTAGCTGTGGATGGTGGGCTCAGGGCGAGACTCAGAATCTGGGGAAACCCTAGCATTCTCCTGAGAGGTGGAAGAGCTAAGCAGAGAAGGTCCTGGAATTGAACCGTTTGAGTCTAAACCTTGACTCTGCCCTTTGTTAATTACGATGCCCTGAGCAAGCTTCTTAACCTGCCATTTCAGCTGGAAGGAGCGATAATCATACCACCAACTCTGGGGGTGATGAGGACCCCATGAATTGATACACTTCAAGTGCTCAGAACTGGGCTGGCATGAGCCAAGGGTGGAATAAATACTAGTTATGACTGTTATTTTCCCAGCCCTTCCCTGTGTCTTAGGACAAAGCCACAGAGAGGGGGAATAGCTTGCTCGTAAGTTCATGCCAGAGCCAGAGCCACAGCCAGAACCCGGGGTCATGGGCCAGCCATCCAGTGCTCTGTCTCACCTGAAGATCAGTGAGGAAACAGACATGGAGAGACAGAGGCACAAAACTTTTCCATTTGTTTCCAAACTCTCACAACCCCCCATCAGCAGCCAGAGAGATGTGAAAGGGAAAAAGAAAAAACTCAGCAACAAATTACTGGCAAATTACAGCTGCTGATTAGTGGGCATTTCATTGATAAAACTCCATGGAAGTCACGCTGAGGTGAACTCACAGCCCCCTACCGACGGCATCAGCTGGGGTGACTCACGTACCATGCCGTCTTGGGTGGGTGAGCTGTTACTTGGTGTGGATAAATGAATCACCCTTGAATTTTCCTTGTTAGAGACCCACCAAGGTGGTGACCTTCCCACAAGGGCTGACTGCTCCCAGAGTAGGTGGGGAGGGAGCAGGGAGTCCCCAGCACAGATGCCAGCTGGGGAAGGAGGAAGGGCATGTCTCCAAAGGTCCCCACTATCTGGAGAGTCGAGGCTCCTGAGACATCCAGCTCTTTTCCTTCAGAGCTGTCCCCTCGAAGTCCTGCTTCAGCCAGTCCTCTACCCATCATGTCACTCTCCTACTGTCCATCTGGCCAAACCTCATACCACATGCTGTGTTTATTTCCACCTCTGGCCCTTGACCACAATGTTCCCCTGGCTAAGAATGCCTCCCCTTCTTGTCCCTGCTTATAGTCGCATTCAGTCCAGCTCAAAGACACCGCCTCCAGGGAGCCTTCCTCTTTCTCTGGACACCCATCACACGCTCAGTCAATCCCTTACTCACCATCCCTCACCATGGGCTAGTGTCCTGTAGGGGCTCAGAGCACAGATTCTGAGCCAGTTCTGGGTTTGAACCCTGCTTCCACTACACCCTAGCTGTGTGAATTTGTGCGAGCTCCTCAACGCTCCGTCCTCAGTTTCCCCATCTTTAAAAACAGGAATAATGACAGTGCAGAGTTGCTGTGGGGCTTAAGTGAGTTAACAGATAAAGCCCTAGGACAGCGCCTTCTTACACAAAGGATCAGTTATTCTAAGGATGACCAGATTCTCTCATTAGCCTTATGTGGAGGTTCGGGGTTCTCCAGCTGGACTGCAAGCCCCTTGCAGGCAGAGTCTGGGCGCCCCCCTTCTCTCATCTCTCCCGCCCAACCTAGCACACGGTGGCATGCAGAGCGAAGACATGGAGCTGAAATGCACAGGAACAAGCAAGCCCCCAGGGCAGAAGGGGAGCTGGGGAGCATATGGGATGTCTGGAAGCCCGGCTCTCCCCGGGGATACGTGTGTGTTGTTGCTCGCACTGGAGATGATCCCAGTGGAACCGGAATTGTGCCTCTAATTTCCCCAAGCCCTGTCCACCCACTGTCATCTTAGATCCTGATACTAGTCCTGGTGGGGCAGGTGCAGTGCCCCGTCCTCCTGGTGACTCAGATGTACTGAGTGAGGCCCAGCGAGGCTGGGTGAACTGCCTGGCTTCCTTACCAACAGCAGCCCATCAGGGTGCCTCTGGACACATGGTTCTTCCTCCCCCGTCTTCTGGTGCCCCCCACCTCCCAGTCCTGGCTCCTCCAGCAGCCTGTGGAGCCCAGGTACCTCCATAATGAAGCGGGAGGCTGACTTCCTCTCAAAGAACAGCTTCTGCTCTCTCTTGTTGGTACACAAGTACTTCTGCTGGGTGCACACTGCGTCGCAGCCATAGATGACAATGAAGATGTTGGCATCTGTCCCGGCGGTGAAGACATCGCTGGTGTACAGGGTGATCTCATAAGGGACAACTGAGGGTGGCAGGCAGAGGGCAAAGTCAGAGGGGAGGTGAGAACAGAACACCGATGTGGACAAGATCACGTCCTTCACCGGCACCACTGCCTGAGGCCCCATCTCCAGGTGCTGCTGCCCAGGGACCTGGACCTCCACATGGTTGCTTAGCAACTGCAGGTGCAGGAGGAGGGGGGGAGGCAGTGTCCTGTCACGCCTGTTGTCTCAGACCCGGGTCTCTGTGCCTCTCTCAACACAGAACTAGTCCAGCAGTTTGGCTGAAAGCACGGGCTCTACTCTGACCTTCTGTGAGACCTGGGCAAGTCACTTAGGAGCCTCAGTTTCCTCTTCTGTACAGTGTCCTCACCATGGTCCTTAGCTGAAGCGACTATAAACAGGAGCGTTATATTTCAGGGTACAATGGACCGATTGGATCAGTGGTCCACAGGGTGAGAATCTTTTCTCTTCTTGCCCTCACTCGTTCCACCCTGGCCTGCCCTCCCAAACCCTTCATAACGTAACTGGCCCTTGCTGGGTTGGATGCTGGGATGGGGGGTGACCCTGAGGACTCCTTAAAAGGAGGCTGATTCACCAGTACTGTGGGCAAGCAGCTTCCTGGCGGGTGGCCGTCAGCAGGGGTAGAGACCAGCATTGCCACTGGGTGGGCCAGGACCCTTTGCCACAGAAACTCTTTGGGTCCTTATTAAACACACAGATTCCCAACCTCTCTTCAGATTCTCTATGGGATGGGTTCTAGTGCTCTGAATATTTAACTCAGACTTGACACTGAAGCTTGAGACCAGTTTAAAAGGGTGTGTAGCTAACTACAGATTAACAGGTTGTAAAATAAATTTTGTGGGTAGTCACCAGTATTTTAAAAAATATGTGGAATTGAATAGAATTGAATAAAAAAATACCATCTATGTGGACATCACCCACAGTAAGGGTAAACATTTTTCGAGACACTTATTTGTTGCACATGTATATAAAATGTATACCTACTCACTCTAAGTCACAATAATAAAAAAAAAAATACGAAAAACCCAGAGAAACAGTTTAAGTAGAAACCTACCCTATCCTGTGGTCCCCACCTCGAAAGGAACCACACTAAAAGGCACCTCACCGGGGGCCCCGATCTTCTCCAAATTTGCCCCAAAGCAAATGAATTTTCTTTTCATTGATTTACTATGACGGTCACTCTCCTGTCGAACTGCAGTCGTAAGGTCTATGATGATGGTACTTGCCGTTCGTGGCGCACATGCCCTGCGCCAGACTCTCTACTGAGCGTTCTGCCTTCTCATCTGTAACCTTCACAATGACCTATGGGGGAGACACCATCATCCTTCACTTTCTAGATGAGGAAAGCAAGGCTCAGAGAGGTAAAGTAACGTGCCCAGGTCATATGGCTGGCCAGAGGGGGAACCCCAACTTGAGCCTCGGCTTGTCTGACCCCTCAATCCTGTGTGGTCAACCTCTAGGGGTGCTTTTGTCAAGAACTGGAGGTGAGTACCGCTCCTACTTTACAAGTCCCGGGGCCTTTGGCCTGGGGAGGTGATCGCCATCCCCATAGCGGCCTGCACAGGGCCCTCACCAAGCTGAAGGAAAAACATAGGCCATCGCAACGATGGAGGCAGCGTCCTTGGAGTCCTCTTGGGTGTCTCCATGGTCTAAGGCCCAGGAGGCCTTGAGCAGAGAAGATTACCATGGACTTGAGCTTTCCTGAGACCAGCTGGCGGTGGGAAAAGCTCTAGAAGTATCCGAGTAGGAAAAGCCCACCCTCTGGCCCTCATTGCTCTAGGCCTGGGGTCCGATGTGTTTCCTGGTCTCTAGTTCTGCCTCTGCCATTAAGGAGCTGTGTGTCCTTGGGCAAACAGATGTACTTCTCTGAGCCTTTTTCTTTGTCCATAAAATGAGAGGGCTTAACGGAATCTGTGGTTTTCAGACGGTTTAACTGAAATTAATTTTCAGCGGAATATTTTTGTGTCATTCTTAAAAATACCTTTAGAAGCATGTTCAGGAAAAAAAAAACTTGACTTTTTAACGCTGAGGAGCTGCTCTGGATGGCATGAACTGGGGAGCTGTTCCCTCTCATCCTTTCCCCTCCCCACCAGCAATCCTCAGAACACAGGCTTAAGCCTGAGGTGCCTCTCAGCCCTAACGTGGCATGATTCTGACCTTCAGGGCTTCACGCTGTGTGGAGCATGTAAGTTCAGATCATCACAATGCTCCCTTTCCTGATGGACACATTTCTACTGTGCAGGCAGCACATTTAGTCGGTCTGGAAGTAGAGCTATCTTGCTCCGTTCTTCCAGTTTCACGTGTACTGGGCAGCCTCGATGAACTGCTGAATCTAGTTCTAAGCCTTCTAGGCCCCTGACAATGACACCTGGCCACCACTCCTGGGACTGCAACTTCCCAGCCCCTGGAGCTCCCTGGCTCTGGGCCCTATGCTCCTGCCTGGTGAGAGCTGCCCTTTGAAGCTGCCTCCATAGCTCTCCAGTCTGAAAGACAAACCTCTCCCGCATTTTTTTTGTTTGTTTGTTTAAACGTGAGTCTAAGACAAAGGCTTTCATATCGGGCTAGAACTGAATATATTCAAGGTCAGGCCATACAAATCCAGAGCAAGGCCTGTCCTAGGGCACAAAAGGAGAAACAGCTACTTCTGTCTGGAAGTTTCTCAGCCAGCACAGCTGTCAGCTCTGCATACACAGGTCACTGTGTCTGTCCTAGACTGCAGGCGGCTCCTGGGGGGCAGTGGCTAGATCCAGGGTTTGCTTTGTATATGCAGAGATTTTACTAGAGGGAAATGTCACTTTCTTTCAGGCTTTGGACCAGGAAATATCTTGATGGATCAGGTCTTTTCCAGTTTAATTGCTTTAGGCAAAAAATAAAATAAAATAAAATAAAATAAAATAAAATAAAATAAAATAAAATAAAATAAAATAATAAAATAAAACCATCACTGATTCATATCGTGTAATTATGAGCTGTTTGGGGGAAATCTTTTGGAATAGCTAATAATTTGGTTAGGGAAAAAACTGTTCTGTGGGTTTGGTTCTGATGTTAGCATATTCAGACAGATTTTTACAGTTTGGCTGACTTCAGTTTGATTCTCAGCACCTAGTGTGTACCTACATGTAAATAAACATTGGATACATACTTTCTGGTGACACTGGAAAGGAAATGTCAGAACTTCACCAAACTGTTCCCCTCCCTCCTTTCCTTTAGCTGGTAAAAGGAGTTACATTTATCATCTTTTCAAGTTCTTTCTCCCCCCCCCAGCCAGGATAAAATCGGAAAGCGGGGAATTCTTTGTCCTGTTACTGACTAGACTGAAGACTGGGGATGGGGTTGATAATGACTTCTCACAGTTTAGACTTTGAACTTTCTTCCCTTTGGGGTCTTACAAGGAAACCGAGCCCCAGAGAGGTCAGGCTCTCCGCCTGTTGTCAGCAGCTGGATTGGGGTGGAGGTTGGACTAAGTCCCATATTTCCTTACCCTGGATCCAGGACACTGCCCAGAGCCCCCAGAGGGCCTAGGGAATTTGGGAGAAGAGTGAAGAGACCCAAAGCTCCAAGGTGGGCCTGGCCCAGGTCAGGGCTGGAGGAGGGGCTGGGACCAAGTTGGGGTCTTGGGCAATGGGGTCTGGGAAGAAAGCTTTGCCGAGCGTGCTTCTTACATGGTGTGTACAGCTTCGTCTGCAGCTCCGCATGGAAGAGGTCCCTGACGATGGCTCCGTCGTCTTCGTTCTTCGCCAGCCAGCGGCCACAGGGGAATGTCATGCACTTTCCAAGAGATGGGGCGTCCACCTCTACCCAGTCTACAAACCAGCCTGGAGCCTTGCCTGGAGAGAAGGAGACACGGAGCCCACCAAGGAGCTCCACACTGATGGTTTACTGTGGGCAAATTCAGGGATTCCACACATTCTTCCCGGGCCCATGGTTGACATCTACAGCTGCACCACGCACATGCCACTGCTGTCACTGACAGCTGTGCTAGAATGACTCCTGTTCGAATGTACGCCCAGCTGAAGGCTGAAGCTGGATCACACCCCCGCCAGCTATCCATGAAATTAGCAAAAGCAGAGGAGCCTGGGGAAGAAGTGACAGGAGGTGACAGCAAGCACACTGTCCAGAGTGGAAGACACTCTAAAGGGGGAGCCTAGAGATGTCAGAGAGAGCTTGTGCTAACAAGGCTTTCATAAGTCCACCCAGCGACAAGGATGACAGTCCGAGCTCCCTGGCCTCCGTCTGTGGTGCATGAAGGGAAGGGAAATTTGTGAAGGACTGATGGTCTTGCCTGGAAAGATGAGTGATCAGGTTTAAAGAAGGAAGTGGGGGCTGAGCAGAGAACTCTGTCTCTTCATCCCAGGGGCCAGCGAGAGGGCCTTCGTCCTTAGGCTTAAAATACTTAGTGAAAAGACCAAGAAAACAAGTCTTCCTCTACTAAGAGAGAACAAATTTTGGCTGTACTGTCAGTGGGTTCTGGGAAGAACTGACTAGATCAGTAGTTCTCAAAGTGGAGTCCAGCGGCCCCAGCATCCTGTGTGAGAAATAAAAATGTATGGGCCCCACCTAGACCTACTGAATCAACACCTGCGTGGGTGGGGCCCAGAAATCTGCCTTAAAAAACCCCCAAGGTGGCTCTGTTGCTCACTCAGGTCGGAGAACCACTGAGCTAGACCGGGGATTCTCAAATGTGGCCGCACAAAGAAATAACTGGCAGGTGGGGTTTGGGGAAATCACTGGTGTCCAGGCCCCAGCCCAGGCCAATTAGACCAGAGTCTCTGCATGCGGCCAGGGCTCCACTGGGCCAAGGGGACTGAGGGAGCTGTGTTATCATGCAAGGCAGATGACATCCCAGTTTCCTGCACATTCTTTCCCAGACACCCACAGGGACCTGTCTGCGGTTCTCACATTCTTAGCAGAAAACAGAGCGGGGAGGGAAGCCAGACCTGTGTTGTCATGACCGATCCTGACTTTCCACAGATCTCCCAGGTTCAGTGTCTCCACTGTGAAGATTTCGATGCTGTCCCTTTCAAACTTGTCGCTGTTGGTCTTGGAGGATTTCAGGAGGGTCATTCCTGCCAACCCAATGGCCCCCGTGTGACTGGCTGGGCCTGAGACCTTCAAACCTGGTCTCACTGCCCCTCTTAGTCCCTCCTCAAAATGACCAAATTTTTCTAACTTTCATAAAATTTAGACCGTGCAAGTACCATCCACTGGGTACCTTTGCACATTTGGCAATTTTGGGGGGGGGTGTCCTTATATTGAGCTTTGTAATTAGCCTTCAAGGTATGTATTTTATTTGCAGTTTGTATGTAAAGAACAGGAGACACACCGAGAGGTCTTATTCAAGACCATCCAGGAGACAGTGGTGGGGCCCTAAGTCAGTGTCAGCTCTGTTTCCACACTCCTCACATTTCTCCACATGGGGTGGAAGCCAGTGACAAAACCGCCCTCCCCGTGCTCCCTGGAGTATCAGGGACAACCTTGAACAGAAGGCGAAAGCTGACAGAAGACACAGAGAACAGACCAGTCACTGTTTGCACTGGGAGGCCCTTCATTATGGTTTCAAAAGGTAAACAGAACGATGCCTCCAGGAAGGGCCCTGGAACTGGTAAAAAGTCTCAGAAAGGCCTAGAGAAAGAGTGACCACAGGATCTGACACCATTACCCAAGGAGAGGACGCTGAAGGGAAGATGATTCCTATGGCTTCTATATACTTCTAGGGTGGTAGACCTAGCAATGAGGACAGGAGAGAGGACAGGGGGCTCTCTGTCCCCTGGAGTAACAGTAGGACTGATTTAGTAAGATCTTGGAAGAATCTCTAAAGGAACCAAAATTCACGATCCAGGTAGGCAAGTCGCTTTACGAGGAGATTTTTTTTAAAGCTTTATTTATTTATTTGAGAGAGAGAGGAGAGAGAGCGCAAGCAGGGGGAGGGGCAGAGGGAGAGAGAATCTCCAGGAGACTCCCTACTGAGCATGGAGCCCAACTTGGGACTCAATCCCAGGACTCTGACATCATGACCTGAGCCAAAATCAACAGTCAGACGTTAACCAATCGAGCCATCCAGGTGCCCCTCACATGGAGAATTTTAAGAAAAAGGGAACTGCCTTTCTCCAGTGGGGCTGGTTGCATGCAATCTTCTCAAGTGTGTGAGGCTTGCAAGAATACACAACAGGAAAAGGTCAGTCTCTTCCACAAACAGTGCTGAGAAAACTGGAAATCTATATGCAAAAGAATTAATGTGGACCCTTATCTTTCACTATACACAAAAGCCAACTCAAAATGGATTACAGATTGAACCATAAGACCTGAAGCTGTAAAACTCGTAGAAGAAAACACAGGGGAAAAGCTTCATGACATTGGTCTTGGCAATGATTTCATGGATATGACATCAAAAGCATCAGACAACAAAAACTAAAATAGACAAGTGGGATTGCATAAACCTAAAAAGTTTCTGCACAGCAAAGGAAACAATCAACAGTGAAAAGGCCACCTTACAGAATGGGAGAAAATAGTTGCAAACCGTATATCTGATAGGGGGTTCATTACCACAATGTCCTACAACCCAACAACAAAAAGCTAATAACTCAGTTTAAAAAGGGGGCGAAGGACTTAAATGGACATTTCTCCAAAGAAGACACACAAATGGCCAACAGCATATGAACAAAGTGTTCATTGTCACCAAGCACCAGGGAAATGCAAATCAAAACCACAATGAGATCTCACCTCACACCTATCAGGATGGCTACCATCAAAAATAAAAAAATGACAGCAATTGGTGAGGATGTGAAGAGACTGGAACCCTCGTACACAGTTGGTGGGAATGCAAAATGGTGCAGTTGCTATGGAAAATAGCATGAAAGATCCTAAAAAAATTAAAAATAGAACTACCATATGATCCAGCAATCCCACTTCTGGGTATATATCCAAAAGAATTGAAATCAGGATCTTGAAAAGATATTAGCACTCCCGTGTTCATTACAGCACTATTCACAATAGCTAAGATGTGGAAAAAACCTAAGTGTTCATTAACTGATGAGCAGATAGAAAAAAATGTGATAAATCCATATAACAGAACACTGTTTGGCCTTAAAAAAGAAGGAAGTTCTCCAATATGCAACGAGGATGGTCCTTGAGAACATGACACTGAGTGAAAGAAGCCAGACACAGAAAGACAAATATAGCATGATTCCACTTAGACAAAGTATCCAAAATAGTCAAATTCATAAAATCAAAGACTAGAATGGCGGTTACCAGCAGCTTCGGGGAGAAAAGAAGATGGGGAGTTATTAATCAACAAGCATACTTTGAGCTTAGCAAGCTTAGCGAGCTCCAGAGATCTCCTGTACAATCTGTGTCTATAGTCAGCAGTGATGCATTATACATTTAAAATTGGTGAAGAGGATAGATCACATGTTAAGTGTTCTTTCCACAATATAACAAAGTAAAACAATAAAGGGGAATTCTTGAAAAAAAGTTTTTAAAGACAGAAAAACAGAAGCGTGACCAGGATTTCCTTAGAAAGTTCTGTTGAATCTCCTTATCTTCTTGGGGAGGCATGTGGGTGAGCCTGGGCCCTGCATTGCTTTCTTACCAGTGTTGTCTTGTGTGCCAAAGAGCGTGATGAAGACATTGGCATCCGTGCCTGCGTTCTTCTTGTCCCCAGTCTTTACGGTCACTGAGAATGTGGTAGATTTGTCTGCCGGGAGAGGAGTGTGAAGAAGTGAGTGGTAGATTGTCCCTCCCATGGAGGGAGGAGGGAGAAAACGTACTGAGTACATTTCTACATTCATGGTGGCCATTTCTATGCTTTGCTTTACTTGCAGCATTTGTTGTTCTGCTTGCCTTTAGTCTGGAAACTTCCTCAGGGCAGAGGTGAGGTCTCTCCCACCTCCAGCTCACCCAGGAAGCTCTCAATCAATACAGTTGTAGGATGCTTAGGGGAGACATGGGCTCATCAGCCAGGAGCCTGGTCTAACTCCTCCAGGTTGGGAAGAGTTTTAGGGATGCAAGTTTCAAGGAGGGGAAGCACCTTAGAATTCTTGAAAGTTCATTCTTTCCCCTGACAAAAATGTATTGAGAGCTTACAGTGTGCCTGGAGGGGAGGACACAAAACTAAATCAGAACCAGCTACAAGTATTCTATTCTATCCTATCCTATCCTATCCCATCCCATCCCATCCCATCCCATCCCATCCCATCCCATCCCATCCTATTTCATTCCATTCCATTCCACTTCATTCCTGACAATAACTTCATGCTAATCATGTACTTTACACCGAGCCTTATGCTAGACATGTGGGAACATGTCTCATCACCTCCCTGCTCTTGCCATGGAGGAATGAGAAGGCAGTATAGACACATTGCCAGGGGAGGAGTTGCCCAGAGCCCAAAGGGAAAGGAAAGATGGAGACCGAGGATGGGGGAGAGGCAGAAAGGAGGGAGCTAGAGGGAAGAAACCAGCTCTAGTTCAGGAAACCTTTCTGCTCCAGGGCCAGGCTGTCGAGGGGGCTGCTGTCACCACCTCCCCCACCCTCCTCATCCTCGCTTGGCAGCACGTAGGACTCGTCCACTGGCAACAGCTCCCGGGACAGCTGGCCATCATCCTCTTCCACCGCCAGCCAGCGCTGGCACGGGAAGCAGTACCTGTGGGGTGGGGAACGAGATAAGGTTGGGAACGTCTCTTTGGAAAGGTTTCATGAAGGAGCAGTCCTGGGCTGCAAAATGAGACGTCCTCAGGGGCCCGACACTCCCCTGTCTACCCGCCCCCACCCCCCGCAAAAAAAGCATGGCCCTCCCATCCTACCTAACCTGGGGATCACACCATGAGAGTCACTTGCCTGGAGCAGACCACAAATATGAGGACGTGGTTTGAAGACACCCCACTGAAAATGGCTGTATAACAGGCACGACTCAGGGTCGTGTTGGAGGTATCTAGAAGAAGAGCTTCCAGGGAGTATTCCAGCCTTTTCTAGAATGAATCTGGTAGCCCAAACTACTTTAGCAGAGAATATTGTACACAGCAGGAGTTCAATACCTAAGGGCTGGATAAATGGATTTTAATGGAATGATACTCAATTATGCTTCTGGAAGGTACAAAGAGTGTGGCTAAGGAGCTGGCATAGCAGACAGCTGGCACCATCTAGGGCTGGGAGGTCCAAGTGAGACTCCTCAGTGTAGAGGCCGAGCCCAGAGAAATGGGGACACCTGGACAAAGGCGGGGGCAGAAATGACAAGGGGTAGCAACATGGGGTAATTAAGGACTCGCCTCTGGGGCCATCCTGGGTTTGAGTCCTGACTCTGCCACTTACAGTCATGTTACCTTGAGCAAGTTCCTTTACCTCTCTGGTAGGGTTGCCAGATTTAGCCAATAAAATCACAGGACTCCTAGTTAAATTTGAATTTCAGAGAAGCAATGAATAATATTTTAGCATAAGTATGTTCTATCCAATATTTGGGACATACTTAACTGAAACATTACTCACTGCTTCTCTGGAATTCAGTGACTGGCCATTCTGTGTTGTCTCTGGCAACCGTACATGCTTCAGTTTACTAGTCTTATTGCTTATTTCAAAGTTGTTACGAGGATTATGTGAGTTAAACATTCTACAGTGTTCATCAAAACGCCCCGCTCTTGGTAAGAATTTGCTAATATGATTGCTCTTGTTCTTCTTATCATACTTCCCTTTGTTTCTCCTCTGCCCACGCGTGGGATTTCTGGGGGCTGCAGGCTGGACAGCTCCCCTGGGGCGCCCAAGCTCCCACAACAACTCAGAGGGTCGGGGAAGGCAGCCAGCCCATCTGTAACGGGGGCCATTCAGCCCCATCTCTACCCCTCCCCGCCAGTCTGGATGCCGAAGATGCATTCGGGGGCTGGTCAAAGTCTGGAGAGGAGGAGGCAAATGTGGGTGGAGGGTTTCACCTCTGTCGGAGGCCCACGTTCCCAGTAGACATTAGAGCCTGCCAGTGCCAGCCTGTTAGCAGAGCAGAACCACAGAACACTCCCTCAGCCCGCGGGCTCACACGGGGTGCAGAGGGGCAATTCTGTGTTCGTGGACATGGACTCAAAGGGCGGGAGGAGCTCAGCCAAGGATGATAAAGGCTAAATTGCAATTAAATTAGTGTTTAAGTGAAAAATGTATATAGTTCCACTTCCTAGTCTTTAAATTGTGAACGGGAAAGTTACTTTTATATTCAACCAATTAACTTATGAATAATAGGCTTTAGCTCTAAATTAAGGCCAATTAAAGGAGAGACAGAAAGAAAGAAAGGAGTGGGGCTGGGGCAGAGGCAGAGACAATGAGAGTGGGAAGCTGGAGCAGAATGAGGACAGAGGGAGAAGGAGACACGAAGAAGGAGTGGGAGACTGATCCCAGGAGAGAGAAAGCAGTCAGACAGACAGCAGGGGTGAGGCACAAGCCCGCCCACACCTGCCAAGCACGCGCAAGTGCAGGGATGCAGAGGCCGGCTTTCCCGGAGCGCCCTCCCCACTGTCCCCGAGATACCTGTGCTGGACCTCGAAGCCCCTCAGCACACCCCCACCACAAAGTCCCCCTCTCCCTGAACCCCTTCGGCATGTGGGGGTGCCACCCTGAGACAGCTGCCAGCTCGCTCTGCCTTGCAGTCCCCACCGCCCCCTGAGCTCCTTCATAATCCTGCACATGCCCGTCCCTGCCTCGCTGTGCTGCCCCTTTTACAGGCTGACCGACGAGATTGGTACTGCCAAGGGAGAAGAGCCCGTCCTGCCTTCCGCTGGGCGCCAGGCGCGGCGCTGGGCCCTCACACGGGTCCTCTCAGTGAGGCCTCTTGACAACTTTGTGAGGGAGTTTTATTTTGCCCATTGCATGGATGGAATAACTGAGGCTCAGAGGACCCCCAAGGCCACACAAATAAAGAGTGGAAGAGACAAGAATTGGACCTAAAACATCTGCCTCCTAGACCATCACAGTTTCCCACTCTTCAAGGGCAGAGTCAGAATCAGCCACTGGACCCTCAGCACTTAGCATGCCGTGTGTTTGCTGAATGAATGAATGAATCAATGCATCAAATGTAATACTAAGTTGACTTAGTATCTGTGATATGCCTATAGCGGGCCAGGCCCTCTTGTACGTACTGGGAAGGACACTGCAGGGAACAAAACAGATGAAGTCGTTAGCTTAGCCAGGGACCTTATATTCAGTTGTGGGGAGAGGAACAGCGATGAAATACTGCAGTTGAGGGGAACCTGGGTGGCTCAGATGGTTAAGCTTCTGCCTTCGGCTCAGGTCATGATCTCAGGGTCCTGGGATCAGGCCTTGCATCAGGCTCTCTGCTCAGCGGGGAATCTGCTTCTCCCTCTCCCTCTGCCTCTCCCCTGCACTCTCTCTTTCTTAAATGAATAATGAATAAATAAAATCTCTAAAAAAAATACTGCAGTTGATGGTAGGTCAAATGGTAAGTGAGGTGGAGAAAAAGAAAGAGAAGAAAAGAAATACAAGTTCCAGGGTGAGAGGTGGGACCTGGCTGAGCAGATGACACCCGAGCAAAGACCTTACCTAGAGAAAGTATGAGAGTGGGCCATGGTGGGAAGGAGTGCCAGGGAGAGTGGACAGCACATGCAAAGGCCCTGAGGTGGGATCACGGCCATCAGGCAAGGAACAGCAAGGAGTGAGCAAAACAGAGATCAGGACCAAGAATTAAGGAGGGGGCATGGGGCAGGCCACCGGAAGTGCTCTGGCTCTTACTTGGGGTGAATGGGAGCCTCTGCAGGTTATTAAGCAGAGGAGGAACACGCCCCTGCGGGCTGGACTGCCGTAGACACAGGAGGGCGGCAGTGCAGCAGAGGGACCAGGCAGGAGCCTCTGACCAGGGTTGGGGAAGATGGCGAGATGGAATCCGACTCACACCAACAAGACAGGCTGGTGAGGGAGGGGGAGGAGGTGAGGGAGCCAGGAGTGGAAGGGAAGAAAAAGAGAGAGGGAAGAAGATAACATTCACAAGAGTGAGAAAAATACAAAATATTTGGGCATAAAGTTAGTAGATTGTAAAAAATTGTGAAGCATTGCTGAGATACTAGAAGGAACAGTTGGATAAATGGAAATGCATACCTGGGGGCAGCACTTAATATTCTAAATATATAATTCTCCACACATACATTTAATGGCATAACAATCGAAATTCCAACAGGATTTTTTTTTCAAATCCCTTCATGTCTTGATTTGAAAAAGTAAGAAAAGCTAATATTTTTAAAGAATAATGGAAGAGAGGGTAGTAGGCTGAGTGAAATGAGTCAATCAGAGAAAGACAATTCTCCTATGGTTTCACTCATATGTGGAAAGACAGTGGGGGAAAGGAGGGAAAACTGAATCAGAGAGGGAGACAAACCATGAGAGACTCAATTATGGGAAACAAACTGAGGTTTGCTGGAGGGGAGGCAGGTGGGGGGATGGGGTAACTGGGCGATAGGCAGGGTGGAGGTGGGAGATGGGGTGAGTCCCATCCACTGCCCTGCACAGAGGGGAACTCAAGAACAGGGCATGCTCCAAGAGATGTGAGATCACAGGCCGAGAAGTGAAGTCAACGCCTACTTATTTACTGGGTGCCCACTACACTCCAGGCACTGGCAGGCCCTCAACAGCTCCACAACCCGCTCAGGATCTTGCTGGCTTTCCTCTCTACCTCCCTCCACACCTCCCTACCACACCTCAGACCTCCTTTCATGTCCATTGTCCCTTGGCCCCTTTTGCTCAAGAGGCAATGGGGCCTAATGGTGGAAACACACCAGATTCATCATCGATGATCTGGAGTTCTGGTCTTGGCTCTGGCATGAACTGGCTCTAGGGCTGTGGCCTCACTTCCTTGGGGCAGGATTCCCTCACCTGTCAGGAGGACAATATCCCCTTCTCAACCCAGCTCCTAGTAGTTGCTGGGATTCTTGAACAAGGGCCAGCAAACTATGGCCTGGGGGCCAAATCTGGCCTACTCACCTGTTTACGTATGTCCCAGAAGCTAAGCAGGAAGTTTACATTTTTAAATGGTTGAAAAAAATGTAAGAAACAGTATTATTTTGTGAGGCGAAAATTACATGAAATTCAAGTTTCAGTACTCATGAATAAAGTTTTATTGGAACATAGCCACATCCACCCATTTAGGTATCACCTTGGCTGCTTCTCTGCTGCAAAGGCAAATAGATCAAATGAGACAGGGACCAAATGGCCCCAAAGCCTAAAGTATTTACTCTCTGGCCTTTACAGAAAAAGTCTGCTTCCTCCTGGTCTAGAATATTAAAACAATGGTGCTGGAAGCCACTTTATATGCGGAGGGATAGATGGGTGACTAAGTCTGGGTGTGGAGACTGGCAGGGGCAGGGAACGTGACCGTCTGAAGTAATGGCTCTCAAGAACTAGATGGGGGCGCCATACCAGACTGTCATCTGACAGGGCAGTAGCTCCAGGGAGCTGCCCAGTGAGAGGGGAGAGAGGGAGGCAATGCCCACCCAGCCAGCCACATGAGCCAAGCTAACATCACAGCCACCCCACCCCCACCCCTACCCTCTTTCCAGGATGGTCTAAGACGTAGCCATGGCCTTCCCCACCCTTCCCAAGCCCCACTCACGTGATCTCGTTGTTCACGTCTGTGATGTCTATTCTGTCCAGGAACCAGCCTGGTCTGCTGCCCGAGTTGTCATGGCGAATCCGGATCTTGGTCAGAGCCCCCAGGTCAATGGCATAGATGGTGAAGGTGTCAGTCTGGGAAGGGCCAGGGAAGCGCTCAGAGGGATTGCACCCCCTCCCCCCAGACACAATCTGGCCATCAGCCTCACCCTCCCAGCACCTGGGGCAGCCTGAGGCCAGCTCTGGAAAATGCAGCCGGTAGACTTGGGTAGGGTCTGGACTGTCGTTTTTTAACCTGCCCCTCCCAGGGGTCTTCTCACTCTCGCTATGTCCCAAAGGGTGGCGGGAGGAGGGAGAGGGCCATGAAGGTGACTGAGGGGCAGAGGAGAAGGCAGGTTGGCTGGCTGCCCACATTTGTGTTATGGGATGTGTGCGTGTGTGTGTGTGTGTGTATGTGTCTAGGGCCGTTGTTGGGCGTGTGCCGAACCCCTGAGCTATGTGTGCACCTGTGTGCATAAACCCCTTCAACCACACATTTTGGTTAAGTACCTGGGATGAGCCAAAGTGCAAATCCAAAGTGATTTACAGAATTCAAAGTGTAAATCCAAAGTAATTCACAGAAACAGGAGAGGATCCCTTGCTCACCACGTAGGTGGGAAGACAATGTGTACGACATGAATGTGTGTGCATGCCCTGCAGGAGGCGGGCGGCCTCAGGACCCGTAAGTGAACGGGATTCTTCTGGGCTATAACTTTTTAAACTCTTTATATTGAAAAACATTTCAAGTCTACAGAAAACTTGCAGAAATGGTACAATGAAATTTTGCAAACCCTTCACCTAGATTTTGCAACATTGGCTTGCCTTGTCTCTCTCTTTTGCTCATTGTCTATTTTTTTCCTGAATCATTTAAAAGTAAATGGCAGACATGATTCTTCACCTCTGAATTCTTCAGCAGAGCTTTCCCAAGAACAGGCGATTCTCAGATAATCACAGGATAATGACCGAATTCAGGAAACATAACATCGACACAATATTATTATCTCACATACAAAGCTGTATGCAAATTTCATCCAGCGTGCCGGTTATGCCCTCTCTAGCAGTTTTCTTTCAATCTAGGATCATAGTGGCTATAATTTTTAAAGGAAAGTATCAAAAATATGAAATAAGCCCTAATCCTTAAGTCATGGCAAGGGAGTGTTGGAAGAGAAAGCAGCCGGCCTCTGAAGTACATCAGAGGGGCCCGTGGGTACTTTCGTGGGTTTGGTTTCTTTCCCTTCTTCCTCTGTGTAGATAAGGGAACGTGGCTTTGAGATCAGGGGCAGAAGTGAGAAAGGTGACACGGGACAGTCTTCTAGTCAGAGCACACTGTAAAATCGGGAAGGACAAAGATGACAGCTGGGTTTTTCACGCTTTTCCCACTATACTTGGAAGAGGGGCATGCATGCATTTCTTTCAACATTTCTTTTTTTTTTTTTAAAGATTTTATTTATTTGACAGAGATAGAGACAACCAGCGATAGAGGGAACACAAGCAGGGGGAGTGGGAGAGGAAGAAGCAGGCTCATAGCAGAGGAGCCTGACGTGGGGCTCGATCCCATAACGCCGGGATCACGCCCTGAGCCGAAGGCAGACGCTTAACCGCTGTGCCACCCAGGTGCCCCTCAACACTTCTAAAGCCTTTGTGGCTCCCACCACAGTAGGCAGGACGTGGCCCAGGCTTCCCAACCTTCTTTCAAGGCCCTCATGCCCCACTCCCCTTCATCGGGCTCATCAGGCTTCCCAGAGGCAGCGCCCACCCCAGCTCAGCACTAACACAGCGCAGCAGGAAAGGTCACTGTGCTCGAGCTGGCCTTCCACATTTTCACCCCACATCTTCGTCCTGCAGTCTCATCCCCAGGGAACACCTGTCACTGTCATCCTTAGACATTTATACCACAGGCACCTGCCATGGCCCAAGGTACAGCCCTCCTCCCATGTTTTCCCCAAAGCGCTGTTAGCACTTCCTTCTTGAACCCCTGCTCCAGCCACGCAGCCCCTGAGCTTCTGCTGCTGTACTATCTGGTTAGTTCCTGCGGGCTTCAGGGTGCTCGACGCTCCCCTCCCCGGGCCTTTCTCATGTCCCCCAGCACAAAGCGCCGGTGCTAACAGAGGAGCCGCTCCCATGACATCTGGGCGGACTGGACAAAGCACCCTGCTGGACATCGTGCTGGTGGGGGGACAGGGGGGCGGCCTCGGGAATCAGCAGTCTCAACCACCTGCCCAAGGGCCAGAGAGCCTGCACTCTACCTGTCCCTGCTCAAACTTGTTGGACTTGTCCGACTTCTTCAGGGGCCGCTCGCCTGTGTCACCATACTCCTCACCGTAGATGGTCAGGTAGACGTTGGCATCGGTGCCAGCCTTGGGCACGTTCCCTGTGATCACCTGGACCTCATAGGTGTTGGCTGGGGATAGAGAAAAAGGCAGCGCTGAGGACACTCAGGACTTGGGGTGGAGCTGAGGCTCGGTCTCTCGGAGGCCGCCAGCTCACGGGAGCGGTAAAGGACCCACGGATTCATCCACACCTGCACTAACCTGGAACTAAACCTCTCCCTCCTCCCGACTCAAGACTTTCCTTTGCCATGAAGCCCAAGAGGCTGGGAGGCATGGGAAAACACCCTCGGCCACCCTCCTACCTTATGCCCCACTGGGAGTCATAGTGGACTACATCCAGGCTCGTCCTGGAGTCCCAGAGCCCTCCTGAGAGCCGTAGGACAGGGGCAGAGCTAATCCCAGACACAGACCTGTCCATGGTGGCAGGAGGTCAGACCTATTTAGGACCCATGATGGGTGCCCCTCTGTGGGGCCCCCATGCGACAGGAGAGCTAGACACCCCCTTCATCGGGCCCCCTTCAGCGGACGGGCAGACCCCTGCTCAGGCTTACGCTCGGGACCCGGCCGGCCCGCCGGCACCAGCTCCACGACCAGTTCATTGTCCTCCTTGCCCCGGGCCAGCCAGCGGTGGGCTTCGAACTTGTACTCCTCAATCACCTCCTGCATCCCGGGCCCAAACTCCTCCTCCTCCTCTTCCTCCTCCTCCTCGGTCTCCTCCTCCCCCTCCGACGAGGACTCTTCCCATGAGGACTCCTCCTCCTCGTCCCCCTCGTCCTCCTCGTCGCTGCCCTTCTTCTTCTTCCTCTGCAGCTTGGCCTTCAGCTGCTCCTTCTTGAGTAGCTGCCGCAGCTTGTCCTTCTCCTTCTTCTTCTGGGCCTCCTCCTCGGGCGTGAGGTCCGCCTCCCGCACCACCAGGTGCCGCAGCCACAGCGTGTCCACGAACCAGCTGGGTCCGAAGCCTTCGCCCGTGTGTCCCAGCCGGATCTTGAAGACCTCACCCACGTCCTCCGCCTCCAGCTGTGCAAAGCACAGGGCAGTGGCTGGGGTGGCTCCTGGCGTCCTCCCTGCCTCCCCCACAGAACCCAGCAAGGGGTCTGTGTGCAGTGCCACAGGATGGGGAGTCCCGGGGCCTTAAGCTAGACGCTTCCACCAGCTCCCTCTCTCCTACCACATTCAGCCTGGTTGCTGGGCCAGCCTTCCAGGACCATTGGCAGGCCCTACCCTCCATCCAAACGTATTTCCTTCTAACCCTAGGTGATGTCAGGTTGGTGTCCCTGTCTGTCTCTTCCCCTTCTCCCCCACCCCACGTATGCACATGCACACACACGTGCACATCACACTCATTCCTGTTACTCCTAGTTCCATAGCTCTCTTCATGCGTTCCCCGCACCCAGAATGCCTTTATTCCCTCCTCTATCTCCATATAAAAGCTATTTATCTCGTTTTCTGAGCTTTATTACTACTTTCCTTTTTAGTTTGTGCTTTTTGCATTCTCTTTCCAAAGTTATTGTTTTTAATCATGAATCACATATAACTTTTGTAATAAGCAAGAAAAAAGTGTTATTTTTCAAAAAGAAAAAAAAAATCTCACCCACATTCCCAGGAAGCCTGAACCCCTCCCCCAGCACACGGGAGGCACAGAGCTTGGCTATGGTCCTGGCCTGTCCCGGATGGTCTCACTGTCCACGTGAGCTGCTCCCTGCCCACTGGAGTGGGAATTCCTAAAGACAGGGACTGTTCGTTCTTGCTTCTCTCCCCCATGGGGTCTGGCACACGGCTGGCTCAAAGGACAGTGTGGATGGATTTAGCTTTCTTTAGAGGATCAGGTCCTCAGCCTTCGGTCTGCCACTCTGTTCTAAGCCTCACACTGCATGAGGTCCAGCCCCTGCACAGCTCAGGGGAGGGGTCACATGGGGTGCCAGCTGGTTGGGCCACTCTTAGGGTTCCCCATTCTGATGGGCCCTTGTCTGGGTGTCTGACACTTTTCAAAGTCTGGTGCCACCGATTTTCCCACATGTGTCCTAGTGAAACTAAGGCCTGGGGCTGTCTCATGCGTTGCTCAACGCCCCATATTTGGAGTCCAGGCCTGGATGAGAACTCAGGTCTTCTGACTCTGTTCATGAAGCTACGATGTAGCCAAAACCACCTTTATGAGAAAATGATCACCCAAAATGACCCAGGAGCCCCGAGAAAGAGGCACTTTTTTCTTCTCGGCTACTGAGGGGATGGGCTCTGGACCTGTTAAGTCCCTTCCTCAGCACATGAGATCTCCTCTCCAGCATTTTCCAAGGCACAGCATCCCTGCCATCAACCTCTGCAGGCAGGCCTGCTTACCCTCCCGTGCCCACATCTGTCTGCCCACCCATGACCGTGTCCACCACCATATCCAGCCACACAGCCTGGGGGCACTGGAAGATGCCCTGCTCTGTGATGTCTCCACAGTTAGTCACAATTTCCCAAGGACTTTCTCTGACATTGACTGTTTGGATCCTTCCAAGGACTGTGAGGAAGGCTAGGTTTGAACTGATGAAGAACGTGAGGCTCAGAGAGGTGAGATGCTAGGGCCTCTACCTCCTCAGCAGCGTAATGGGGGGGCTGGATTCAGGGAGACCCCCTCCACCGCTAACGTTCCATACACCCTGGTCCAGCTCAGCCAGGCCCTTCTTGGCTGGGCATGGGGGCAGGACTCCTTGCTCAGAGCTGTCTGGGCACACAAACACACAGAGAACACCCAGCATGAATATGCTTCCTGCATAAACACATCTGCATGCGCATACCCCCCCCCACACACACACTAGTGTCCTAGGTAGAACACAGTTGGGGCGCCTGGGTGGCTCAGTCAGTTAGGCGGCTGCCTTCTCGGGGTCATGATCTCAGGGTCCTGAGATCAAGCCCCACATCGGGCTCCCTGCTCAGTGGGGAGCCTGCTTCTCCCTCCCCCTCTGCTACTCCCCCTGCTTGTGCTCTCTCACTTGCCCTCTGTCTTAAAATAAAAAAAATAAAATCTTGAAAAAAACCCAAAACAACACAGGTATGTCCCCCAAGGGACATCCCACATGCATCTTCCTCTCCTACCAACAACATGTTCACATCCTCATCTCTTCTTCTTCTCCACTCAAGGGGAAGTGCAGAGTCCTGGGGCACTGAGAACATAGCCGGAGACTCTGCCCCAGATTCCGCCTGGGAAACATGGCCCTGCCCAAAGGCGGAGAGAGCCGTAGAATCAGAGGCTGGCAGTGGCTGCAGTAATTAGGGACCTCATGCCATGCTTTGCCAAATTAGAATCATCTACTCAAACAGGACTCAGAATGGCAGCATTTTTGCCTCCCTGGTAGAGCTTCTAGAAGCATAACCCAGAAAGCATACCCCACCGTAGAAGTTCTGACTTAACTGATCCAGAGGTGGGCCGAGCAGCCATTTTTTTCCTTAAAGCTCTCCAGATGATTCTAAGAAGCAGCCAGGGACGAGAACCACTGATCTAGTCCAATCCTTTCATTTTGGGGCACCCACTGGCGCTCTGTGGGCACCCCCACTGCCTGACCCCCGCATACCTGGAATGTGTCCTTGGACGCACGATCAAAAACTTTCGAGCGGCTGGAGAGGAAGAGCACTTCTGTCTTGCCATCCTCGCCATAGATCTGCACATAGACTCGAGCAGTGGTGCCCGCGCCGCCCACGTCCCCCGTCCAAATCTCCACCTCATAATGGACCACTGGGTGGGCACATGGGGGGAAACAGGACATTCAGTGATATTAACAACAGCAGGGATAGTAACGAAACAGACATTCCTGCCCCTGTTCCACGTCTGGGGCTTCACAGGCATTGTCTTCTCTAATCCTCTCATCAGCAATACCATGAGGACTGTCGCCGCCATTTTGTAGGTTGACAAGCTGAGGCTTAGAGGACCTGAGTAGGTGGTAGAAATGGCAAACTCAAGCAATCAGACTCCAAAGCCCAGTTATCCACTGCACTGCACGTGACTTCGGAAGCCAGGAGTGAGGAGTAGTCAATGTACCAGCTGGCGTTCTCTGCTGTGTGCCCACCCCTGGGCAGACACCATGGAATAGAAAGAAGCAAAGGCTGTGTGTTTGTCTCTTTTCCTTATTTTCAGTAAAGGACAAGGGATTGAAATTGTAATTTTTTGAGAAAATTTTTAAATTTTAAGATTTTATTTATTTGAGAGACAGAAAGCATGCGTGTGCACATGGGGGAGGGGGGAGGGGCTGAGGAAGAGGGAGAGAGAAACCCAAACCGACTCTTCACTGAGTGTGGAGCCCTGAGATCAGACCTGAACTGAAACCAAGAGTTGGACGCTCAACTGAATGCACCACCCAGGCACGCATATATATATTTCTGTTGTTGTTGTTGTTGTTGTGCTTTCTTTTCGTTTTTTTAAAGTAAGCTCTATGCCCAACATGGGGCTTGAACTCACGGCCCCAAGAAAAGAGTAGCATGCTCTACCGACTGAGCCAGCCAGGCGCCCCTGAAATAATAATTTCCATTTAAATATATTCATCTTTCAGATATTATCAACATATACATCTACACAGAAAGAGTTGTCTGTATTTTGAAGTCATACTTGATCAAGCAGTTAGAGGGTGGAAAAGTGTTACAGGTATGCACCACTAGAGGGCACTTCCCAGCAAAGAGCAAAATGTCGACCAGGACTGTGGGCCATAGTTTTTCTGTGACTACTACAAGACCTGTGCTCTCAGCAGTGCCATAACACGATATCATGATTTTTTCCCCCAAGATAAGACTTATTTTCAACAAGATGGAGAATCTTCCATTGCCAAAGCAATGTGAGAGATTTGGGGCAGAAAGCAAGAGGACTGGCTGAGAGCCTAAAGAACTTGAACTAGAGATACCAGGATCAGCTGGGAGTGAGAGTGGGTAAGTGTATGGACAACAAGGGGATTCAGTAAAAGCTGACATTCCAAATGGAGAGAACTCCCAACCTCATTCCCTCTCTCAGATCCTAGAGCAATAAGCAGCCAGGATTACACAAAACTTGGATAGATAAAAATTAGCATTCAGAGAGCAAAAACCAGCTATTGGAAATTAACATGTGGTAGCTGAAATAAAGTACTCCATAGCAAGGATAAAGTCAAGGACAGTTCATAAGAACAAAAGAGGAAATTTCCCAAGAACAAAGTGACAAATGATAGGTAAGAAAATCAGAATTCCAACATCTTACCAAGAGTTCAGTTCTAAAGACTACAGAGAATAGAGAGTTGGAAATTGTCAAAGAAATAATATCGAAAGAAGTCCCAGAATTAAAAAATGCTTCTAGAAGGAGCCCATGAGTTCCCAGAACAATGGATGAAATTAAAATCACAAAAGGCAGTGAGGACATCATGAAATTTCAGAATGCCAGGAATAAAACTAGGATCTTACAAAATTTTAGAGAGAAAAAAAAATCCCAAAAGTTTGGATAACAGAATGGCATCATACTTCCCAACTGCAACACTGGGAGATAGAAGATGGTAGAATAATTCCTTCTAAACTTTAAGGGAAAATGAGTTCTAAGTCAGAATTCTGTAATGAGCCAAATTCCTGATCAACTGTGAGACATTTTGCCAGACATTTCTCTTCTGTGCACTTTTTCTCAGGAAACTACTCAGTAGAAATGAAAAGAAGGAAGAAACCAAAGAAAAGGAAGACATGAAGTCCAGGAAACCGGAGATCCAACAGGAGAAAAAAGAAAGGAATTTCCAAAAAGATGGCCAAAAGGAAGTCCCAAAGGACAGCTTCAGGGCAGCCTAGAACCTTTAGAGGTCCCTAACAGAATGTCTTGGGACAGGGAGTGAGTGGAAGGAGGTAGAGAGTAAACAGAATTGCTGTTGGGTTTGGACTTATGAAAAGAATTTTAGTTCTATTGGAGGGATGGAGATAAAATGATGTTATGGGAGAATTGTCTTCTTCCCTCCAAATTCATTGTTGAAGTCTAACTTCTAGTATTTCAGAATGTGACTTCTTTGGAGATAGGGCCTTTAAGGAGACATTAAGTTAAACTGAGGCCATTAGGGTGAGGTCCAAATCCAATATGACTGCTGTCTTTATAAGAAGAGGAGATTAGGACACACGCATGCAAATGCCCAAAAAAAGACCATGTGAACAGGCACCAAGAAGGCAGCTATCTGCAAGACAAAGAGAAAGGCCTCAGAAGAAACCTAACTTCCTGACACCCTGATCTTCTGGCCTCTGGAACATGGGAAAACAAATTTCTGTTGTTTAAGCCATCTAGCCATGGTATTTTGTTATGACAGCCCTAGCACCCTAATACAGATAGGTGGGTATACAGAAATACAGATGGGCATATAGAAAACTACACGAGTGAAAAATGAGGCTATTATTAACACCAGAAAAATACAAAAAGTTGTGCAATAATTCAAATGCAATCATCATACAACAGGTGTCTCAGTAATGAATATTTACATAGTCATAATAATGTAAAAATTGAATATTGATTTAATTTTATTAAAGGCTGGAAGGAGGGGAAATGGGTATGTACACACACACACACGTGCATGTGTATTAAAAGAGCTAAACCCTCCTCTTCCATTGTAGAAAGTCAAGAGTTAATGTCTATGAGTAAAATAATAAAGAAATTGGTAAGCAAATTATTAAAAATATAGAGAAAAATTTCAGAGGAAAAGTGAAAGTAATTTAAAAGTTGTTACCTCTGAAGAAGGGAGATAGTAAGGGAAGGGAACTACTGCTTTTTAAAAATCTATATCTTGTGATGGAAATCAAGTTTTAATTTCTAAAAAGAGGAAAAGAGTTGATTCCTCACAGTGGCAGGTACCATTACAAAACATGTATGTGTATGTGACACAGCCCTCAAGGAACCTACAGGATAGTTGGGGAGAGAAAATGCACACATGAAAAGATGCAAGGAAGAAGAGATGAGTTCATATTGGGGTTCTTTCTCAGGGAAACTTCTGGTGGAAGTGAGCCTTGGGCAGCAGCATTTAAGGTAGATGTAGAAATGCAGAGGTGAGGGAAGTGACATTCTCTGCACCAGTTTTTGGTGCCACTGTCTTCCTGACCCTCCAGATGACCTCTTGTTTCTCTGCCCCCTACCATAACTATGGCTCTCACATCATGTACGAAGGGTGGCCAGATCACCTTGAACTTCACCTTCATTCAGAGATGTCGCCACCCTGTCCAAAAATGTCCTCCACCCTCATGCCATGACTATCGCCCTATCCTGTTGCATTTTCTTCATAGCTCTCACCTGGCATTGTATTATAGAGTTATTGTTTGCCTCCCCTGGTGGAATGTAAAAGGGCAAGCATTTAGTCTGTGCCTAGGGCAGTGCTGGCTCAGAGAAACAGTCTCTATATATATACTTACTAAATAAATGTATGAATAAACAGCTTTATCTCCTCAGTGAGTCTTCCCAGGGAAGACACAGACTATGTCTCAAACTCTTGTACACAGGGCCAAGAATGTGCATTTCTTAATAGAGTCATTTGCTGTCTTTATTCCAGAAAAAAATGTTTCGTCCATCGAGTCCTCGTTTCCCCTCTGTAAAATGAGCCCTTTTGCCCCTCCAAGAACTGTAATACCACAGGCAATCAGAAGCCCCATTATCTCCCCTCAGGCTCCCCCCTTGTAAACAAGATCCAAGTCACCCCATAGTCCCTCCTCCTTCCCTACTGCCCCATCCCACAGTGGAAACAATGCTGATGGTCCCATCACTGCTCCTTCCATACATTTCTGGATCTCCACGACCTCACTGGGATAGAGCTCCACCTCCAGGCGCCCGTCGGCCTGGTTCTTGTCCAGCCAGCGGTTGGCGGGGAAGGTGTACTGCTTGCCTTGGCGGGGCACGCGGATCTGGACGCTGCCGAGGAACCAGCTGGCGTGCATGCCCGTGCTGTCATGCCCGATCACCAGCTGACTGATCTGGGGGGAAACCCAGGGTGCGAGTGAGCAAAGAGCTGGTGCGTGGAAACCTCTATGCCTCCATCCCTACCCACCCTGGCCCCGCAAACACTGGTGCAAACTGCTGTCCTCAACCCAGACTTTCAGTTGCCCAGAAGGGGGGGGGGCTCAGCCAGAGGACACTGGGTCCCAGTCTTGTCCACCATCAGCCAGCTTGAGAACTAGGGGACCACTTCTCCTGCCTGGAGCCTCATTCTCTCCTCTTAAGAGCGGCTCACCTCTTGGGGAAGTTGTGAGAAGCAAGCAGGGGGAGTGGGTATGGCGTGGACTTTGAAAGCTCCAGCATGGACTTGGGTGGTGGCCGCAGGAGAAAGCAAACATTCAAGACGTTAACCATTTGCTTCTGATAGCCATGTTATTGATTTGGCTTTGTTTTGTTTTAAACAATACACTATTGTATGTATTTCTGTATTTCTTCGAAGTACCCATCTTAGAGGTGAGATGATAAGTGGATGACCTCTCAGGACAGCCTCTCTGTGGTTCTCTGCTCAACCCCTCCTCTCACTCTTGACCCTGAGGAACATCCTTCTCTTTCCAGTAACACACAACAGTCACCTTGCTTTGCTATTTTACATTTTAACATCTTTACATTTAACATAGATGATTGCATAGATCATCACGTTACCATCCTTATGAGTACTCGGTTTTTCAACGTTCAAGTCACTTTAGTGCTTTTTTGAAATGCTGTTTGCAGGGCAATTCTACCATTAGATGGAATTATCCAATAGCCTTGGAGATCCCTGCCAAGCCTCCCCCCAGATTCTCTCTGTGATGGTTTGGAGTGGTAATGCTAGCCGTGAGTCTGAGGCCAGAAGGCTGGTTCTGGAGAATTGCCCCTCCAAGCCCTGTTTTTGCTCTTACAAGTACAAAGTGCCTCTTTGAGCTGATAATGAAAACACCATCATAACTGAGTGCCTGCCTGTAGCTTGGGTCCCCTGGAATTACAGGAAGGAAACCAGCTTTGTTTACAAAGCCCGACAGCCTTTTGGGTGGGTGCCCAGGGTCACAGGAGAGCTTCCACTCTGGTGCTGGGACAGTGGCAGGACCAGCTGGGAAGAGTGAAGACAGGGACAAGTGTCTTCTACCTGACCCAATGGGAAGCTCCTTTAAGGACAGAACTCCTTAACTTCTTTCAATTCCTGAATGCCTAGCACCTCCCTGGAGCAACTGTTCAGTCAAGAGCAGCTAGCATTGATTAAGCGCTTACTGTGGGCAGGGGGTGTTATCAATATAGTTTAAGCTAACAACAATCCCATTAGCATCCCCCGTTGTTGCTACGTTGTTATGAATGAATGAGGCAAACAAAGGTGAAGACAGGCTTGTCAGGTAAGTGGAAACAGGACCTCAGGCAATCAGCAGCCAGACTGACCCTCCCGACCTCTTAGCCATACTGCTTGCTGGGGGGTTTCAGAAATACAAGGAAAGGCCCCCAAACACCACCCCCTCCCCTTAGATGTCTCATCTATCTGCTGGCTGTTGCCAGAAATCCTCAGTAAAGGGAACAACATTTCACTCTATGGTTATTAATTCAGCTGAAAATGTAAATACATTTTAATGAAGGAAAACCTTGATTTAAACTCATTACCATCAAGGTATAAAGGGCTGACATGAGATCTTTCCCCAAGAGCATTTTCATGGAGTACCTGAAAGAGGGTGAGGCTCAGAGAGAGGGCAAAGGGATTGCAAGTAAGGTTGCAGACAGGGAGCTCATCAGCGTCCCAGTTCCCACTAGCCACACCTTGAGAAGGACAGGTGGTCATAGGAAGCCCAGCTCAGGAGTTTCTAGAAAAGTTTCCAGTACTATGGTCCAGGGGGTTAAATCTGAACTCTTCCAGATGAAGAGCTCAGCCCGCTAGCAGCAGGGCCACCTTGGGCCTTGACAGAGAGAGACCCTCAGTGCCATCTTCAAAGGCAGAATCTCTCCAGTGTTGCCCGGGGTACAACTGAAATGAGTTTCCTGAGCATACCTCAGATGCAAACCCAAGTTTGGAATTGGGAAGTATTTTCAGCCCTTCTTTTCCTTCCCTGCATGCCAGTGTCCCCTTCTCCAGTGTCTGGGACCCAGCCGCATTGGTCTTGGCTAGGTAGGCAAAGAAAATGTTGGGACTATAGACACCAAAAATAGGCATTCCATCCCTAAAGGGACTGCAGAAGCTCAATCACTGGCCATGTATCTTCTGCAGCTCTGGGTCATAGCTGGAAAACAACGTATCCCACCCACCCCCAAGTGCGCATTTTTCCCCTTCAAAATGGGTTCATGCATGTGCACGTGAGTGCGTGGATGTGTGTGCCTGTGGATGTGTGTGATGTGTGAGTGTGTATGCACGTGCATGTGAGTGGATGTGTGCACCCACATGTGGATATCTGTGGCGTGAGTGAGACCATGTCGCACGGTCTCGGGACAGAGACTTACAGTTCCAATGTTCAGGGTCTCGAGGGTGAACTCATCCACCCGGGCACGTTCAAAATAGTCTTGCAGGTTGTTGTTGGAGACCAGAAGAACTTGCTTGATGGTGTCAGATTTATCCCCGTAGAGCTTGATGTAGACCCGCGAGTCTGTGCTGGCCCCAGAGACATCCCCCGTCTTCAAGCTGATGTGGTAGCGGAAGTCTGGGCAGTGCAAAGGGAAGGCAGGGAGGGAGGGGTTAGCGCAGGGCGGGTGGGAAGGGCTGGAGCAGGAGGGCGGTCTGCAGCCGGGGTGGGACACTGGGCTGGGGGTCAGCAGCTCAGTCCTTGCTCCCTTCATCTCTGTTGGGTCCCCTCATTGACAACATGGGATGCGAATCCCTGCTTGGCCTGCCCACAAGGTGCGTGCATGCCAAGAACAGGAAAGCTTTCGAAGAACACTGAGTGCAAGAGACTTGAAGGACCCTAAGGCAACCGCCTCGTCCAGCTTCTCATCTGAAGGATGAGGAAACGGAGGCAAAGAAGGGTCAAGCTTGGCAGACAGTGTTTAGAGCGTTATATACGCAGGGCTGTTTGTTGCTAAGTATTCTGATCTTGGCTTTACAAGTCAGGGATCAGAGCCTTAGAAGGGTTCATGTTTGGCTCAAGATGTCAACAGTTCAGGAGGAGCCAGCCAGGAGCGACATTCTAATGTGGACCTAAATCCCCTTATGGAACAGGGCACCATGCCGACGGTGCTCCATTTCATCACCCAGAAAGATCTGAAACGTCTGTTTGGCTAGCATTACTGCCTTTGTTGCTCATACGGAAAGAGGCCTGTGTGCGCTCAGGGCCCCACATCCAATGCCACAAAGAGACTGTCTACACAGCCCAGACAGCCAAGAAAATTCCAGATCGCCCCTCAGAGCCTCTTCCTCTCCCCCCCCCCCCCCCCCCNCGGGGGAATGAAGCAAGGAGCTCAGGGCTGGCTTCTGTGCACCAAGGGGAGGGCGCCCCTTTCCCCGGGGACACACCCGCCACCTGGTCACAAGGACGACTCACTCTTCAGTGTTGCATTGCTGTCACTAGGCAGCAACTCTCGGACCAACTGACCGTCATCCTTATCCTTGTCCAGCCACCTGGTGGGCAGACAAGGGGCTGTTAGCTCTGGGTGGCCGACAGCCAACCATCGGGCTGCTCCTGTGGGGTCACCAGGGAGGTCAGAACTGTGCATTCGGCTGAGGAAAATATTACAAGAGCTGAGAACAAAGGGTCACTACCCAAACTGGGGAGGGAGGGCTGCCCTGAGGAGGTGATATTGGCTGAGGCTGGAAGAGTGACACGGAGTTGGCTGGGAGAAAAGGGAGGTGCCTTCCTCAGGGAACGGCATATGCTGGGATGGAGCAGAGCCTTCAGGGGCTGAATGAAGGCCACTGTGGATGGAAGGCAGTGAAGGGAAGGGGTAGTTAGTGTGCGGGGACATGAGAAGGGTCACAGGACGTAGGACCTTGGCAGTCACACTAAAGAGTTTGTCTTGAAAGCCAAGAACACCGGAGTCACTGTTATCAGCACAAACAATCACCTCTTTTTGGGGGAGCCCACTGTGTACAGGACACTGGGCTGAGGGCCCTGGGGACAGGGAGAAGGCAGAAAAGATACGCTGACATCAGAAGACACTGCTTGACCCCTAGAGAAGAGGTCATCTAGTTAAGAAGATAGGACAGACTAGGGACACCTGGGTGGCTCAGTCAGTTAGGCAGCCGACCCTTGATTTCAGTTCAGGTCATGATCTCAGGATTGGGAGATGGAGCCTCATGACGGTCTCCACGCTTAGCGTGGAGTCTGTTTGAGAGTCTCTCTTCCTCCCCCTTTGCCCCTCCCCACACCCGTGCACACACACACTCTCTCTCTAATAAATAAATAAAATCTTTATTTAAAAGAAAAAGAAGATACAATAGACTAGCCAAGGCACTGAAAACCAGGACAAGGATGGCTGTTGGAACAAAGTAAGTGTAATAGGAATTTGGAGAAATGAGAACAGTTTGTGGGGAAGGGGCTTGCTCGGAGTCCTCAGGGAGGAATGAGATTTGCCAACAAGGAGAAGCTGGGTTGGGACCCCACAGGGCTGGGTTTGATGGCGGGGACTCATCTATTCATCAGAGTGGGCCATGGCCCCAGCTTTCTGCTGGCCATTCACCGGGGGCAACACGCTGGACTGGTTCACCTGAAAAGCACCATCCCCACTGAGCATGGGGACACGGCCAGAGAAATCAGACGACCGTGCAAGCAGAGATGCCCCGGCCCCAGTACTCACGAGGGTCTGTGATACAGGTGACAGCAGCAGAAGAGACACCCTCAGTGTTCTCCAGCACCGTGGGGAAGCCAAGGCGCCTGCCTCTGGACCAGTGTCTCCCCGTTTGCCTGCACGTTGGAGCTCATCTTGGCAGCCCAGCCCTATTATACTCTTGGCAGGGAGGTGCCCCCCTGGCCACAGAACCCATCAAAGGAAACCAAGGCATTGCCTCCTCTCCAGCCCTCCTGACATGGAGCTCAGGCCTCCCTAAACCACAGTCCTTCTGCCACTATACCCCACCCGAGGGTAGGGTCCCCATCCCTTTTCTCTCACCCTCCCTCCCCAAGCACAGGCTCCTCTATTCCCCGCTGGATGCTGCTGCCTGCTGGCGGTTAGCTCGCACAAAATGTTCGCCAGCTGCTAAGTGATGACACTTGTCATGGGCTTTGGTGCTGTGAGTCTCGAACGCCAAAATCATCTGGGATTCTAAGACATTAAGATGCCATTGCAGAATTCTTGGCACTGATGTTGGGGGGGGGAATATTTGAGAGCAGGGACTACTGCCTCGAGTCCCTCCAATGAGCCCATTAGGAGCCTACCCCTCTGTCCCATGGAGGTTACCCAGCATCTCCCACAGACAGAGACTGCAGAGAAGGGCTGGCCCAGCCATCACTCACAGGGACAGGAAGGATGGAAGCCAGCGGGCTGGTGGCCCTTGGGAAACCCACGCACCCTTCCGCCACTCTCTCCACCACTCACCCACCCCCAGGCCCACCCCAGCGGTAAAGGGACACCATGGCTTGTCATTTTAGCTTCCAACAGAAGGATATTAATAGATATTTCCAAATATAGTCGTTTTCTTTCAGCTTTGGACGCTTGGGTCTGGGTTCAGTGTGAGATGCCGCTAAATGGGTGAGCCCCTCTGCTGGTGATTTTATTGCTCTTTCCCGGGCTCACAAAGCATGTGCAAGTGTGCACACAGGTGTACATGCAACACTCACACAGCTGCCAGGGCTAAACGCTTACACCACCTGCCCCTGGCAGGGAAGTTTGGTAAAGAGGCCCGGTGTGTCCTCCCCCAGGCAAACAGACAGCTCAGGTGAGAAAGCAGCTGCATGGGGGGGCAGGCTCTACCTCCAGGGGCTTCAAAGGCCTCCGGGTCCTGAGTCCATAATGCCATCACCACATGCCTCAGCAAGGTACGGGAATTCATTTTCTTAAAAATGCATGGACACTTTAAGTGTTTGGGGGCAGGGAGGGCTCTAGGGTGTTTGGGGGCCTCAGCTCGCCTCCTGCCCTGCAATCAGCATCACCTGTGTCTTTGGCCGACAGTCCTCGCAATTCTTCATCCACTCTCCCTGAAGGATCCCACCTTTTCCCTGACTTTAAATTCCATTGCTATGCTCTCATTTCCTGGAGTTATTTCTCAAGGCCCGACTGCCTACTTGACTTACAAGGAGCTCATACCTAATATACCCCAGCTAAACCCCCAGAGTCCAGCCCAGCCCCATCCTCAGGCCTTCCCCCACCCCAGGCTCCCTGCTGAAGCAGGGAGCACAACCTCTGCCCACCTACCAAACGCAGAGACCTGGGGTCTCCAGTTGCCCTCTCTCTTGTGGGCACGTCCCACAAGCTCCACCCCCAGGACCTGTCTCTGGTGTAGCTCCCTGCCCCTACCTCTACTGCCACCACTTAGGTCCAAGCTGCCACGTTACGGGTTTAAATGTGTCCCCTAAAAATGATATGTTAAAGTCTTTACCCCCAGTACCTCAGAATGTGACCTTATTTGGAAACAGTGTCCTTATAGAGGTTAGGGAGTTAAAATGAGGTCATTAGGGCAGAACTTAATCCAAAATGACTGGTGTCCTCATAAAAAAGGGAAATGTGAACACAGAGACAGACATGTACAGAGGCAAGACGATGTGAAGCTAGGGAGAAGATGGCCATCTACAAGCCAAGAATGCTGTGACCAGCAGAAGCTGAGAGGCATGGGGCAAATCCCATTCAGAGGGAGCACGGCCCTGCTGACACCTTGAATTTGGACTCCTGGCCTCCAGGACTATGAGACAATAATTCTGTTGTTTAAGCCACTCAGTCTGTAGGGTGTTATTCCAGCAGCCTAGCAAACTGATACGTGCCGTTGTGGGCCCTGCAAAGCCTCCTGCCAGGCTCCATTTCTCCTCTGGATGCCCCATAGCCTGCCCTCCACCCAGAAGCCAGAGGGAACTTTCTCAGATGGATGTTCCTTGCCCAAAGCCGCATAGTGGCTGCCTGTCCCTGCCTGACACCGGCCTCTGTCCACCTCTGACCTCACCTGGTGGCCTTCTCTTTTGTCCACCTGCTTTGGTCTCACTGAAGTTCTAGAAGCCTCAAGCTCTTTCCCCAGCACTTTCTTTTTTATCCCTCAGGAAAAGTCATCCTGACTGTCGCCTCTGCAGACAGAACTTACCCACCGCCTCCATCTCTAACTAGCCCACCTCAGTGAGTCCGCTCCCATCAGCTCCACACCATTGTGTGTCTCCCTTATCCCGCACCTCACAGTTCGTAAGTATGGCTCTCTGTTTATTCACCGGCTTATTGTTCAGTTCCCCTCTAGGCTATATGCTTCATGAGGTCAGGGAGCAAGGGCATAGCAAGCGCTTAATAAATATCTTTCGAGGGGATGGGGATAAGGCTGCTCCCCCTAGCATCCCAGCCGGGCAGCCTCCTGGCCCACTGGGGGCGCCATGAGTCAGTGATGGACTTGGAGAAAGACCAGAGCTCTCCCACCTTCTCCTTCATCCTCACGTACCAGGTGGCCCCTTGCCGGCCTCTGCATGAGCCACCCCCTCGGTCCTGTGCCTCATGCCTCTTCTCTAACCCGGATGACCCACCGCCCCTTCTCACCATCCACCCACCCTCTGATCATTCCTGGCCCAGGTCTAGTTCTACCTGTTTCCAGAAGCCTTCCTCAGCCTTCTCAGCCCCTTCTCTGAGCCTCTTTCTGTCCATTAGTGCCACTCACCTAGAGCTGCAGGAGTCATTACTTAGCTTTTTAATGTAATCCCTTGTCATACTAACAGTGGCTACACTTCGAAGACTGTAGAGACCTTTGTCACAGACAAAAATGTTCATAAGTACTGTCCCATGGGATGGTCCCAGTGGCCTTCCATGGCTGGGAACCTGCTCCTCCTGGTCTCGTGGGTGGTAAGCAATGCAGCTGTAGCAAATACGTCTGTGTGAACGTGCATGCACACGAGTGCATCTGTGCACGGTTAGAGAAAGAGGAACACATTCACTGCAGGGCTGGTGGGCAGCTTGCCCCCATCCGCTCCAAGGAAGACTGTCCTTAGTGCAGCCACCCTCAAGAAGCCAGGGCCAGCCCTAACAAAGGGAGCTTGGACAAGCAGCACCTTGTTGATGGGTGCAGGTGGAGTCCGTTGCAGAGCCCCAAGCTAGGCAGACTGCATGCACCCCCCAGACATTGCCCAGGTGAATGTGGATGGCTCGCCCGCCCATGCAAAAAATACTGATACTGCTCCTTGTTCTACAAATCTCTCTGTCAGTACCTTCTAGAAATCATAACCCAACTGGTTATGAAAGAAACCCAAATGTTTAAGAAGAAAGAAAAAAGAAACTTGACCTCCCTAGGAAGCTGGGGGAAAGGAATGAAAACAAAGTAAGGTATCTTGAGAAGACATTCACAGGGACAGGTGTGGTTGAAGGCGCAGACAAATGGGCAAAAAACACCTTTGACTCAAAAGTTGAATTCAGCGGGTACGTAACACTCTGAGGGGACCTCAGTTAAATTCTGAAATGGTCGTACTGTATCTTTAAAAAGTAATGACACTCTGGTACTTCAATAGACACCCCAGCGGTGCCCTGGGACACCTGACACGAGTGGCTCATCACCTGCAGGGACAGGAGTCTAAGCACCACCAGCAGGGCCCCCCCTTCCTGCCCCGGCTCCGTCCTAAAGCCACGCCTGTGCTCTCTGGTCTGTGGTAGCAGGCAGGGCTGAGTCTTCCCAAAGTCACGGCCCAGGAGTGGAGCTGGGGAGCACAGACAGCAGCAGGACCACGCACCTGAGACATGGGAACCCCACGTTGTCGCTCTCGGGCTGCCCCTCTTCTCTCACCAGCACCCGCTCCAGGAACCAGCCGCTGCCGCTGCCTTTGCCGTCATGCCTGATCCTCACCCGTCTCACCTTCCGCACGGTGACCGACTCGATGGTGAACTCGTCGGCCTGCAGAGGGGAAGACAGCAAGGCCAGTTGGATGGTGGCTCCCTTGGGACCCACAGACCAAGGGGAGACATGGGCTCGGAAATCAGAAAAGCGCGGGCTGATGGGCTGGGCTCCTTGTCTTTCACAGGTGGATTGGGGGGTACCTAGAAAGAACAGGTCTAACCCCTCCTCCAACTGCTCCCAGTGGGAAGTCATTCCATGTCAAGTTCCCAACAAGGGAGGGCTGTAGTTTCTGGCTAAACAACAGCCATTCCCTTTGATCTCCTTCTACAAGGAGGAGGAACACGTTAAGCTGTTACGAGTCACTAACCGTATACCATGAATTAATTCCTTAGCTAATCAACCTGGGCTCCTGCACAGAAGGATACCAGCCTCCTTTCGAGGAGGGGCGTGGCTAGGACTGACTGGGGGGACCAGTGGTCTTGCTAATTGCACAGTTGTGCCGCTCCTGCTGGGACAGCAGAAGTGCCGTAGGAGCCGGGGGGCTGCCGAGCCTACGTGAGCACACCTGGGAGCCTCCAGGGACAGGAACACGGGGGTGGGACGGATGGACAAAGGAGTCAGAAGAGGTAGAAGGAAAGAGTGGGAAAGGGTGGGTGTGGATGGGAGGGAGAGAGGAAACGTATCAATCGATGTGAAGTCGCCCCCTCCGTCCCTCCCCAAATGAACCTCAGTGCGCCCGCCACACTCAGATTATTTTTACCACCATGGCCTTCTTGTGCCTGTGACCCCAAGAACCGGGCCAGCCTGCAGTGGCCTCCGAGAGAGACCTCCACTCGATTTCCAGGGCTTGCCCTGCCCTTGCCGAGGATGGGGCAGCAGAGGCGGGGAGAGAGCCAAGACTTGTGTCAGGTCAGTCTACAAACCGGCTTCACCTGGTAAGCACCTTGAGCTGCCCTTGACTGCAACAACGACTGCACTGAGCACCCGCTCTGTGACGCAGGCCAGGCGGTCCATCTGTGCTCCTAACCCTCTTACAGCTGGCACACGCTGGCATCTTGTCCCCATTTTACATGTGGGGAAACTGAGGCTGGAGGAATGGAGCGACTGGCCCCACACTGGGTCTGCCCTTCAGATCTGCCTGACACTTTTGCCTATTGCCCCACACAGCCTCCTAGAAAACCCGTTTGACAGGCGGGGAAAATGAGGGGGAGCACCCAACACATCTGTAACGAGGCCAGGGGCAGAACCCAGCTCTTCCACTCCCACATTTAGTGTCTTTCTTGGTTTCTCTTTCAAAAAGGAAACGGACAAGGTGCCACCAGTGGTCATGTCTAGCGGAGAAGGCAAAGGTCCCAGCTTTCTACTAGCCTGGGTCCTCCTGCCCACAAGCAAGGTGCCCAGCATCCCTCCTTGCCTGGTCACCTCGAAGGAAGAAAGGGGCCGCTCCTACCCCCAAACGTCCTCCTGTTCCACCCCCTTCTCAAAGCTGACGGGTGGGGAGGGAACCTTGACCCCTCCAAGGTGGCTCTCCGGGTCCCAGCTGTACCGTCCCAGAGCTAGAGGGTGTCATGCATGCTGGTGCGCTGTGGCCCTGAGTACGCCTGTGTGACGGCCGGGGCGCCCACGTCAGCTGTACTGCAGCAGGGCCGGGAAGACAAGGTGATGGGCCCTGGGGCCAGGGCCAGGCGGGCAGGGCCGGGGCTCAGCCGTACTCACAGCACCCTTCTCAAACAGGTCGGTGTTGTTTCTGCAGTTGTACAGCAGCCGCTCTCCCGTGTCCCCCACATCGCCGTAAAGGCAGAGGTAGACATTGGCATCAGTTCCTGCACCTTCGAGTTCGCCGGTGCACACAGTCACACGGTACCGGGCCACTGTTGGGGAGTGAAAGCGACACAGTGGCTGACGGCCCCCTGCTGCCCGCACTGGCCCTGTGGCTCCTGCCTCTAAGTGCCTCCCCCTGCCCCCCATTCCAGGTCTCACCCGGGCTGCCCCTGCTGCCTCGCTGGCTATGCAAATCCCATCCCACCCAGTCAAAGATCAGCTCACCTGCAGGCCCCTCTTCCCAGACAAACCAGAGGTTCCCAGGCCTGGTCAAGCATCAGAATCCCCTGGGAAATTCTTGTAAGAATGCAGATTCCTGTGTCCCACCGAGACGTCTCTGATTTTAGTTTCCAGAAGTAGGATCGCTAAAACTGCTTTGTTTATATGCTCCCCCAGGAGACTCCGAGGGCGTTGGCAGTGTTTGGGGACCACAGGTGTGATTCAAACATTCTGACCCTTGCTTCCATCCAACCCAGCAGACTCTCTTGCCTTAGGCTGTTCTCCAATTCACATGTGTCCTGTCCTCTCAAGTAAGAAAGATAGCTTTTCTCTGTGAACCGGAACAAGCTCCTCTTTGCTTCAGAACAGAAAGGTGCCAAATGCAGCCACTGGAGGGGGGGGGGCAGCTTCTTTTCGCTGTTGAAAATGTACCCTGGAGGAGGTGGCCCTGCATCCCGGCACATCGCACACAGCCTCCCTTCTCACTTCAAATAAGCCAGAAAGTGAAACTCATTCATTCATTCACTCATTCATTCAGTTGCCCTCTTTCTATTGACTGAAGCCCAATGCCAGGCACCCTTAGAGGATAGGGATTCAGCAGTGAGCAAGACGGACTCCTGCCCCCATGGACGGGTGGAGAGGAAAAATGGACAGTAAAATCATAACAAATTACGAACAGGAAAATTTCTGAGTTATGTCTGCAACAAAGATTACATAGGAGAGGGGTGTCCCAGAGAGGGATGGAAGCGGGGGGCAGTATGGTGAGGGAGTGAAGAGGATCCAGAGATGCAGAAAAGCTTGCAGCAAGAAGTTGGTGTCTGGCAAAATGCCAATAATGAGGAGCCAGCCACAGGAAGCTCTGGGAAAAGAGGGTGCGAGTTAGTGCAAAGCCCCAGTGCAGGGATGAGCAGCGAATGTTCCAGGAGCACAGAGACGGCCAGTATGGCTTGGGTGAGTGGGGATTAGAGGAAGTCCAGAAGTGAACCAAGGCCAGCATGGGGACAGGGTGACAGTTCAAGATAAGAAGTGTGACTTCCTTTGGTTGGTTGTTGTTGTTTGTTTGTTTTTTAAATACAATGGGAAGCCATTAGAGGGCTTTAAGCAAGAAGTAACCTGATCTGATTTATGTGTTTTAAAGAGCACTCTGGCTGCCATGTGGAGAACTGATCGTAGGGGAAGAAGTGAATCAGAAAGGTCAGTTAGCAGAGTTATTACAGTCGTCTAGAAAAGACAGGAGGGTGCCTAGGACTGGGGGTGCAGTGGAGATGCAGAGAAGCCAGCAGATTAGAGAGATCTTTTCGAGGTAGAACCAACAGTACTTGGTGATGGACTGGATAAGTAACTGAGGGAAAGAGGAATCATGGATGACTGCTAGGTTTTGGCTTGGGTAACCAGGTAAATAGTATTTCCAGTAAGAAGTAGGGAAGCCTGAGGGAAGGATGGATTTGGAGATAGAAATCAATGGTCCTATTTGTTCATTATAAATGTGTGCTGTCTATTAGATGTTCATAAAAAGAGGCCAAGATGGCAGCTGAATATGTATCTGGAGAGTCAGGACTATTGACATGACTTTGGTCATCACTGGCACATGGATTCTGTTGAAAGCTATGGGACCAGATGAGATCCCTATAGAGAGGATTATAGAGGGACACCAACATTAGAGATCAAGCCAGGAGAAGCTAGCCACTCAGATGAGAAGCAGCCAGTGAAGCAGGGGGAAAATGTACTGCTGGACATGTCTCTGAAGCCAAGAGAAGGGAGGAATGATCGTCTGTAGCAAATGCCACAGAGGACAGAGAGTGACCTTTGGTTTAGCTACATGGAAAGCACTGGTGTCAAGGACAAGAGCAGCCTTAGTGAAACTGTGGGGGAAGGGAAGAAGCCCTATAGCAAGTGTCTGAGTACAGAATAGGAGGTGAGAAAGTAGATATAGGACCTGGATGCCTGGATGTAAATTGTTCCATTAGTCTGTTGTGAAGAGGAATACAAAAGAGAAATAATAGCTGGAGTGGGGTGTAAGTTTAGAGAAGTTTTATTTTAAAATGTTTAAGATGTGAGATACTAGATTATTATACTAAATGGGAATGTTCCTGTAGAGAAAAAGAAAATGATAACGTCGGAGAGAAGAACTAGTGAAATTCTTTGGAGAGGAAAAAGAAGAATGACCAGAGGACTAGCTCTGTTAGGGTTCAAGAAACTACAACTATAGAGACTGGAGGGAAGGCAGAGGCCACAAAGGCAGTGATAGGTTGTAGGACAGCCTTGAGTACAAACTGAGACATACCAAATCATGAATTTAAAATGAGACCAGTCTGCAAGGCTGCATGTTTTCCTACAGCAAGTCTATAATAACTGAATAGGCCATTTGTTGGCTTTACCTGGGATAGGGTTTATCCAGGCAAGCATGATAGAGAGATATAACGGCACAAAAGGTAAGGGCATGTTTAGAGGTAGACTATAATGGTGGCTAATGCAATCCGAGCCAGGTATAGAGGAAACTGAGTATAAGAAGAAGGTGATAATAAAATCAGTGGATTATAGGTCTTGATGAAGTTAAAAAGTGTTAGGGTGGGAAAGGCAAAACTATGGAGACAGTAAAAAGATCAACAGTTGCCAGGGTTTGGGTAGGGGGGAAGGGGAAGATAAGTAGGCAGAGCACAGAGGATTTTTTAGGGCTGTGAAATTACTCTGTATGATACCATAGTGGTGGATATATATCATTATAAATTTGTCCAAACCCACAGAATGTATGATACCAAGAGTGCTCCACAAGTAAACCATGAACTCAGGTGCTAAGGATGTAACACCATAGGCTCATTAATTATAACAAATGCATCACTCTGGTAGGGGATGATGATAATGGAGAGGGTATGCATGTGTAGGGGAAGGGAGTATATGATAAATCTCTATACCTTCCTCCCAATTTTGTTATGAACCTAAAAATGAGATATTAAGATAGTCTCAGATAAACAAAAACTGAAAAAATTCATCCCTAGTAGACCTACCCTAAAAGAAAAAATTTATTTATTTATTTTTAAATTTTTTTTTTAAGAGAGAGAGAGGGAGAGCGTATGAGCAGGGGGAGGGTAGAGAGAGAAGCAGATTCACCATGGGGCTTGATCCTAGGACCCGGAGATCATGACCCAAGCCGAAGGCAGATGCTTAACAGACTGAGCCACCCAGGCACCCCACCCTACAAGAAAATTTAAAGGGAATCCTTCACATTAGACATTAGACAGCAACTTGAATTCACCCAAAGGAATAAGAGCACCAGGAAAAGTAATAACATAGTAAATATATAGACAGTATTGTGTAATTATTGTTTGTAATTATTTTCTTCTCATATCTTACATAAAAGACAACTGCATAAAGCAATAAACGTAAAACTTCATTGGTGGCTTTATAACGTATACAGATGTAATTCGTATGACAGCAAAGCACAAAGGAGGGGAAAGAGAACAAACCTATATTGGAGTAAAGTTTTTGTATATTATTGAAATTAAGTTGATATTAATCTGAACTAGATTGTTATAAGTTAAGATGTTAATTGTAATTCTCTGGGCAACCATGAAAAAAATAACAAAAAATATATATGAAAAGAAACAAAAAAATGGTATTCCAGAAAATATTTAACACAAAGGAAAGTGGTAATATAAAAATAGAGGGACAGAAAAAAAGATATGAGACATAAAAAACAAATAGCAAAATGGCAGCATAAATCTTGCCAGATCAGGAATTACATTAAATGTAAATGGACTAAATATTTCGATCAAAAGGCAGAGTGTGGTCACCCTGCAGAGACAGGGTGGTCCCTTCACCCCCTATTTGCTCAGATATCAAGGCTGATGATGCCACACATGTATCAAGAGTGAATATAAGATGTATCATGCACATAATGAGGAGTTCTTAGAAGAGTATAGTAGGTTTCCAGGAAGGTCCAAAATGGCTTGAGACAGCAGTGAGAAGTGACTAGATTGAGATTTTGTGGTGACTAGGAGGTTCCCTTGCGGGGGGTGGGGGAGTGGACAGGACTTGCATGGCTTGAACTTTCCACCAATGTTAAGGGAGGAAGCATCCAGTCTTCTTATCAAATTGCCCAGATGTCAGGCAGAAAGGAGAAGGGGAAGAGTAGCTTGAAAGCTATCAGGAGTCAAACACCAAAAAAGGTCACGCTATTACATAGAGATCTGCAAAACTGATAATGGATCTAACTATCAGCTATATAGAGAGATACACTGTAGAGTCAAATACATAAATAGGTTGAAAGTAAAAGAATGGCTAACAGAACTGGCTATATCTGAATAGACTTATAACAAGTGTAAAGATTAAATCAGTAATAAAAAAAACTACTCACAAAGAAAAGCTCAGGCTTCAGTGTCTTCACCACTGAATTCTACCAAGCATTCAAAGAAGAATTAATACCAATTCTTCTCAAATTCTTAAAGAATACAGGGGAATATTTCCAACTCATTTTATGAGGTCAGCATTATTCTGATACCAAACCAGACACAAATATCACAAGAAAAGAAAATTACAGACCTATCTCTCTTATGTATATGGATGCAAAAATCTCCAATAAAATACTAGCAAACCAAATCTGGCAACATAAAGAATTATACACTTGACAAAGTAGAATTTATCCTAAGGATACAAGTTTTGAAAATCAATTAATGTAATGTATCACATCAATAGAATAAAAAACAAATTCAACAAATGAATGGATAAAGATGTGGTCCATATATACAATGGAATATTGCTCAGCCATCAGAAATGATGAATACCCATCATTTGCATTGGCATGGATGGAACTGGAGGGGATTATGTTAAGTGAAGTAAGTCAAGCAGAGAAAGACAATTATCATATGGTTTCACTTATATGTAGAACATAAACGGTAGTACGGAGGACCATAGGGGAAGGGAGGGAAATCCAAAGGGGGAGAAATCAGAGGGAGAGGAACCATGAGAGACTATGGACCCCAGGAAACAATCTTGGGGTTTCAGAGGGGAGGAGGGTGGGGGAGGGGTAACAAGGTGATGGGTATTGAGGAGGGCATTGCTTTGATGAGCACTGGGTGTTATATTTAATGAATCACTGAACACTATATCAAAAACCAATTATGTACTACATAGTAGCTAACTGAACATAATAAAAAATAAAAATAAACACTAATTACAGCATAAAAAACAAAACATGATCATTTCAATAGGTTCAGAAAAAATATATGACAAAATCTAACACTCTTTCATGATAAGAAAACCATCAAAAAACTAGAAATAAAAGGGAAATTCATCAACCCATAAAGTCATCTATGAAACACCCATAGCCAACACATAATTAATGGTGACAGACTGGATGCTTTCCTTAAGATCAGAAACAAGACAACGGTATCTGCTCTCACCATTTGTTTTCTTTTTCTTTTTTTTTTTAAGATTTTATTTATTTATTTGACAGAGAGAGACAGCAGTGAGAGAGGGAACACAAGCAGGGCGAGTGGGAGAGGAAGAAGCAGGCTCCTAGCAGAGAAGCCTGATTGGGGCTCGATCCCAGAATGCTGGGATCATGCCCTGAGCCGAAGGCAGATGCTTAACGACTGCACCACCCAGATACCCCTCACCATTTGTTTTCAACATGGTACTGGAGGTTTTAGCCAAGGCAGTTAGGCATCCAGATTGCAAAGGAAGAAGTAAAACTATCTCTGTGCATGGATGACATAATCTTATACATAGAAAATCATTAGGATTCCGTTCAAAACTATTTGAACTAATAAATGAGATCGGCAAAGTTGTAGGGTATAAGATCAATATGCCTGAATCAACTGTATTTCTATTCTCTTGCAATAAACAATCTGAAAAAGAAATTAATAAAACATCTCCATTCAAAAGAGCATAAAAAGAGTAAAATGTGAATAAATTTAACACAACGAGTGAAAAACTTATGCTCTGAAAACTACAAACTATTGTTGAAAAAAATTAAAGATTACTTAAATAACTGGAAGCGCATCCCATGTTTACTGATTGGAAGACTTACCACGGCTAAAAGGCAAATGCTAAGTGTTTTCAGCCTTTACCCTTTAGCCTCTGCATAAAAGAAGCTGATGCTTTTGTGTTTCGCTCCCAGGGACAGAACTGATGGCAGTAAGAGGGATGAACAGCATTAACTGACGTGAGAACTGAAATGGGCAAGCACAGAAGAGAAGGAGAAAACCAGCCTCCCTTATCCTTAATCCTACGAAGGACAGTTCTGCTCTTTCAGCTGTAACTATCAGGCAATTCCCAGAAGCAAACTGATGAGGGAATGCAGCAATCCCTTTGCCTGGGAATTCCAGTCCTGTCTGTTCAGGAGTGCTAAGTTCCGTTTGGCTGGAAGTTCTCAGGGCTCCGGATCTTCTGCAGGGGCCCCTCCCAGCCCACGAGCCACTGAAGTCCCAAGCTCCTTCCTGGCAGGAAGTCTACGGACCATTAAAAATAACTGTATTGTTAGCCATCAGCAGCGAAAGACTTCAAACAGATGGGTAAGTACCAGAGCCTCTTGTATTTTAATTTAAAAATTACAGCTCAGCCTGATTAACAAAAAGCTCCTCTTTTCAGCAGTTGAGTCCAGTGGTCTCTTGCCCACTCATCAGTGGTGTGTAATCACTTCAGCTGCACACGCAGGGGAAGAATGCTGATCACAATGCTTTTACCGTCTCACGGAACTCCTGAGGAAGGGCAGGGCGGACATACATCAGAAGCGGCGCGTATCTAGTCTGTGTCCCCTGTCCGTGCTAGTCAGTGAGGTCACTCCTCAAAGGCTTTTGCTGTCAGACATGGCATTAATTGCTTCTTTGACTGGCCCTTCTTTTTAAGTAAACCAAGAGTACACAATTCAAAGTCAGGGAACTGGTTTTTTAAATTAATTTATTTTTGTCTATTTATTTGATAGCAAGAGCACTCATGCATGTGTGTGGGGGCAGGGGCATGTGGAAGAGCAGACGGGGAGGGAGAGGGACGAGCAGACTCTGTGCTGAGCATGGAGCCTGATGCGGGGCTTGATCCCAGGACCCCAAGATCATGACTTGAACCAAAGCCAAGAATCAGATGCTTAGCCAACTGAGCCACCCAGGTGCCCCAAGAATGGTTTTAAATTGGTACTTATTTTATGTGAGTCCAAGACTTTCCACTTAAGGGACTGCCAGGAAGCCCTGCACATTATTCACTACACCCTAGTACCAGCTGGGGAAGGGGGACTTGCCACGGTTACAAAGAAGCACCCAGACCACAAAAGGAGGTCCAAGTTCCTAAAGAGGTGAGTGAGGACATGGGGGTGTTCCAAGCACAACAGTAATTTATGTGGGCCAGATAAAGCATCTGGGAGATAGAATCCAAGTTGACATGGGCTTGAAAGTACTGCCAAGGACCCCCCAGAAGACATGAAACTTCCTATAGAGCCAGGACAGACAGCCCTTCAATCCAATCCTGTTCACTAGAGACTTTTTTTCATTAAAATGGTTCTTTAATAGTATTACAGAAGATAAAAACCAACAGCTATGACAGCCCCACATCTTGCACACTGTTTAAAATGTTATGTGCACGTTTACACGTGTAACCTATAGACACGCTCTTCCTCCCCACTCCCCCACCATCTCTCTTTGTCTGTCAAACCCCTACTCAGAGAAGACCTAGCTCAAATGGCACCTCATCTGCAGGTTCTGCCAATGTCCTGGGCAGAAAGTTCCTCTCGCCGTTGTGTCTCCCCAGCATTCTTTCACCAAGTCCTGCCAGAGCTACTTTCAAAATAGCTCTTGAATTCATCCTCTCTCTAGTCTAGCCAATTCTTGCCCACTTCCAGTATCTCTTCTTCTCCCCCCTTGAGGACTTCTTATGGGTTTGCCCCTAAAATCCATCATCCATGCATCTATGAGACAGGCCAGGAGAAATGTTGGTAAGAAGGAGCTAGAAGGAGTTCCAGGATGGGTTGGAGTGTCACCAAGGTCATGAGAGGGCTAGGAGGCAGGAGCCTGAGCCAGAGGTGGGGCATGTTGCTCAGAGAAGCTTCATGGGATGATCCTGAAGGAGGTATTGGGGTTGGGGTAAGTGGGTGAGAGGCAGCAATCAGTAAAGTGGATGAGGACCAGGAAGTGGGTGACGGGATTTTCCACATGAACACTGAAAGGAGCAGGACAGAGGCTCTGAAGTTTTGATGTGCAAAAAAATTACTTGGTATGCTTGATAAAAATGCAGATTATCAGGTATAGCCCTCAAAGAATCTAATCAACATCTTTGGGGTACAGCCAAATTGTGTTCCCCCCCCCAACCCCCCATTCATATGTTTAAGTCCTAACAAGCATGCTTGGGTGGCTCAGTCGGTTAAGCGCCTGCCTTCGGCTCGGGTCATGATCCCAGAGTCCTGGGATTGAGTCCCTTATGGGCTCTCTGCTCAGTAGGGAGCCTGTTTCTCCCTCTTCCTCTGCTTGCCACTCTGCCTACTTGGGCTCTCTCTCTGTCAAATAAATAAATAAAATCTTCAAAAAAGAAAAAAAGAAGAAGTCCTAAACCACAGTATCTCAGAATGCAACAATATGGAGGTACGGCTTTTAAAGAGGTGATCAAGCTAAAATGAGATCCTATGGGTGGGCCCTAATCCAATATGACATAAGAAGGGACTAGGACACAGGCAAGAACACAGACAAAGGGAAGACCATGTGAGGACACAGTGAGAAGGCCGCCATCTCCAAGCCAAGGAGAGAGGCCTCAGAAGAACCCAACCCTGCTGACACCTGTTGATCTTGACTTCTAGCTCTAGAATTGTGAGAAAATGAATTTCTGTTTTAAGCCCCCGGTCTCTGGTATTTTGTTATGGGAGCCCAAGCCTACTTATACACTGCCCTAGAACAATGGCAGGAGTTGGGGGTCTGGAGAATGACCGAGAGACACATTACACCACCTTCAGTGGAAGAAAAAAGTAACCAGAGGACACCAGAGATGGGATTGATCTGGGGCAGAGGTGACATGGTGAGATGGTGTGAGCTCCATGTCTGAGTGTGCAGAGGGAGCCAGGAAAACCCCCTCCCCATGGCCCCAAGTCTGTGAGGAGGGAAAACAGGTTTGGAGGGACAGGGTAGCCAGGCTTCAGTCAAGTTAAAGAGGAGGTGGAGGTAAAGAATATCTTGGGAATTCTAAGTAAAAATGGTAGATTTCTCTCTGGAAAAACCTCACTAAAATGACAATATACAGGTATTTTCAGGACTTAACCAAACAAAAAAAGGGACAAGTACCAGCAACAAGATTTTGGGAGCTTGGCAGCCCCTGGAAAAGTGATTAATACCTTAGCATAGCGGCTCCTCACTGGCAGCATCACCTAGAAGTCAGTGAGACAAATTCCTGGGTCTCACCCCAGACTTCCTGAGTCAGAAACCCCGTGGGTGGGGCTGCGCCCTCTGTTACGACAAGCTCTCTGGGTGATAACACACATGGAAGTTTAAGGATCCCTGACTCACCAGACCAGAGAGAACTGATCAGAGCTATCACTTGTGAAATCTGAAAGGCAAACAGCAGAAAGGCTCAGGAATGAAAGCAGCAGGTAACTTCAGAAACAGGAGATGAGAAGCTAAAGTCACGAGAACTGGCTGGGAAGATTGAGGAAGCAGTTAGGTCCCAAGACCCCCTCCCCACTGGTTCACCTCTGCAGGCTCAGTTCTGGCACACAAAGGAGACAGATCCGACAAGAGCAGGTGTCTTTCTGCCTCGATGGGCTACATTATTATATCAAGTCCCAATTTGGGGCAGAATCCTGTAATCTACCATATTCCCGGGGAGATGGCTGCCTTGTTGCCATAGAAAATATTACCGAATGTGAAAAGACAGAGTATAGCCCCTGACCCAGAAGGCGGGAGACCTTGTTCTAGGTCTGACTCTGTCTCCAACTGTATAATCAAGACAAGAACTGCTCGTTATCCTGAATTGCATTAGACTATTTTAAAGGCCTTTGAACCCAAATATTCTATGGTCACGTTTTTAATTACAAATGAAGAAGAATCTTAAAGTAGATGATAGATAGTGCTAATGACCAGCACTGCCTAATTAGACTAATAGACAGGGTGATCTTTTAATAGATATCTGCCATGTGGGGTTTCTATGTTTTTGAGTATTTACTTCTACTTAAATCATTTCCAACAAAAATATACAGAGCTTCTACTGTATGTACAAATGTCTGAGGAGTGACACTATCCAAATATTTAGAAGAGCTACTAGAACTATGAGCGACATTGTTTTCTATATATTCTTAACTCTTTGTAATTTTGCAGTATTACTATATGACTTAAAAATTAAGGACCGCCACAATGATAGCAAATAAGTTAATTATCTTAAGTGCCAACTCTGATCGATTGCTAATGTCTGCTTGGAGTGTTGTATTGGAAGCTTTGAAACTCATTTCAGACTCAGTGGGAGAGAAAGCTGGGGTCATTCAGTAATGTCTGCCAAGGGAAAAGGACTGGTCATGTGCTGTGCCTCTGTCTCTTCTGCTTCTATAACCTAGAGGCTGAATGATCTCCCTTTACCTCTCTGAACATGGAAATGGGACCCCCGATTAAAAGTTTAGTTCCTCTCCTAGGAGCCTTAAATAGAAACAGAGGACTCATGGCAGGCAGCCAATCATGGCTTCCAGATACAGTCTTCCTTTTGGGGAGCATCTTCTGCACAATTTGAAGAGAATGTTTCTTTAACGTCAGGAAGGCTGTGGAGAAACATTGCTCAGTGCAGATTCTTCTCATCCCCTCACCCCCCTGAAGACCTATAAATGTTGCCTCCCTCCCCACACCCACCACCACAGAGCTCTGGCGTCATGCCTCAGAGATGGCTTCAGCAAGCCAGTCGTACGGCTGGGAACTTCTACCTCCATCCTGGCATTTGGAGGGGGACTGATGAGGTACAGCGGACGGGACCATCCGCTCATGGGCCAGACCCCCACTGGCACACAGACTAGGAGTTCCACGGCCTCCCCCCGGGATGGAGAGCTGGTCAGTACTCACTGCCCATTATCCTCCGCACTGTCGGGCCCTCGGCGGTCATTTCTCTCACGATCTCATTGTCATCCTCATTGGCATCCAGCCAACGATTGCAGTTGAAGTTGTACTTGTCCTTGGTCAGAGTGTTCATCAGGGTCATCTGGAATGAAGTCCTGGGGTGAGCAAGAGGGTGTAGCAGCGATATACCACACCCTGGGACCGCCGTTCTGCTATTTCATCCAAGGGAGGCCCTGGCCGTCCCGTAAGGATGACTCTTGTGGAATGTGGCGTTCCAGATTTAACATCTATCCCTCTTGCTCCCTGGAGACTCACGCTTGCCTAGCGGCCATGACAGGGGAAGAATGCAAGTCTCCTGAACACCTGAGCATTTTCTCAATCGACTTTTGAGGTCCTCTCCCCATCAGGCAGTCCCCATGTCCTATGTCCAAATTTGGGTCTCACTGTGAGACCCACGCTTACCCATCCCCACTTCCAACAGACCCAAAGGCAAACTTAGGTGACAGGGTCATTAGAAAGGGACCCTTCCAGTTCCTTTCCCAAGCACCTCCCAAACCCCGAGATGGCACAACTCACCCTTTCTAAATGCCATCCAGAACCAGGGCTCCTTCTGTCATGCCACACCCGAATCTTGTAAAACCTGCCAAGATCTGGGAGCTCAATCTACAGGGAGAAACGACAAGGTTTGGGTGGACATAATCCAGTGAAATGTGTTTAGCGTCACACCTGACCCCTTGCCAGGAGGGCACCCACTCCGGGCCGCGTCTTTGGCAGTGCAGATGGCTTTTACTTCAAGCTGCCCTTGTAGACTGTATCCTTTCATGGCCTTGCACCCAGGGGCACGTGAGGGTGAGACAGCCATGTAAGGCCTAGGTTCAGTCTGACCTGGCAGAACCGAGCAAAAATAACTGACCCACAGTAGGATCCAGAATAAAGAAAATCTTCCAAGCAATAAACTCCCAGTAACAAAACCCATATGGCAACACTGCAAATTAGCACAGGCCCACAGCCCCAGGACTCTGCTGGGCACTAGAACAGACAAAAAGATCAATACAGCAGTCATGCCCTTTCCCTAGGGGCCTGCAGTCTAGCCGGGAAGACAAATACATGAAGAGCAATGAACTGAGTGTGTAACAGAAACACCAGTGGGGTGCTCTGGGAAGACAGCTGAAAATTACAAATCATTCCCACCTAAAGGTCAGAGCACACTTCTGTTGGCAAAACAAGCCTTGCTCTACTTATAGAGGCATCAGAAATTTAAAGCTAAATTTCTTTTAAAATATTCTACTATTTATACTTTCCCTTCAATTTGCTTCTCACTCTCTAACTCAGTCCAGATCAGGCGGTTTGATGCTAATGTGCTCAGGGTCTCTGTTCTACAATGATTCCCCAAGTTTCTAGGCTTCTCAAGAACATTCTATACCTGCTTCTTTCCCCCAGGATTGGTTCTGGAGTGTCTGATTCAGGTGAAGGGCCAGATGCAAAGTATACCCCATTCAATCAATAGATCATCCTGGCACCCCTTGCAGGGGCCTGAATTTATTGTAGCACCCTTTTGTCCTCAAACTTCATTCAAAATCTGGCTTAGAAGACCATCCTCATGACAAATACCTCTTATATCCCTTCCTCCTCCCTCCCACCCATTACACTTCCCTCCTACCCTAAATTTCTCGATTATGCCTGGTTTGAACCACTTGTTGTTGGGATTCAGGAGAATCTCGTCTGTCCGCCCCTTCTGCCCATAAATCTGGATGAAGATGGGAGAGTTGGTACCAGCTTTCTTCAAGTCGGTTGTCCAGACCCACAGGGACCAAGGGAATTCTGCAGAGACAAGGTCAAGTTGTCCCATAAAGACTTCAAGAGTAAAAAATTTTCATGTTATCAGTGGGGAAAAGAAGCAAGTCAAAGGTGTTCAGGACTAAAGGGCAGATCATGCATAGGTGTGGCCCACTCTCAGAAACCCACTATAACAGGTGCCAATATTAGGGACCCAAGGAGTCCTTGCTATTTGAAAAAAGGTATCTCAATGATCCTCTTAATGGCAAAAGTCTATTAGTATGTTTTAAATAGGGAAAAGTGTTCACTCCTTGCACCCTATGTATATTCAGAGTGTACTGTGAATGGTTCAACATCTAGCCCATCATAGCAGCTTATTCAATTTAGGGTCGTGGGGGTACTAGCCATGGTGCTGGATGTGTAACTCTATGTGGCCTGTACCTTGGAGAAACGAGCTTCCTTCGGGGCCCATTCCCTTCCTCTCTAGAGGAGAACTGGGAGGCAGAAGTGGACCCCTTCACAGAGGAGCTCTTGCCCAGGGGTCTGACATCCTGGCCTCTGCTGGCCCTGGCTGGAAGGCCACCAGCCTCTGGGCCCTCTCCACCTACTTTTCAGCCTCTTCTTCCTGAGAGACACCATCTCGTAGAGCTGCCTCTCAATTAGCCCATCCACCTTCTTCTCATCCAGCCAGTTGCTGCAAGGGAAGGTCTGCTGAATGCCCGTGAAGGGGCACAGAATCACCACCTGGGGGGGAGGAAGATCATGAGTCCCCTGCAGCAGGTCCCCTGGTTGGGACCTCCATACAGTGTTTGACAGCCTCTTCATGTTAAGGCTGGTCTACTTTAGGATTCTCAAGAAATGGCACTTTTCTTGCTGTTGCCGGTCTCACTAAATCTTAGATCAAGAAATACCTCCTCCCAAGTAGTCTTCCAGAGTAGGTATCATCCATCCTCCAATTTATTAGCCCAAATCTTAAATTCCTCCCCCTACACACAACATTCTCTTTGAACACCGTATTTCTTTATGTGCATCATAAAATCTCAGTCCAAACCAAATGAACTAGGATACTAAATTAATTCCTTATATTGGTCTTGTAGGAAAAAGGTCAATCACATAAAAGGCAATGGATATCTGGAATATAATACAAAAACAAACTATCCTCTTCTGGGCTTGAGCCTCATTCAACCTTCTTTCCCACATTGTCTCTACTCCACTCACATTCTGAACTCATGGATTTGAACTCAGAAGTGTATCCAGCCTAGGCCACTCACATTAGATATGTCCAAAAGAATATTCTTGTGACACTAAAAAATTTTCTAACAGCCAAGAATTGACTATTCACATTCCTAGATTCCCAGCTTTACCTTCTTCTTAACTTGAAAACTAATATGACCCTACCACTGATCAAGCATTTTGACTAGCCACTGTCTTACTGTGTTTGTTTGTTGTCAGTTGTTCATGGTTACTACCATTGACTATAATTTCCTTGGATTGAGTTATTACCCTTAGGTATACCCAGATATCTCTGAGAATTCAACTAGTACTATCTGACTATCATAGCTGTATGAAACCTTAACTTATAAGCACCAAGGGGAGGGGAGACAAGATTGGCGGAGGGAAGTTTGTACCTCCTCAGCCTCCCAGAGGAACTCTCCTCCCTCAAGATAAATGATGGCTCAGAGCCTCAGATGGTAGCCTCCTCAAACACTTTGGTTTGTGACACAAACGTATTAGCAATTAATATAGTCTACCCTAACATGCATTCAAGATATGGGAAAGTGGAGGTCCAGAAAAGGGAATGAAGTGCCCAAGTTTGCATAGTTGGTGGAAATACCAGAAGCATAAATGCTCCTGACTTCTAATTATCAGTCTGGGGCCTTTTATACCCATCAGCAAGAATTTCAGGATTCCTATTATGGCTGAGGTCCACTGGGACCCATTAACTGCACTCCATCTTTTATGCTGAAGATTCTATGCGACCATGTATTCAGAAGTGGACCTACCCATACACAAAGTTGGAGGGTGATCTAGGGGCAAAGAAAAGTTCTAATTGCCAACAATTATTTAATGGGCTTTCTTTCTTTCCTCTGAACAAAGCCTGCAGCTATTTCCTCCTAGTTTACTCCCGAATTTTTCTCTAACTGTTACATGTGTATTAGTCAGTCTTGTTTGATCAATGAGATGGCAAGTCCTAAAAGGCTGAAGTTGTATGTTCTCACCCCTTATGGCTCCCCCAAACACAGTTCTAAGCATACAGTAAGTACTTAAAAATACTTGTTGAAATTTCTACCTCTGGGCTAGGCAGTCCAGCAAACTAGGTAGTCTGAAAAGCCTCCCACCTCTGCAAAATACCCTGAGGCCAGATGAATAACACAAAATATCCTTTTATATACATGGTTGAACTGACAAGAAATCAGAGAAAAGCCACAAAAGCCAGCAAAATTCAGAGTAAGCAGAAGCCAAGAGAATGGGCATATGTAAATGCTAACTTTGGTGCTGCACCAAAAGCAAAAGGCAATACCACACACTCTGAGACCAGGAAATCAACAGCCACTCAAGAAGCAGGAGACTGGGCCTTGTGTTTTGCAAACTAGAGGATCTGAACTACCAACCCCGAATAAGCAGAAACACTTGAAGGAGCTGCTCCCTCAGAAAAAAGATAGGCAGGGAAAAATCTGCAAAGGGAAGCCTATCTTCTCTGCCTTTGCTCCAGACAGATAATAATAATCTCCCCTGAGAATCAGTTACCATAAGCCTGGTCACAGGCAAGATAAGGAGTAATACACGTATGCCTAGATGTATTGAAGAGAAGCACCAGCATGACAAAAACAAAGAGAAAATAAGAGCCCCAAGAGAGAAAAGATAGCTGATGGCAATTAGACTAACAGAAGCCAGAAAATACTTGGGCAAGGGCGTACAAAATAATTCACTCTAGAACTCTGTACTCTAAAATTATCTTTCAAGAATGAGGATGAAATAAAAAACATTTTCCAAATGGACAAAAATAGAGCCCACCACCAACAGACTCTAACCAAAGGAATTTCTAAAGCATATGCTTCAGGAAGGAGAAAATGGACACCAGAAATAAGGTCTTTGATGCAAGAAGAGATGGCAAGCAAACTGGCAAACATGTAGATAAATCTGACAAACGATGATTTTACAAAACAATATTTAATGTGTGGATTTAAAAATAATTCAAAATATAACTAAAATACTAGGCAAACATATCATGTGACCCAGATGCAGGGTTATTACCATTAGAGATTTTAAAGATCCTTGTATTGTCCAAGAAGGAAGTAGAGATGGTGACTGAATTTTGGGTTTTCCACATTAAGTATTTACAGTAAAACTGCAATAGTAACCACACACACACATGCACACACAGAAATAGTATATAATTTCTAATTTACTACCAAGGAAAAAAACAGCCAATCCGAAAGAAACAAAAACTGTAAAAGCAGAAAAACAAATATGCCAGTAATTACAATAAATGTAAGTGGACTAAATTTGCCAGTTAAAAGATAGATGGTGTCAGATTGGATTATGGTAAAGATTCAGTTCACCAAGAGGCTATAATAACTCCACACTTAATGACATAGCCTCACACTATGTAGAGCAAAAATTGTTAGCTCTACAATAAGAAATTGAAATATCTACCACTGAGGTGGGAAATTTCAACACATCTTTCTTAGTAATTAAGAGATCAAACAAAATGCTAGTAAGGAAATAGATAATTCAAATAAAATTATTAAACTGAATTCTTTTTAAAGATTTTATTTATTTGACAGAGATAGAGACAGCCAGCGAGAGAGGGAACACAAGCAGGGGGAGCGGGAGAGGAAGAAGCAGGCTCATAGCGGAGGAACCTGATGTGGGGCTCGATCCCATAACGCCGGGATCACGCCCTGAGCCGAAGGCAGACGCCTAACCGCTGTGCCACCCAGGCACCCCTAAACTGAATTTAATATATAAAATCAAAACCTTAGGTTCAGCTCTTGGAACAAATACACAAATTGAACATACATTATAAAGTAAATCTCAAATCTCTTTAAATGACATCATACAGACTATGTTTTCTGGTTAAAATATTAAATTAGAAATAAATAACAAAACATAACAAAAGAACATGTATTTGGAACCTAAAAATCACCCCTCAAAATAACTAATGGGTCACAGAAGAATTTCAAGTGAAATAATAAGAATAAAAAAGCATAATGCATAGAAGGAAAAAACTGACAAATTGCCTTTCATCAACATTAAAAGTTTCTGCTCTTCAAAAAACATTGTTACGAAAATGAAAAGGCAAGTCACGCATTGGGATATTATATGTATACAACACAGATATATAGATACAGATATATCTGACAAAGAACTCGTATCAAGAATATATGAATAACTCTCATAAATCAATAATAAAAGGACAAAAAATTAGTTAGGGAAAAGACACCTCACAAAATATATACAAATGATCAATAAGCCCATGAAAATAAGGTTCAAACTAACTGGTCATCAGAGGCATGTAAATTAAAATCACAACTAAATGCTACCACACACTCATTATAGTATCTAAAAAATAAAAAGACTGACAATATCAAGTGATAGTGATGTTGTGGAACAACTGGAATTCTTATACATTGGTGGGGGGCACACAAAGCAATATAGCCGCTTAGAAAACAGTTTGGGAGGTTTTTAAAAAATATATGTGCATATATACCATAGGATCCAGATATTCCACTTTTGGGCATTTACCCAACAAAATTAAAAACATGCTCATGCAAAGACTTGTTCCTGATTATTCATAGCAGCTCTATTCATAATAGTAAAAAACCCAGACAAACAAAAAACAAAAACTGGAAATGACCCAAATGTACATGAACAGTGGACTGGATCGATAAATTGCTGTATACCCTAACAATGAAATGCTACTTAGCAATAAAAAGAAAAAGTTACTAATATGTAAAACAACACAGATGAAAATCAAAAATACTACACTGAGTGAAAGAAGTCACACACCCACACACACACACACACAAGTGCACACCACATGATTCCATGTATATTAAGTGCTAGAAAGACAAACCTAATCTTTAGTGACTGAAATCAGATTAGTGCTTAGAGTTGTAGAGATTGACTGGGAGGGAGCACAAGAAACAGCCTGCAGTGATAAAAACTTACTCCATATTGATTCTGGTAATAGTTACATGGTGTATGCATTTGTCAAAACTCATAGAACTACACAGTTTAAAATAGTGTGTTTTGTTTTATGTCAAGTATACCTCAACAAAGTTGAACAACAGAATTAAATGAAGCAATAAAATTAAACTGAATGATAATAAAAATATTCTATATTGTAACATGTGGGGTGCAGCAAGGGTACTACTCTGAGAGAAAGTTATAGTCAAATGCTTATATGAGAGCAGAAGAAGGCTAAAAATTAATAAGCTAAAAATTCTTAACTTAAGAATTAGAACTTAAGAATTTAGAAAAACAGCAACAACAGAAAAAACAGCAATAACAGAAAAAACGCAACAGAAACTCAGAGAAATTAAAAGAAATAAGGACAGAAACCAACAAAATGGAAATAGAGATAAAGTGGAATATAAACAAAGACAAATGTTGATTATTAGAAGGACTGAATAAACTTTTTGTGGGAATGATATTTTTAAAAAGCAAGAAGGCATGAACAAATCAGGTTAGAAATAAAAAAGGGGGTCATAATTATAGATGCAGCAGGGATTAAAATGATAAAGGAACACTGTATATGACCAAAGTCATAAGTACCAATACATTTGACATCTATAAATACACAAATTCCAAGAAAAATATAGCTCATTAAAATAGATTCTTGGGGCGCCTGGGTGGTACAGTCAGTTAAGCTGCTGACTATTGGTTTCAGCTCAGGTCATGATCTCATAGTTCTGAGACAGAGCAGTGAGTCAGGCTCCATGTTCAGTGCAGAATCTGCTTAAGATTCTCTCTCCCTCTCCCCCTCCTCCACTTGTGCACACACACACACTCTCTCTAAAATAAGTACTACATGTTGGCTAATTGAACATAATAAAAAAATAAATAAATACACAAATCTTTAAAAAAACAGATTCAAGAAGAAATACAATGCCTGAATAATTCTATAACCAGCAAAACAGAAACAACAACTTGTTAAAATCATTAATTTCACACACACAAAATCCCGGATAATTTCTCAAGAGACTGGAACCAAACATTTGGGGAACAGATCATTGCAATTTTATACACCCTCTTTTAGGAGAGAATAACTCTCATTTCATGCCAGGATCAAACCTGTCAAGGACTAGATGAGAAAGGAAAATTCAGGGCCATGCCCCTCATAAACATATACACAAAAACTGTATATAAAATCTTAGCAAACCAATTCCAGAAACACGTAAAATTAAAATCCATTATGACCAAGTTTGTCTTAAAGAAATTCACAGTCAGGGGCGCCTGGGTGGCACAGCGGTTAAGCGTCTGCCTTCGGCTCAGGGCGTGATCCCGGCATTACGGGATCGAGCCCCACATCAGGCTCCTCCACTATGAGCCTGCTTCTTCCTCTCCCACTCCCCCTGCTTGTGCTCCCTTTCTCGCTGGCTGTCTCTATCTCTGTCGAATAAATAAATAAAATCTTTATTAAAAAAAAAAAAAGAAAAAAAAAAGAAATTCACAGTCAGTTTGCTCCCATTAGAAAATGCAGTCATACAGGGGCACATGGGTGGCTCAGTCGGTTAAGTGTCTACCTTCAGCTTGGGATCTGATCCCAGGGTCCTGGGATCAAGCCCCACATTGGGCTCCCTGCTCAGTGGGGAGCCTTCTTCTCCCTCTCCCTCCACTCCTCCCCCCTGCTCCTGCTCTCTCTCTCTCTGCACTCTCTCTCTCAAATAAATAAATAAAATCTTAAGAAAAAAAAGAAAATGTAATCATATAATTCATCAAATTAATAAGTAAAAGAGAAAAACCTTATGACTATTGCACTAAGTGCAGAAAAAGCATTAGATAAAATTCAACAATTCATAATAAAAACTTTGAACAATACAGAAATAGAAGAGGATTTCTTAATCTAAGACTGTCTACCAAATCCCTCAACAATTGTAATTAACTAAATAGAATATTAGAAACAGTTCCTTTAAAATCATGAACAAAACAAAGATGTCTACTATTAACCCTCTGTTCAGCATTGTACTGCTCATGTGGTCAAATAAAAAAAATTAAATATAAGCTCTGGAAAGAAAGAAACCAAGCTGTCATCATTCACAGACAATATGACCTTCTATAAAGAAAATTCCCCCCAAATCTGTAGACAAATTATCAGAACTGATTAGAGTTTAGAAAGATGCCTGTTTGTGAACTCAATGTACAAAAGTACTTCTATTTCTATATCAGCAACAAATAGTTTAAAATATAATTTCAAACAGATATCATTTATAATAGCCACAAAAATTGTAAGGGCTCTATGAATACATCTAACAAAGACGTGTAAGACCTTTATCAAGAAAAATATAAAACTATATTGAAAAACATCAAAGAAGACCTAAATTTTAAGAGGTATACAATGTTCATAGATACAAAAAGTATCTAGTAAAGACATCAATTCTTCCAAATGGATCTATAGATCCAATTGAATTCTTTTCAGCACAGTTCTTCAGGGAACTTGGCAAGAAAATTCTAAAACTTCCATGGAAAGTTTAAAGGTCATGAATATTAACACTTTCCTGAGGAAAAAGAATAAGAGGGAGAGACAGCGAGAGAGAGAGAGAGAGAGAGAGAGAGAGAGAGTGTGCATGCACAAGTTGGGGGGGAGGGGCAGAGAGAAAGGGAGTAGACTCCCCGCTGAGCAGGGAGCCCAATATGGGGCTCAATCCCAGGACCCCAGGACCTGAACAGAAGGCAGACACTTAACTGACTGAGCCACCCAGGAGCCCCCAAAATATTTGATGACTGAGAGATTTATAAGCTGAAGTGAAACACCACCAAAATCAGGACAGTTTATAACTATCAGCCAGCACCTGCATTTGGCCCTTGGATGCAGGCACAGAAGAGCCCTTATTGCCTGACCATAAGCAAAACAAGATGGATGGGCATGTCACCAACCCAACTGCCCAATGACAGGGACTGCCCATGTGCTCTGTCACTGGTCCAAAGGAAGTAGGAAGCAGGAAGCAGGTCAGTGTTTGTATTTGCAAGTTAAAGAAGAGGGGTAGAATCAGGAAAGGGCCCCCCCCCACCCCCAGAGGCACCCCTTACCTTCTCGCAGTACCAGCCTCTGTTAACGCCCACATTGCCATGCCCGATGGAGACCCGACTCAGGGGACTGAGGAGGACAGCCAGCTCGATGTGGAAGATGTCTGTGCGGCCACGGTCAAACACACCGCCTTCCAGGAAGATTTTCCCGCTGTTCTTATTCCCTCTGGCCCCGTACATGACCAGGTAGATTTTGGATTTGGTCCCAGCCCCCCGGACATCCCCAGTGAAGACGGTGACCACATATGAGATAGCTGGTGTAGAAGCCACAGGGGAGGAGAAAGTTAGTTCCAGCTGGTTACAAAATCCCACCCACACTCTCCCCTCCCTGGCTCCAGCCTCCCTAGGCCCTCCCTCCTCCATACATCCTCATTCCCCCTGGAATAAGCTGCAGGTAAATACTACAAGAAGCTGCCAGCCCGGATTACAAAAACTAACAAAGACATGGCGGAATTTGAGTTGGCTAAGAATAGTACTTGTTATTAACGTTAATTACCATGTGCCTATTATTAATATCTGCCGGATGAATTCTGTTATGTCTGATTTAATTATAACAGTCAACTCCATTAATGGAAATTTATATTCAAGGCTATCTGATTCATTTCACTTGCTCTTTTGCTCATAACTTAAAAAGACAGCTTTTAATAGAGGGCACTGATGTCCTCCTTCCCTGCCTGACGTGATGGGATGAGGGAAGAGTGAGGGAAGGAGAGAACATTGTGGTTGGGCCATTTGGGGTTTTGGTCAGTCAGGAGGCAAGATGAGGACGTGAAGTTCTGGGCAAGTGCTACCAAAGGGCAATTAGGCTCTGAGATGGGAATGAGTAAAAGAAAACACCAAAGACAAACATCTGGACAGGAAACTCTGCTAAGGTCTAGCCTCCCTTCTTTTTGTCCTGGAGTCGAAGGCAATGGCCCTTTAGTCCTTGTTAGTTTTCCCGAGCTCGCACACACCCCTCCACCCTACCTCTAACCCCACCCTCAGCCCCGGAGCCCAGGGAAATGAAAATCCCAAATTTCCTTTGGAGCTAACATGTGCAGCTACGCGGATGCCTTATTCATTTACACATTTACACCTGCCTTTGTTCAACAAATGCTGATTGAGGCCTCGGGGAGACAATGAAGATGGGAAAAAGTGGCCACTGCCCTCAAAGAGGGGGTCTCCAGCTCTACTTCTCCAAAACACATGGACCTGGGACATACTCCCATGGCCCAGGCTACCAGCCATCCCCAGCCCTTGGCAGCCATTTCTCCTGCTCCTCTACCACTGGGGGCAAGAGTCACATGGTGAAAGGGGTCATAGCAGACCCATTCTGGTGTCTGTTTTTAAGTAAATACTTTGCAAACTTCAGTTGCAAAGTTGTGAGGTTGAAAGGTGTTGGAGCGGAGGAACACTGATTTCCTAATGGAGAGCAGTCACGGTCTAGGGCAAAGGAAGGGAGTGCCCTGTCTACAGGAGGGAGGGAAGGCTCAGAGGGAGTGGCGGCTAGCATAGAGAAGAGAAATGGAATCACAGGCTAAGGAGAAAGATGTTCTAAAGATAAAGAGAGAGAAAGAGTAAGACCAGCAGAGAGGGGAGGGGAAGGCATGGCTGAGGTGGGGGAAACAGGGGAGCAGCTGAGCAGAAGACAGGTGGATGAGGTGGAAGGAGGGTAACAGGGCATAGGTTCAGGAAAGAGGGACAGGTGTATGGAGGAAGTGGAGGGGGATGGGTGGGGAGGTGGAAGTGGGGAGATAAGATGTTGAAAGATGCTGCCAATAGCTGGGGCTAAACTGTGGGGCAATTTGCACAGTGTGTCCCAGAACTTGGATGTATTTTCTACGCAGTGATTTTCTCGAACACCCATGAACTTCCATATTGGGAGTTGCAGGTTTTCTGTGGAATTCACCCGGGGTAGAGATTTAGGTGGCAGATCAAACCCTGAATCTGTCACTTATCAGCTGTGTGACCTTAGACAGGTGTCTTAACATCTATGTGACTCAGTTTGCTGATCTGTGAAATGGGAGCGCTGACAGTTCCTATGTTACAGGGTTACTGTGAGGATTAAAGGAGCTGAAATGGGTCAGGTGCCTGGCAGAGGGCCCGGTGTATATAGTAAACACTCAGTAGTAGGAGGAATTCAGAGCAAACCCATATCCTCATAAACGTCCCCATGTAATAGGAGTTCACTTTCCAGCTTTACGCGGTGGATAACCTCTTTTGCCCTGGGAAGTTAGTATCTGCTCGGGGGCATCTCCCCACATCCTCTGACATCAGCAGAGCCCCAGGCTCCAGCACAAAGGGAAAGAATACTTTCAAGAGCAGGAGGAGTGGCTGGCTCCCACTTGATCACAGGCCTTCAGGCCCACAGATGAGAACACGGAGCCTTGGACAGAAAGTGAAATATCAGCCAATCGGGCCTCCCCTTTCTTCAGTTCTACCTGTGGTCTCAGCTCCACCCACTAAGATATCCCTTTGGATTTTGCCGTCGTCTTCGTCCAAGGCCAGCCAGCGGTTAAGTGGGAAGTCATATTTCCTTTTGTTCCCAATATCTTCAATGACAATCTGGGAAGGAGAAGAGAGGGAGGGAATGACCAGTGTCATGGAGGGCTCATCTGGTGATCGAATCCCTCCACCACTTGAGTGCACTCTGAGAATACACTCCCACCTTCTTAGTGGTGCAGGGAAAGCTTATCACAGGTACACGCCTGGTGCGGAGCACTGAGAGGCACGTGGGGATGACTGGCAATGACCTCTTACTTGAATGACTGAGCCACTCTTCCCTCTTCTGCTGCAGATCATTTAAAAAACTGAATTCAGGAAATTCGGCAGGAATCGCCCCATGAGAGCCAAGTGGGAAGCCTGGATTTACGGACTGCGACAAAAGCATCACCTCCCCCACGTGCTGAAGGCTGGGACCCTAACCTTCTTGGTGAGAAGCAGAGTCCATGCAAGGAGAACTATGAGCCACAGATCAGGCACACAGAATCCCGGGATCTGGTGATCAGGTCAGGAAACGTCAGCCACTGACAGGGAGGCGAATGGCATCGGCCATCTGCAAAGCTTCTCACAGGGTACTCACATGTGAGTTAGGTTGGCAAGGCTGAGAGAAGGTGCCTTTCAGCGTTTACCAAGGAGCTGAGGGGCCCTTCCAAACGTCCCAGGAACCCAACTGAAAACCCACTTGAAGATAAGCAGATGGGTCAATGACTAGAACATGCCGTCCACTCATAGCACTGTGCAGAGAGAAGCATCTGAGGACACACAGGGTAAGCTGGAAAGTGGACATGTATGCCCAGGCGGTCCCAAGACTGCCTGAGAAAGGGGGGCTCTGATTTCAATGAAAGACTCATTTCCTAACATTGAAGTGTCTGCACTGTGCAAACAGGGCACACATGGGCTGCCTGAAGGCATCTCACCTTCTTCTAATTCTGTGTTTGTATAGGAACCTTCTGGGCTAAGAACTGTCTTCCTGAGGACACCGCCCACTAGGGGGAAGCCAGTGGCCTGAGCCAGTAACTGGAAGCCACATCAGGCTTCTCTCCTCAGATAAATCAGCATTCAGGCTTTGGTTTATAAATCAGTCCCTTGTGAGTTTGGTTGGTGTGAGTCATGCTTCAGAGCCTGCTGATTTGATTGTCTGTACTTCTCAAGCTGAGTGCCTGGAGACCACTGTGACACAGCCCAGAGAGGCTTCTGCCGCCGAAGTCCAGCCTCTCCCAACCCTCCTATCTGCACATTTCTCTGTGACTTTCATCTCCATGTTAGGGGGAGACTGGGGAGTCAATGACAAAGGTCTGAGGCTTCAGCCCACCTCCTAACCCCCCTTACTCTGAGGCTCACAGAGTTGGAAAAGCAAAGTGAAGGAAGAGAGGACTTAGTTTATAGATAGCCTGCCAAGTCTACTAATACACCTAGATGTACAGATTCACCATCTCTGTCTTTGAATGTTCACAGACGAGTGTGCCAGCCACGGCTTCAAGAGCAAGGGCATCACCCTCACAGCCCACGGAGTGGTCATCAATAAAGGGCCTTCTACTGGCCTGGAGTCTGATGGAAATGCCTGACCTGAGAAGTTCAGTTAATCTGATAAAACAGAATGTGTACCATTCAGTACTTCCACAGGACAAAACTAGCTGAATCACAAAGGAAACAGACGATATTCAAAATATAAATTTTTGAATAACAACCAAGGTACTAAAAACTAGATTTTCCAAAAATACTAAATACAAAGAAAGGCCGAGAGAGAAGAGAAAAGCTTGAGTACTGGTACAGAAAGTATAGAAGTCCATGGACAGTTCTAAAAATTTTCCAGATGCATATTAAAATGTGTACACAATTAACTATGAAAACTCTTGGCCTCAAGGTCTGTAAGATGAGGCTGGAGGACTCCAGCTCCCCGAGAGCTGAATATGCGGGAGCATTTCCATGCGGGAGCATTTCGGGTAGCAGATGGTGACGCATGCTGGAAGGAGCAGAGATGGGGGCAGGGAAGGAAGTGGCCAAGTGCCACAGTACAGAGAGACTAGCCAGGGAGGGGGGCAGTGGGTTCTCCTAAAGGCATTCTGGCCTCTGCTGACATGGGTCCTGGCTGCCTCATGACCCCAGCTGCACAGAGGGGCATAACCAAGGGTCCCTTCTGAGGGAGGAGGGAGCAGCGTTCCTACTTCTGTTTATGACTTGCCCAGACACCTCTGAGTTTTCATGGAGTTCCTTGTAAGACTTCAGGACATCTCAGGAATGGTTTTTCTAACAGAATGAAATGCTGGTGTTTCCACCAGATCACTGCTTCACAGATTCTGTTGTTACAGCAGAAACCGTTGTAGAAGACGACTGGGGAGATAGAAACACCCTCCCCATGACTGAGAGAAGCACACGCCTGGAGAGACAGAGAGAGAGAGAGAGTATGAGAGAGAGACAGACAGACAGAAGCAATGACCAAATAAAAAACAAGAAACATTATCTCCTGGGGGAATACCTTCTATCAGAAGACAGGCCCACAGGCAGGCTCGCCTTCTCAGAGGCGAGAGGGAAAGCTGGGGTCACAAGGCCCTGGGGAGGCGAGACCTGGACATGCTGGAACCCACTGTCTTCAGCAGCAACAAGGACTCAGCAGAGTCCTAAGGCAAGACCAGCCGATGGGAAAAGTCAAGAAGATTCCACTATCCCAGAGGAGAGGAGGAAAAGGGGGAGCCGCCAAGCAGGGGTCACCGCTTCCCAGTTCTCTACTGGTTCACAGACGCACCCAATGATCCAGGGCCTCGGGGCTTCCCCTCTCCCCCTGCCAGGGTAAACACACGTGCGTGAGCACGTGGAGCGGGCCTGGAGTCAGCAGCGTTTAGGTTGCCCTGGAGTGTCAACTGTGACCCACAGCTGCTCTCCCCGCCCTATGCTGGAACAACTTCCACCGATTTCATGTAAGCTGATTGGAACAGAGGCCCGTTCTGTGCAGAAGTGAGCCCTCCCCCGCACACAGAGCAATGTGAGAAGGAAGAGGGTCTCCTCCCTCCCACCCATGTGCCAAGGTGCCCACGATCCACACAATCTGAAGGGGCCACAGAAGGAACCGCTGTGTACCAGCGACAAGAACAGGCGATGCACGTCAAACACGCCTCTGCCTTCAAGGAGTTTTCAATCTTCCCTTTAAAAATGTGTCTAGGTTATGCAGTAAAAGGGGCCCTCAAGCAGTCATCACCACATTCCCATCACCTCTGTAGAACTGTGGCTTCCTTTCAGAGTTCTAAGATCCTAGGGCAAAGGACAGGTAACTTTTGACACAGGAGGGAAAATAAAAAAAAAGGAGGAAGACTTTTGGAGCTTATGAACCTACTTTACAATAAATATCAGCATCTAGGAGTTAGCAGGGAAGACCTGGGTTCCTGGAAAAGCGAGAGCATGTTCTGTGGGGGAAACTGAGGCCCACCAAAGGAAGGCGAGATCTTCTCCCCGTCACGAGGCTATCCTTCCCCACAGGCTCCAGGTCTCAGTCATCACACTGAAAAACTCCATCACATAATACACATAACTGTAAAAAGCAGCTGAATGGGGACACCCTAACATCTCTTCTTCCTCTGCACTTCCTCTCCTCTGAACCCACCTGTACACCCACCCCCTCATCACCACCTCAGTCAATAAAGACCTCTGATGGCTTATTACGATCAGGATCTGCAGAGGTCCTGCCCACACCTACCTCCCTAATATTAGTTCCCCCTTCTCAGTCCTCTGAGCCCTGTGCTCTGGCCCCGAGCTATCAATCTCCCTGCCCTTCCCTCCAGCTCCTCCTCCCTGCCCCTCCTGGCAGAACCCTACCCATCTTCATGGCCCAGCTCCCATGGCCCCCTGATGGCCCATGAGACACAGCTCACCCCCACCATCTTCGTTTGTACCTGACTCAAGACTTTTATCTCCTCCTGTTTTGCATTAAAGTCATGGTGATTCTGCTTTCTAGTCTTCAAACCGGGAAATCTGGTCTGATCGACACTAATCTACTTGTGGGACTCCCACAACAGCACGTTTGTTTGTTGAAAGCTGGGCTCTCCCTGAAAGTTTGGGATATAAGGGTATGGTAGCTATGCTCATTTTAGCGACTTGTCTTGCTCTTTTAAGGAGAACAATGTTTGCCACAACAGCTGCAGTTGGTAGTTGCGTACGTGTTTGTTGGCTGGTGAGTAACAGGACACATGGAGCTTCTTAACGTCCCTGAAATCAATTCCATGAGCCTCTGTCTCCTCGTCCTACCAGAGCCGGTGCTGCAGGCTGCGCTGATACTCCCGGCCGCACGCGGCAGGCAATCTCCTCATCTGGACCGTCTAACATGTGACCTCGTGGAGGGAAACCAGACTGGGGGTCCAGAGGACCTGGGGTACGTACCAGGCCTGCCACTGAAGAGCTGCAGGGCCTTGGGCCAGTCTCTTTACTGCAGCAGGTGGACCAAGGACAGGACCTACTGGTGCGTGATGTTCCGCCTTGTGACTGTCGCTCTTCCTAAGTGGTCTTTGAACTGCACTGACTATTTGGGTTGATCAAACTTGTGGACTAACCAGACATGGGGGCCCAAGCCATGGGTGGGGACAAGAGCTGGGGGAGGGGAGGATGCCAGCCCCCCAACTCCGGGGAAGGAGAGGCAGGGGGGAAGGGGTGTGTGGGTCACCCCGAGGTCCATCCGCCTGGGTTGAAAACGGCACATGTGGGCAGCTGACTAGAAGGGAGACTACCTATGAAGGGGTTAATTACATTGGATTTTAGATTTATCCCGCCAAGCCCTTAAATGTAAACACCAAAGGAGCGGCTGTCATGTGAAGTCCAAGGCAACCAGCCCGGCAACTTCGAGGACCAGGAGCACTTACTGTGCAAGTGTCAAATCTGGAAACATGGTCAGTTCAACAGCCTCTTTACTTGGCATCCCTGGGGAGCTGAGGGCCAGCAGGCCAGTCGGAGTGAACTGTGGAGGGGCGGCACGAGGTACAAGCGAGGCAGGGGAGGCAGGACGCTAGAGCTGGCTGCCCACGGCGTAGTCAGAGTGCTTTCCCCCTGCCTCTGGCTTCCAGCTTGCACCCACCCTGTCTGGGACCTAAAGCCTTCCTTCCTCCCTTCCTCGGGAAAATCGCTAGTAAATCCAGGCACACTGGCCGACAAAGTGCTTGAGTTAGTTTTCTGTCTTATCCCCACGAAGCATTTCGGTTTGGCTTAAGGTATAGGAATAGGCTGTTAGGAGTTTTTCCAGAAGGCAGCGAAACTTGGAGAGGGACACAGGCCTTGGTACTGCAGGGGAGGAGGGGAAGGAGCGGGCAGGTGGGGCCCAGAACTCACCCCGGCACATGATACAGCCGCAAAGAGAATAACCAATCTCACACTGAAAGTAGCCTGCTTAGCCTTCTGGTTCAAAATACTGTCTGACTAGCAAATAAGAAAAGAAAAAGGAAAGAAGGAAGAAGGGAGAGGGGAGGGCAGGAGGGAAGGTGGAAACATCATTCCAAAGAATCAGAAGAAGAGCAGACCTCCGCCAAGGGCCTCACACAGGATACATACAGTACAAGGACTCAGGAAGGCCGGGCATGCTTTGTGGAATACAAGATTCGGTCTTCACGAAATAGGACTAAACATCTTTAAGGATAGCAGGGACTGCATGGGAAAGGCAAAAGGTGATATTAAAAGGGAACTAGGTTACATGAGGAAAGGTATCAAGAAAACCAAAAAGCAGCAAATCCATCAAGGTTCTCACCATCCTGTGAGTCCTTTAACCAACTCCTGGGAATTTATCGTAGGAAGTAATCCTAGACGTGCATAAAGATAAGCTATAAGGATGTGTGTCAGTGCGCTCTTCACAGTATCAGTAATGCTGAGGAAAAGGATGTTCAACAAAAGAATATCGGTTTAATAAGCCATGGTATATCACGCAAACTAGAGCAGTCATTAAAAAATTACATTGAAAACCTTCGTGTCATTCTATTTAAACAACATGGGGACATCTGCATGCTCTATTTCAAAGTGGAAACAAGGCATCTTGTAAACCACAGTGTTTACGATGACCCCATTAAAAAAAAGATATATGTATATTAATTCACAGAAAAATAGCTGGACGATATGTACCAAGATATGCACACTGGTTATCTCCAGGTGGTGAAATCATGGTGGTTCAGGGTTATCTCATTTTTTGTTTATTTGTATTTCCTAAATTTTTATAATGAATGTGTATTACTTTCATAGGAAGAAAAAAATTAACAGAAACATTCAGAATTAAAATGCACATTGACAGGAGAAAGGAATGGACCTGATAGTTGGGAAGAGCCAATCAACGTCAGGGTGGGGGAATGTGACGTGCTCTCACAGGAGGCAACGCACAGTGGATGGAAGGAGCCGAAGGGCAGCTGAGAGCTTTGCAGAGCAGAGAACGGAGATCCTATAAATGGCTAACTGGTTCTCCCGAAGAAGAGGCCAGACAGATGCTATCCAAGCAAGCGTCTGGTACGTAATAGGAGACCTCTTTTCAGAGCTATAAATAAATAAATAAATAAATAAATAAATAAATAAATAAATAAATAAATAAATAAATAAATAAATATCTTTTGCATCAAAGTAAAGACTAATCATGTCCCTGAGACATTAACAACAAAAGCAAAACGAAGGGAAGGAGGAAAGGAGGGAGGGGAAGAGGATGAGGGTATAAATGAACTAATATAGCCCCCCTCTTCTAGACTTTTTATTATAAATATAAAGAAAAAAAATTCTGCAAGCATTCCGGCTGAAAAAATAAATAAATAAAACAGATTATCTTGAAAGAAACAAAAATCCCCTTGGCTTCAGTATCACATTTCAGAAGGCAACAGAATGAGATTTACAACATCTTAAATGGAAAAAAGGAAAAGGAAAAAAACATGTTCTCACTCTGCCAAGCTGCCCTTTCCTTTGAGCATGAAGACAATAAAAGGGGCCTGTTCTGGCGTGCAAACCCGCCTCGTTCGTGAAGTTTCTGAGGAGGGCACATCAGGTGAGTGGGTCCATGTGACCAAGAAGGAGCCTGACCCGGGGGTGGGGGATGCAACTGCAAAACCCTGTCAAGGCCACACTCAGTCCTGGGGAGCGCCTTGCAGCTCTGGGCACTAACCCTGGGTCTGCTCACACTGTCTTCCTTCCCAGGAGGGAGGAACGGGGCCTCGAGGTACCCGCTCTGTGCCCCACCCTGGCTGAGGTCACAAAACACACCTGCCTCCTCTCCTTCCTTCTCCCTGATGACACATTTCTGCCTGCGCACTGGCTACTTAGGGTTCTGGAATCCTGCCCCATTTCTTCTCCAATCCAAGCAGCATTTAGCTCCTGGAACCCTGTTCAGCACCAGGCCGGTTACTCTTAGAGCCAGGCAAGCCCCCTCCTTTCCAAAGGAAACTTGGCCACTCCTCACTTCACCAATTCATGCCCCATCCCAGGCTGAGAGCTGGGGCGGTGCCCTCGAGGACCGTCCAGCCTAGTTATGGAGAGGAGTGTGGCAGACATGCGAGGATGCTCGCTCAGCCCTTTCCCGAGCCCCTTCTTCTGAGCCCGCTTCTGCTATAAAGACTGGAAAGCCAGCCACTTGTCCTACTTTCCGCTACAGCTAGGGTGGCCACACGACTCATTTCTGGCCAACGAAATGTAAGCAGAAGGCCCAAGGAGGGCACTATGTTTCTCAAAATAAAGCAAGTCTTGACAGGAAAAAAAAACCATTTTCCCCTTTGGTCTTCCCTTCTGCTCTGCCTGGAACACAGATAAGATGGCTAGAGAGTCAACAGCCATCATGTGATCATGAGGCAACTGGGGTGGGGTGGAAGGGATGAAAGCCACAGTGCCCAGGATGGTGACAGAGTAAGACAGCAGGTGTCCTAAAAGCAGCTGCCCCAGCCCTGAGCTGACCACATCTGGATTTTGTGTGAGATGAGAAATATAAGCCCCAGCGATGTAACACTGCACTCCAATGGCCTGATAATTGCAGTCAAACACTGTTGATATAAGAAAGTAATGAAGTTAAGCAATAACAAAACCTCACCTATCAGCCAGCCTCATTATCTGTAGTCAAATTGTTATAAATCTGAGTGGTTTCTGTTTTAAGCAATACGATCTTTCTCAAAGTATTTCTCAAATATATATTCTACAATACCCTTTCCCTATCATCCTGTAATGAGCTGAAATATACCGATAGCCTCATGAAGGGAAATATATGCAAAGGGCTGGTAGCCCATTTTGTAAGTGACCTCTGACTTCTGTGGATTTTGAATATTCTTTTGGCTTTTTATATCTTCTCTGAGTCCCCATTATAGTTCTCAATAGCCCTACCTAATACAATGACTCTTTCCCTCTCTAATCTTCTGCTGTACGTTTAAAATTATAGGCAAGAGTTTGCTAGAAGGGATTATAATGAGCACTAAGCTGAGAGAGAGTCGGAGGGGTCTTGACTTCAACATCAGGGCAAGGAAAAAAAGAGCCAGGGCCATGAGCTCTCCTCACTCACTTTCAACCGGATACGCGTTAGCTTCTCAGAAGCCTTTTTGTTTTCTTCTTGATTCCTACCTTATTCCTGGCTTGGTAAGATTATGAGGTAAGTGACACAAAAGCTTATGATCGGGGTCCAGTGAATGCCCTAAGCAGGCAGGGTTATAAGCATTCGTGGGAGGGAGAGGTTCTGGTGGGCCAGAGTCAGGGAGAGCTTGAGTCTTGAAGGACGACCGGGCCCTGGCTACTTTCGGACGGGAGCTTGGGGCTTTCTGAGAAGGTGGTAACACGCGCAGGGTCTGGGAGGCTGGGAGTTGGGCAGCATGGTTGGCCAGCAGGCTTCAGCAGAAGAGTGGAGACAGACAGACCAAGAGAGGGAGGCTAGGGCTGAAATATGCCCTCCAAAGAGCCAGAATGCCCCCTCCCAGGCCCCGGGGACCACAGACGGGCCGCTGGACCTACCTTGGACAGGAACCAACCTGCAGACCCGCCCTTGTTGTTGTGACCGACATTGATCTTCATCAGCTGCCCCAGATCCGGAGCATCTAGCATGAACTTGTCTTCAGCTCCCCTTTCAAAGTTGTCCTTCTCATTTTCCAGCCGACGCTCCCCTGTATACACACACAGGCAAGAAACTTACAAAGGAGACTGGCGGAGGAGGAAAAAACCCGCTTCTAAGCTTAATGGTCTGCCCGCTGGAGGGTAGTCTCCAAAGTCAACAAGGTGCGAGGCGGGCGGCAGGGGGCGCGGGGACAGGTGGTACGTAGATACTTTCCGTACTTCCGCTCCATTTCGCTGTGAACCTGAAACTACTCTAACGACAAAGTGAAATATTTTTAAGAAGTCAATACGGATAGCTTTACCCTGAGATCTCTGGCCCTGTAAATCCCTCCAACCTCCAGTCAAGGCAGAAGCTTGCCCTGCGTGTGGCTTGAGCCCAGGTCCCATAACTGGGTTTCCGCGTTCTGCCTTAGCCTGGAGTGCCCATCCTGGTAACCCCATGTACACCCCCATCCTTAGAGCTGAGGTCCTGCCTGGCTTGTACCAGCCTCTTGTCCTGAACCGGGAGCATTGCTGTGGGAGTTGGTCCAGGCCTGTGCTGGGCCCCTGACAGCCAACAGACCTCCTTAGGCCTGCCTCCTTTTCTGGAAAACAGTGATGACAGCTACCATCAGACACTCCAGTTCGACAGAGATTTTTTTTCTTTTCTCTCTATTTGTCACCACAATCCAAGAGGGGTATTATTAATCCCGTCTTGTGGCTGAAGAAACGGGCTTAGAGAAGCCAGATACCATGCCAGAAGTCACACGGGTGATAAGCGTATCATTAGAATCTATTCTAACCTGTTCTTACTACTTTGCAATTTTCTGTTATGATGTCCCCAGGCCTACAGGGCCTATTAACACTTTCAGCACCACCTAAGCTTCACACGGGTGCTGTCCATTCGCTTTCGTTTCTAAAATTTAATTCTTTAATGTTCTGCATTTTGAACTGCAACAATGCAAACATACAGAAAGGAGTCTGAGACACCCACACACCCACCCCCAGATTTCAGAGGCAGAACAGGTGCTAACGCTCTGCCTCATTGGCTCAGACCTTTCTCTTTTTTAAAAAAGAGATGACAGGTCGGTCTAACGTCTCACTGGCCACCTGAGTCTCCTACTCCCTCCCCCAAATAAACACCACCCGCAAGTGATCTGTATCGCTTCTGTGAATTTTGGTTCGCACGTGGATGTCTTCATAGAGAAAACGTACTGCTGTGTTTTTTTGGCATGTTTTAGAATTGACAAGAATGACATCACAGCGCATCTCTCTCTGTCCCAGGTTTGTCATCCACGCAGCGGGGATGCGACCAGCACCACCGCATTGGGTCTGCTGTGAGGGTGAACTGAATTGGTCTCCATGAAGTGCCGGCCGGTGCTAAGTGCTGGGTTCGTGATGGAGGCTGCTGCTAGGGCTCGCCTCGCCATCATACCATCACCATCACATGCCCCTTGCAAATGACTTTCCTTTCAGCTAACGCTATGCTTTTCAGATTGCCTGGTTGATGCGCATAACCTGAGTTCATTTGTGCAGCCGCTGTGGAACAGTCAAGAACGGAGACAGCACTGCTGTGTTTCTACCGGTGGACATGTAGGTCATGCCTAGTTTTTTGTCACTGTGAACAGCACTTGGTGCGGACTCTTTCACCCCTGCCTTCTGCTGCACATCTGTAACAAGTGCTCTGAGTAGACACCTACAAAAAGAGTCAGGGGGTCCTGGGTGGGCCCACCTCAGCGTCTTAGGTATTGCGAAACTGCCCTCCAAAATGGCTGCCGCACAGCCATGACCCCTGCCGTGTATGGGGGGTCCCATTCCCCACGTGATTATTCACATAACTATTTTAAAATTTTATTTCAGTATGTATACACTGGTATCTCGTTGTGATCTTAATTTACATTCTCTTGATTATTTGGAGAAATTAAACATATACATATACATGCATATTTGGAGAGAGATCTATACCCCCATATATGTTGGTCACTTAGACCTTTCCCTTCTGTAATTTTTTCTGTTCATATACTTGATGATGTTTTTTTACCATCTCTCCTCTGTCTATGGTGTCTTTTATCATACAGACATTTTTCCTGTTTTCATGGACTTTATCGATCTTTTCCTTTGTTGTTTGTGCTTTTAGTGAAGTGTTCAAGAAACTCCATCTGAAGTTGAAATTCAAAAGACATTCTTCAAGTTTTTTCTAAAAATCTCAAGAGTGTCGCGTGTTCACATTTAAGTCTTGAGCCCATTTGGAAGTTATTTTTGTGTATGGCAAAAGGTAAAAAGATCTAATTTTATCTTTCCTCCTATGGTAGGACAATTGTTTGCACATTGATAATTGATTAATTCATCCTTTCCCTCTGATTTATAATGCTGCCTCTATATGTGCTTCGAGACTCTATTCTGTTTCACTGGTTTATTTGTTTCTCCTTCTATCGATACCACACTGGTTTAGTTTTTAGAGATCTGTGATGTCTTAATATCTGCAAGGGTAAATATCCCCACTTATTAATATTATTTTCATTATTCAAAATAGTCCTCGTGATAGTTAGCCTTTATGGATGGCAATTTTATTAGCAGCTTAAGCCGCGGGATGGTGCCTTTCAGAAATGTGACTAAAATTGCATTGCATTTATAGGATAAGCTGGGGAAAAAACTGACTTCTTAATGACTTTAAGACCTTCTGTAACATATTTCTCCATTTAAATATTCTTATATATCCTCAAACAAATATTTATATTCTTTCCAGAAGGCTCTAAGGCACCTTATAATTGTTATTGTGAATCATGTATTTTTAAATTAAACATTTGCTTGTTGTTTTTATTAAGATTTGTAAATTAATCTTGTATCCAGCACCTTTATTAAACCTTCTCTCAAATTGGTTCTCATGATTTGTAAATCCTCCTGGATTTTATAGATGATTATTATTTTTTATGAAAACTAAATTTTATTTCTAAATGGGGTGAGAGGTGGGGGTTTCTTCGAATTTTATTGACTACAATCAAGGAATGTTGTGTCTATCTCCCTAATTTCAGTTTGTTAAGATTTGCTTTGTGGTTTAGTACATGGTCATTCTGTGCTTGAGAAGAATGTGTATCTTCTCCCAGCGGGATGTAGGAATCGACAAAGTTCCAGTCTATCAGGCTTATTAAATGTAAGTTAAAATCTTCTGCACCCATACTAAATTTTTACCCGTTTGATTTACCAATTATTTGAGAGTGTTTTACTAAAATCTTCCACTGTAATTTCTTCAAGAATTTTGTTACTTTTTGCTTCACGTATTTTGGGAATATGTTGTAAAATTCATTCCAGTTCAGAATTATCACATCTACCAGGTTAATTCTTCCTTTCGTCATTGTCTGATATATTTTTACTTCCAACAGAGTATTTTTGCCTTAAAGTTTAATTTGACAGATAATAATACAGCTACACCACCTTCTCCCGTGTTGATATACTCCTGATACACTTCATTTCATTCTGTTTATTTTCAGTCCTTCTGCATCCCATGTTCAAGCTGCACTTTATTTCTTTTCATTTAATATAAGAATACCTATCCTTTAACTGAGGAGTTTAGTTTATTTCTATTGTGATTATTTATACATTTATTTAATTTTTTGTTATTAGCCATGCTTTTTCTTTCCTTCTATTTCCTCATTTCCTGCCTTCTATTGGATTGAGGATTTATTCCCTTTTATTCCCCCTACTAGTTTAGAAGCTATACATTTCTTATTGGGGGGTTTGCTTTTACAAGTTTAATATGCATACTTGACTCACTGAAGTCTAAAGTTCATCGATACCTCTACTCTCCTATCACTTGAGGATGAGCTGTGACCAAGAACCTAATTATGTTTTAACTTTCATTATCTACCTTCCTTCTCAAAGATTATTGTGTTCTAGCATTTTGGGTCCATGTTTTCTCATGCCCTGATGATAGTCATTCTTAGTATTGTTTACTATAATCAATGCTTGCTCAGCTTTGTTACATCGATATCAATATTTTTGCTTCAATTTCTTTCTCACCTTTCTTGTGGATATATTTCCTTTTTCTTAAAGTATATTCTTCTGCCGGTGTTTGAGTATATAGGCCTATGAGTGGTAAACCTATTTCTCTTTGCTCGCATGGCAAGTCATTCATTTTGCCCTCACTCTGGAATGATAGCCTACCTGGACACAGAACTCTAGATGATATATATTCCTGCTCAGAACATTAGAGCTATTATTCCATGAACTTATGACCTTGTACAGGTAGCCAATAGGAAATTGCTATCAATCTAATTGGTTTTGTAGAAGATAATCTGCCAAATCTGGTTACCTTCAAGATCCTTCTCTTTGTGTTTGGTTTCACCACAATGTATCTAAATGTGGATTTGTTTTCCTTTATCCTGCTCAGTGACTCCTTCTGTTACTTTAGTCTGAAAATTCCTATCTTTGCTCAATTTTGAAAAAGTTTCATCCATTATCTTTTCAAATATTTCCTTTCACCTATTCTCTTCTCTATTGGAATTCCTGCTCAACATCTATCAGAACTTATTCTGTCCTCCACGAATCATGATCTCTCATTTGTATTTTCCAACTCCTCATGTCTCCGCTCTGAGTTATGGTGCTCATCTCTTTGTTACAGTTTGTAAGTCTCTATTCAGTGGCTTCTAATTGTGTCGTTTAGCACATCCATTAAGTGTTTATACTCAGTAACTATATTTTCATTTCCTATATTTCTGTTTTCTATACTTTTCATGGTGCCTTGTTGTTTTCTTCATTTGTTTTGTTCATGTCTGTAGTCCATTTAAACATCTTTAAACTATAGCTTTTCTCAGATTACTCTATTATCTGAAATTTTTGAGCATTTACTCTCATTGTCTGTTGTATCCTGATGTTTAATCATGGTGGAGTATGTCCTCATCTCCAGTACCTTATCTTCGGGAATCTCATGCAGTCTTGCAAATGCGTCTGCAAGCACCAAAGGTATTACTGTCATGGAACCAATTTTCTGTGCTTGGGGACTTGTAGTGTAAAATCAGACATCAAGCCCACATGAGTGTGAGCAGAAGGTATCAATTTCTCAACAACTGTTTGATCTAGAGCCCTTGGAGAGATAAGGTTATTGTACTGATGAACAACTTTTTCCTGGCCCGATTTTTCACTGAAGATGTTCCTGTGAACCTCTGGGGCTCCTGGCTTTCCATGCAGTTCTAGTCTTGTCTATCTTGCTTCATGCAGGACAAAATCTTATTTTCTGACCCCAAATTGGTACGAAAACCTATTTTGTAGATTGTCGAACATGAGAGCTCCTCCTTCCAAGAGCCACAGCCCTGATTCACAGCTAATACTTTGGTTTTGAGTTCCCTCTCTCTTCATTTCTGGCACTGGAGAGTTCTCTTTTGTTCTTTTTTTTTTTTAAAGATTTTATTTATTTATTTGACAGAGATAGAGACAGCCAGCAAGAGAGGGAACACAAGCAGGGGGAGTGAGAGAGGAAGAAGCAGGCTCATAGCGGAGGAGCCTGATGTGGGGCTCGATCCCATAACGCTGGGATCACGCCCTGAGACGAAGGCAGACGCTTAACCACTGTGCCACCCAGGCACCCCACTCTTTTGTTCTTAAGCTCAGCAATGAATTTTGAATTCTTTAATATATTGCATCCAAAATTCATATCTCAGTAGCTTTTCTGACTCCTATATTATTTCATTAACTTGGAAGAAGCTGGGGAGAACCACCTGTCTCAGTTCTACTGGCCTGAATGTCCTCCCAATGCTTGCGGCCATGCTTGTGTCCTCAGTTCTTGCTACACCTATGAAGACGAGTCTAATTATCTACCCCTGGCCCCATCCTACTCTGCACCAAATCACTGCACTGAGTCAGGCCACGCCTAGCCACATTCTAAATATAACGCGAGATGGCCATGGAGCTTACGGAGATAAACTGACAATGAGTTCCTTGGTGATATAAAGCTTGGGTCTGTTCATAGTCTAGGATGAAGGACAATTTTAAATAGATCTCAAACACAAGAACACCTTAGTCTGACAACACATCACACACCTACATTTTACAAGATGGGTACCTTCCTGCCCAGGGAAGGCCATGAAAAAGCACCCCACAAGCAGAATTGCTGTCACCAGAGGAGCCTGGAGCTGCCTTCCTCTGCCAGGCATAGGGGCGGGGGATCAGTCCACCTAAGAAGCAGAACTGAGCACAGCTTGGGAAGAAAGGATTTCAAATCCATTACCTGTGTCTCCATACTCTCCAAAGATATTGATGAAGACGTCCGCATCGGTCCCCGCACTGATGACATCACCGGTATACACCTTGACTTCATACTTGTTACCTGGAAATGAGGACAGAGAAAGCCTCAGCTCATCAGGATCCTGAAGAGAGAAGAACAAAGGCCCCAAGATAGCTACCACACCACCTACCCTTCCCTCCCTCAGAGCCCAAGGCGTCGCCATTGCCGTCAAGAACACAGCAAGAAACAAGCTGCCTGAATTGGTTCCAAACGGTCATTGCCAGTATATACGTGTATCAAGTCAATGCACTGCACACCTTAAACTCACACATTGCTACATGTCAGTTACATCTCAATAATGCTGAAAAGAAAAGTCAAATGGTCATTGCTAAATGGTGTGCATAGCATAAACCCGGTAGAGGGGACTTCTGTTTTCCTCTGCTAACACGCTGCCTTGGGATGCATGAATCAGCCCCAATCCAGATGCCACACTGAACCAGACCACCAGCTTATCTCCCCTGGATATTGAAGTGCTTCTTACTGGGCCCACTGCACATCTACTCTGCCCTCTCCAATCTGTTCTCCACACTTAGCCACAGTGTAAAAATTCACTGGGGAAAATACATTCTGCAAATGAAAATCAAATTTATATGTAAATTGTCAGGGCCATAACCAATGCAAAGACTAGAGGTGCCAGCGAATGCGTGCTCAGTGGTTACCTCACTTAAAGGTCTGTATTGCTTCCTGTTTCTTTCCCCCATTCGTGGAACCCCATGCACTGTAACCCCCAAATGCCTCAGCCCTGGCCATGGCCTCGTGGGGGATGGGGCTGAATGTCAACTAGACAACAGGCTGAGCTCTGCCCAGGTCTCCCCAGCTGGAGCCTGGCTTAGAGTGGGGAGCAAAGGACACGGGTTGCTGTGTGGTGCAGGAAGGAAGTCTCCTCTAGACTTTGTTTGGGTGCTAACAATTCCAAGGGCTGAGGCGATTTTCCCTTCCCTTTCCCATTCTTTCAGTGACTTTTTATTTTTTATGTAGGAGAATTTTGTTCAGATTTCTTATGCCCGATATGTGAAGTTCATAAAAATTAGAGGTGTTTCACTAACTCAAAAAGGTATCTGTACCCCCCGTGTTCACTGCAGCATTATTTACAATAGCCAAGACATGGAAACAACCTAAGTGTCCATCAATGGAAGAATAGATGAAGAAGCACACACACACACACACACACACACACACACACACACACACACACACTGGAATATTGTTCAGCCACGAAAAAAGAAGGGAATCTTGACATTTGCAGTAACATGGATGGACCTTGAGGGCATTATGCTAACTGAAATAGGCCAGTCACAGAAAGACAAAAGGCATGAGTCCACTGATAATGTGGAATCCAAAAAACAAGGAACAACAACAAAAAACCAGAAACACCCCCAAAAACCCCGAAAGCAAAACAAAACACAGATACAGAGAACAGATTGGTGGTTGCCAGAAGTGGGGTATAGGGGATGTACGAAATGGGTGAAGGGGGTCAAAAGGTACAAACTTCGGTTATAAGATAAATAAATCATGGCCTGTAACGTACGGCATGGCAACTACGGTTAATAATACTGCATTGCCTGTCTGAAAGATGCTGAGACAATAGATCGTAAAAGTCCTCATCACAAGAAAAAAATGTGTAATTATGTATGGTGATCGATGTTAACTAGACTTTTCGTGATGCTTATTTCTCAATATATACACTTACCAAATCATTATGTTGTAAACCCAAAACTAATATAACGTTTTATGTCAATTATAACTCAATAAAAATAAATGGGAACCATTTTAATTGAGGCCCAGTGTTCCAGGCCCTCTGCCTGCCCACCTCCTCCCTCAGGCCTTTCCTGATGTCCCAGCCCCCCGGGGCTCTCTCCTCTGCATTCCTGGGCTCTGCCATGTCGTCTGTGTCAATGATTTCCAAGTTCGTCACCTATTGCCTCGTGCGGTTTGCTGTTTCCTGCAGGTGAGGCTTCCAAGTTCTTCAAGAATAAAAAAAAAGTGTGGGGCAGGACCTCCTTCTCATGTATAACCCCCCCCCCCAACAGCCCCTAGCACAGTGCTGGGCCCAGACTAGAGTCTCACTAAGTATGTCGGAAAGCAACTTGATTCACATTTCCTAAAGCTCAAAGTCCCAGGGAGGTCACTCAGGGCAAAGGAGTAAGGCGGGCCAGATAGGGCGAAAACTCAATTTCACCCAGTCCCTATCTTGAATCCTGCCCAGCAGCTGCCATCTAGAGATGACCCGATGCAGAATGTTGCAGGGCACCCAGAGAGGTTCCCCCCACATATACCCAGCCCTGAAGGCTGATCTTTAACCTTCTGAGACCCTGAGCCAGGAGGGAGCAATTCTCTCCTAGAGACTCACTCGATGAGATCCATCACGAGAGGGAAGACCCTTCAATTCTTGTCCCCAAAGAGCTCCCAGATTCCCAACCCACTTTCTTCCCCATGAAGACCCCTCTGAGATGGGAGATAGACCAGGGTCTTCAGAAGAACGCCTAGGTCAGTGGCTTGACGTCGGAGCCACATTCAGGCTATACCAGGGGAGCTTGCCGGGCAGGTGGGTTGCCACCCCCTCCCTCCCCGAAGATCCTAAGGCATGGCTGTGAAGGACCAGGAGGGCCCTGGCCAGTCCAGCTGCCCCTGCTCCTGATCACTTTCCAAGTCGCAAAGGCCTCTGGCCGCAGGCTGTCCTTTCCTCCTCTGAGAACCCTTCATTTCGGTTCACATCCTTTCTCAGCTCCAGGCTGGGCCTTACTTCACACAGAGCCAAGTCCCCTCTGCAGAGTAATAAGATGCCCAGGGCCCCCTTGGCTGGTGATGCCAGGATGAGGTGGGGGCTGGGGGACACCCTAAAGGCCACTGCTGAGCATCAGTCAGTCAGAGAGGGCAAAAGAACTCCAGAAAGAACTGGGCACGGTGCAGCAGGAAGAAAGGATGAGGGGGGCTGGGGAGCCCTTGGGGAACGAGCAGCAGACATTCTGCCTCATTCCAGAAGGCAGAATTGGACTTAGCACTTGAATTATAAAGAAGGATATTTTAGTTCACCAAAAGAAACATTTTCTAGTAGCTAGGGCTATCCAACAAAGGCATGGGATGCCCTTGGGGGAAGTGAGTTTCCCATCCCTAGAGACGTCTAAGCAGTCACTTTGTGACAAGCACACTGGTGGAGAGCCATCTGTCAGGGAGGCTGTAAAGAAAATGCCAGAGGTGAGAGAATGTGAGAACACTAAGGATCCTTTTCAGTCTGCAATTCCATGACATCTGACCAGGAAAGGCAACCTGCAGACAAGAGAGGGAAGCCAAGAGATGGAGGGGGGCCTCTCAGAGAAGAGGAGGTGCCGGAGGCCGTGCAGGCAGGCCTAGGGAGCAAAAGCCCATGCAGGGCTTTGGGAACACACAGCATCCCCGTCCCAGGAAAGTCCAGTGAAGCAGGTATCAGGGCTGGAATGAGGCAAAGTAGGAGACAAGAGTGGAAGGAACTTTCAGAACTTTCCAGCTGAGGTGGACAAGGGGCCCAAGCCATGGGGTCAGAAAATCAGACGAACTGAATGCAGGAGAAAGTCAGTTCTGGAATAAGGCTGGACTGTTCTCTGACCTCTGCAGAACTCTCTCTGGAAAGATGGGGCCCTGGGTCCTCATGTAGTTGGCTAGGTGAGAAGCAGGACCCTCGTGTGCCACATGACCTCCCATCACACTGAGGAGGGGCTGAGAGCGGCAGCAGGATGGGCAGGCATACCTCACAAAACTGCTCTCTAAAAGGCCCCGAAGATGGACAATGAGGCTTCTTATATTACTGTTCTCCCTGCGTTTCTTCCACATTTCTTCTCCAAGCAGAACCCCATCCTATCTGATTTGCCGTTTTTCCAAACAAGGCCTAGGGCCCCGCGCCAACCGTAAATTGTGATTAAGTGCATATATTGTTGAAAGAGCAAGACAGGATAAAAGCAGAGCCTCATTCTCTCATGGCTGGCAGACTGTCAGCACAGTGCATCAAGCCTTCCTCCCAAGTGGTCATGAGAGCCCCCCCCAGTTTCCCGTGATCAGAATTTCAATGAGCACAAAGTTGCCATTCTGGTCACAAGTGGGTTTGTATATGTTGAATTCACCCCTGTGATCTGGTGATCCGTGTGAGAGCAAAAGGCCCATAGGTGAAATGTGGCTGCCTTCCTGGTGAAAGGACCGGCCAGAGGGGAAGGTCCCAGGCCAGAAAAATCCCCGCCCCAGAGGCCAGAAGGGAATAAGGGGGGAGAAAGCAGATGAGAGCAAAGAGTTCAAAGAGGGTGGCTGGGGCTGGCCGACCTTCTAGTTCAAATAATACTAACCGGTCACCCAGGCCTTGCAGCTCACGAGGCCGCTGCATGTCCTTGATGTCACCTGAACCATACAATGGCCACATGATACAGGCAGGACAGATACTGTTGATGTTCTCATTTACAGATGGGGAAACAGAGGCTCAGGGGGCAAGGAGGCTTGCCCGGGGACACACAGCTGCTAAATAATGCAAGAGGGGCTCAAAGCCAGGGCTCTCGTCTCTGAAGCCAGGGCTCTTTCTAGAATGCCCCATGGCCTCTCATTCTCTATGCCAGGAATAGGCAAATTTTGTCCGTAAAGTGCCACATAGGAAATATTTTAGGCCTTGCAGGCCATCTGGTCTCTATTGCAGGCACTGGACTCTGCAGCGGTATCATGAAAACAGCCATGCGCAATACGGTAGTTCCCCCACCTGCCCCCCCCTTACTTGCGGGGCTAGGGCCGAGACCCCCAGGCCTGCGACCCTGGAGAATACCAAACCCTACAGAAGCTAGGCTTTTTCCTATACAGACATACTGTGATACAGTTTAACTTCCAAATTAGGCCCAGTAAGGGATTAGCAACATAACTCATGATGTTACACCGGCAATAATACGCTGTAATAAAAGTGGTGGGAACGTGGTCTCCTTCTCTCAAAATTCCCTCTCGTCCTGGACTCACCCCTTTGCAGACAATGGGAGAGGACAAGTGCCTGCGTGACGACCACGTGAAGAGAATGACGCAGGCTCCGGGACGCAGTTAAGCTCCTACGCGCCTTCCGATCCCGATCACTGGTCAGCAAGAAGAGCCTGTGAGCAGGAAGCGGGCTGACCTTCTGAAACCGTGCACGCGGAACCGCGGATAAGCCGAAGGGGCCGCGCGGCGTCGAATTACGTAAGCAAATGGGCATGGCCCTGTGCCAATAAACTTTATTTATGCACACGGACATTTGAACTTCATACAACTTTCCTCAGATATTATTCTTGTCTAATTTCTTGACAACCCTTAAGAAAGTGTAAAAATGTTTGTTAGCCCCAGGTCCTGACAAAACTACACCTAGTTGGTCCCCAGCCTGTGCGTCGTCAGTCACCCGCTGCCCCAAGCCATCTTGTGCTTTCGGGCACTGTTCTGTGTTTCTAGGCAGGGGACGGCAGGCAACTCTCTGCTCGCTGGCCTGGAAGGGGAGCGGAACTGCTAGGTGCAGGGGTGGCCAGCTGCCGGTCGCAGGGTGATCACGGCACCCTCTAATCACTAGCTTAAGCAGCTCAAGGCTCTGAAGACTGGGGAACTGTTGCCCTTTTTCTGTCGGGCTGCAGGGGGTGAGAAGGAACATGTCCTGTGCCCAGTGTGGGTAGGGAGGGCCAGCTTTCCCTGCCCCACAATGCTGGGGGCCTGGGCAGTGCAGTGGAGAATGGGGGCCTGGGCTGGGGTTTCCTGAAGGTGGGGAAAGATGGCAGCATCAGTTCTGTAACCTCAGGCATCATGCCTTCAGCTCCTCGCCTGGCTGAGAGTCAGGTTGGAGGAGGGGCTAGTGAGTTCACTGTCCTTCCTGAGCAAGCATGGGACCCATAGGGCCTAGTGATGGATCGCAGGAATGGTTGCCCAAGACAGTTCTAGGGTTGGTCTGTGGTTTAATCAATGTTATAACATTCTCCCTTGAACTGATTTCTCTCTGTCCTTTTAGTGGGTAACCATTAGCTCATAGGGTGCCTTTCTACAAATTAGAAAAAGGCTTCCTTCCTCAAGACACTTTACTGCCATCTGTTGGATAATTGTCATAATAAATACACAAACCTACAATCTCTATGATGTGAAAAGTGTCTCCTTACATAGTCTCAGTTGTGCAGTGCACAACTTGCATATCTGAACCCAGCAACACCACCTTTCAGAGAGTGGCTGCCCTTCCCTGAAGGTCAGTGAGAGCTCCAAGAAGCCAAAGTAGTTTGAGCATTGATCTGGACAATATACAATAAGGGAAATAGACCAGAGATTAAGCTGATCGCAGGATACCTTCCAGAGCCAAACAGAACTGAGTTGGGGTACTGCAGGGATGGCATTAATTGCAGCCTAAAGACAGGTGGCCACCTCAAGGCCACAGCATAGGGTTGTCTGTGCCCTGCTTGCCCTGCCCAAGGGATCCCCCAGCCAAGCCTTGCCCTCTCTTTCCTCTGCAGCCCACGTGGCAGAGGCACACAGCCTTGCTCCCTTCAAACAGGAACCGTGTCCCCTGTGGGCCAACCGGAAGCTGCCTGTGTGGGCTTCCAGAAAAGGCAGGCACTGGCAAGCCCAAGCTGCCGCCTGCGCCTGGTGCGCCAGCCACCCCCACAGCCTCGCCTGCGCTCTGTCTGGAACAGTCAGCACACAGCAGCGACAGGACACATCTGAGCGAGCCACCCGGGGCGGGGGGGGGGGGGGGGGGGGGGAGCAGGCGCAGCCATGAGTGGGCCGGATCCCCCAGATCTGGGTGCTGAGCTGGGCTGAGCTGCTTGTCACGTTCCCGGTGACAGAAGTCAAGCAAATGCCCGGAAATGAAGCCTCGGTCCCGCTTGCCAAGGAAGGGACCATCCCACACCCAACGTGATCTGAGCCTCCCAGCAGCTCACGTGGCCCGGGCTTTTTTAGGAAGCAGGGAATCATGAATGAAGGGCTGCTGAATTGGCGCACAGTGTCTCTTTCCCCAGCCTCGCGCATTCTCAGGTCCTGCGTGGTTAGAACGAGGCTGCATTCCCCCGGGCGGGTGAGCGGTGGCGAGGGGTGGCCGGGGGCTGGCCGGACTTGACTTCGGCCCACCCTCACCTGAGTCCACAGCGGCTCCCTGGCACCCATCACTTCCGCTCGGCTGGAGCCAGACGCCGCGGAAACGAGAACTCACGGGCGCCGCGGAGGAGGACACGGAACCGAGCGAGAGACACCGGCGGGGCTGCCCTGGGGCTGGGGGCGAGCGGAATGTTCTCCCCCAGTCACGGAAGGCCCCTGACTCCTCAGACCTGCGCGGGTGCGGGGAGGAGTGTCCGCGGACGGGCATCGGGCAGTGAACGTCCTTCCAGGTCCAGAGACTCGGGGCCACCTCCCCCCTTGCTGCCCCCAAAAGGTTTCCCCTTCCTTCCCTCTGGTCCGGAGGTCTACATCCCTCACCCAGATTCACCCGATTCTTCAATCGGGACTGGAACTTCTCTGCCTTCCCGAGAATGCCCTCAACCTTGCCGCCCCTAGAGACACGCACACTTGTCAAAGTGGTAAGAGCCTCTGATGCTTACTGAGGACTGACATGGGCCCGTCACTTCTCTTTCTCCTGTAATCCTCACCCTGTTACTACGGCGGTCACCGCTCGCTGAGAAAGCAATGGAAGCAGGAGGTTAAGAAACCTAATCAAGTTCCCACAGTTAGAAAGGGTGAAGCCCAGATTTGGACTCAGATTTGGACTCAAGAGGTCCGGGCAGGAAGGTTCTCTCTCAGCTATCATTTCGCCTACCCTGCCAGGTCTAGCTTAAAGCCCACCTGCCGGGCCCGCGGTGCTCCACTCCAGAACTCTCCAGGCGTGTGCCACTTATTTGTCACCTAACACGTGCTCAAGCACATGCTGGGCCTGATTACACAAGGACTTTAAAACATCACTCAGTCATTAGCCATTGCTCCTGCGTGGTAATCAAGAAAAACCACCCTGTCCCTTGTGTCACTGCCGAATCAAACAGCTAGTGTACTTTCCTAAGACGCTGTGATGTAAGCCTGATGTTACCAGGTGCTGAAAGAGTATGGAATAGGTAGGCTTTCACTCCTTCTAGCTCATTGTGCTCACACCCTCATCCAATTCATCGCCAAGCCCCACGGAGCCATTTCCACATGTCCCTCAGACACTCATCTTCCTTGGCCCCCACTCCTGCGGCTCTGCAGTAGGCTTTTCCCTTCCACCTGCACACCCCAGCAATCTTGGCTCCATTTCTTCCCTCTCCACCCCAGCCTCCACTCCGCTGCTGGGAAGCCAGCACTTCTGGTCCACTGCTGGAGGAACCAGAACACCACACAGCCTTCCTGGAAGGCAGGTGAGTAATACCTGTCAGAAGGCTTACCATTCTATAAACCCCTTGAACTAACCATTCAATCCCTGTGCATAACAATTCATTTAAACTAGGAAAGAATTGTGTTCATAAATGACCTATAAAGATGTCTATCACATCATCATTAATAACAAAAAATGGAGAACAACCTAAAAATACCCAAACTGGGCAATCGTTAGGGTGAATTATGATATTCACCCATGCGGCCATTTAAAATAATGGTTTAGAAGACTGTTCAGTGTTATTATATAGGTATTAAGTGAAAAAACCTGGTTACAAAGTTGAGTGTAATACAATACCACTTTTAATCAGCATGTAGTGTTTTATACATTCATGCATAAAAAAGAAAAGGAAGGAAATTCGCCAAAATGTTAACAGCAGTATTTCCAGGGCTCTCCTGCACAGCGATTAAGTTCAAGGCTCTGGGTTTACTCTTGGTCCATCACTTCTATGCAAATTACCTAACTGCTCTGTGCCTCAGTTTGCTTCACCTGTAAAATGGGAAGAAGGAGAAGGAGAAGAAGAAGAAGAAGGGGGAGGAGGAGGAGGAGGAGAAGGAGAAATCTGTCGTGGCAGTGTTGTGTAGATACATAGATAGAAATTAGAACAATGACACTTACTGAATGGTCAATAAAAATTAGCTATTATCATTTTGGGTGATGGGATATGGAAGATTTTATTCTTCTTCTTGCTTATTTGTACTTTTGACAATTTTTACAATAGCCATACTTTCTTCTCTGTATGAAAACTAAAGATTGAAGTCACCTAAAGCCAACACTTGAATAAGTCATGCCCTCTGTAGTCCAGAAGGAGCTGTTGAGAACCACCAGTGTGTAAGACACACCTAAGGAAAATTCATGCACTTGGTAGACACCCTTACACCCTCGAGCTGGCTTTGGTACCAGAAAACTTTGAGCTTGCTGGTCAGGGTGGCTGGGAAGCTAGAGGGAGGGCTGAGGACTGGACTAAGGTAGAGAAAAGACAGAGGCCCACCAGATAGGTATCCAGCCCCACATAGGTGGGAACCCTTTCCCTGCACCCCTGAGCCACTCTGGCTGACACTTGGATCTCAGGGGAAGGGTCCAGCAGGAAGCCACTAATGGCTGGAATGGACACCCACAGCTGGATCTTTACCAAGGCAATGTCTGTATTATAAGTTCCAATTTTCATGCATACAAAATGCAGCTCTGAGAAAGTGCTCTCCACAAATAGGAAAAAAAAAAAGGTTATTAGAAACACCTACTTGAAAACCTCATTCTGTTTGGAAGCCTAGAAACTCCTTCTCAACTATGAAGTCTCGATTGGGCATCATCTCCTCTATGAAGCCCTCCTGATTCCTCCTTCCTCTATGCTTCCATTGGTCTAGGTCATTCCTTATTTTGAGCATTCTTTTTGTACTGATTATTTACTGGCTTGACTCTCTTTTTAGTCTCTAAGCTCCTAGAGAGAAAGACCTGTACATATTTACCCTGAGCAAAGGATCTGGTTCATAAAAGATTCCCAAAAAGTGCCCATTGAAACACTGAATGACATTGGAAGAGCACAAGGTGGCATCTGGAGCCCAGGGCACTGGCTCTGCCCACACTGGGTGACCAAGGGCCAGTGGCTTAACTTCCTGAGGCTTCTGTTTTCTCTTCTATAATATGGAGGAAGAGTTGATAAGGTCCCTTCCGGTCCTGAAATTCTCTGATATTCCTCACTGGGGCCTCATTGGAAACAGTTCTCTTCTTCCCACTCTTTCTGGAGATGATTTTCTGCAATGTTAGGTGGGAGCAGATGGGACGGGCGGGGAGCCACTGCGAAGTTCAGAGGAGGAGAGCACTGCAGGACGACCCAGCTGCCCCCCACCCCGAAACCCTCACGGCTCTGAGTCCGTGGGCCCAGGCCCACCTCCAGAGGGTTTGAAGGAACAATGACCCCCAAGCAGCATCTATAGCAAATATAGCTCAGAGGGCTCTGGACACGTTTGAGCTGGGTTAAGGGGAAACATCAGGGAGAAGGAAAAGGGTTTGGAAGAGAAGTTCTCCCTGCAGGCGTCTACTGAAATCAAGCTCATGAGCCTACTTCCAGTTGTCTAAATGAGCCTGCTGGATTCTAGAGGGGATCCTGGCCCTCAGGGGCTCCAAAGTCCTACCTGATTCTGAAAGGCCAGAGTTTTGAGTCTGTGCATCTCAGAGTCAGACTAAGCCTGGATATAGGGGAAGAAGAAGGGGAAACATCAGGATCGTAACAAGCACCACCCCCTCAATACTGGTGGCATGTACTGAGCACTCACTCTAGGGCCAGCGGGGCACTCAGTCTATATGTTCATTTCCTGCATTGAATCAGCTCAACCACCTTATGAAGTGGGAATTAATATTATCCCCACTTTACAGATGAGGAGACAGAGGCACAGAGCGTAAGACGTCTGCTCCTGCGTACCCAGCCAGTGCAGCGGCAGAGCCAGGTTTGGACAGCAGAGAATGGGGGTCCAGGGACTGTGCTCACGGTGGGGAGATGGGCACCATGCAGAAGAATGCTAAGTGCGGGAGGGGGTGAAATGAGAAAGAAGTATCCACAGCAGGAGGGAGGACACCAAAAGCCAGTTTCCTCTGCTCCATGGAGGAAGGCTAGCCCTAGACCCATCCTTCTCTCTTTGGTTACGACACTCTATTAATCCTAAGAAACCCTCAGAAACCACCTAGGGCACCCACTCTCCAGACGAAGAAGCTGAGCATGGGAACGGAGCTGAGATCTGCCCCAGGTCTCATCACTATTGGGGGCAAAGCCAGAACTAGAACTCAGGGTTCACAGTCTCTTGTGCTTTCTGACCCAGCGAGCTATATTTTAAAATCAATGATCTGATTACTCGGTGGTATCGTCCTATAGAATGTGGGAGTGAGTCAGGGCTGCTGGTGTATTTGGCAGAACCCTCGCGATGGGTGCTTTCTGTGTCCATCAGCCAGGCTGCTCGAGTGCTGCGTTTGCTCTTGCACTGGGCAGTTCTCTGGCAGGCCCATCATAATCCACCGCAGGTCAGTGAAATTTGCACAGGCCCCGAAAATGTTCATCCTAATCCCTTTTTTGTCCAATCCCCTTTTCAGATGCACCGTGGGCACTGTGCCCAGCGCGGTCTTGCCAAGACTGGGTGCACATCTGGAGCTCTGTGATAATCACTGTGCCACACAGTGTGGGCTGTAATGAAATTATAACCCAGTTGCCTGATGAAATCACTGGGAGTGGAAACAGTGATTATGCTGGACAAACACAATCCCATTTCTACCTGTTTCCTGGCCTCTGGGAAGCTTTCGGCCCCAGCGTTAGCTGTCCCATTTGCTGCAGGAAGAAGAAGAAAGAAGAAAGAAGAAAGAAGAAAGAAGAAAGAAGAAAGAAGAAAGGAGAAGGAGAAGGAGAAGGAGAAGGAGAAGGAGAAGGAGAAGGAGAAGGAGAAGGAGAAGGAGAAAGGGAAGGGGAGGGAGAGGGGGAGGGGGAGGAGAGGGAGAGGAGAAAGGAGGGGGAGGAGGAGGAAGAGAAAAAAAAAGAAAGGAAGGAGGGAGGAAGGGAGAGAAGAGGGGTGGGAGTGGGAGGAAGCCAGACTAGGACGAAAAGGTCATCGGCCCCTCCCAACTCCCAACCACCTGCATGCCCCTGGCCCACCTGCCCAAGCAGCATATGGCTGCAGCCATATTTACTAGTAACCCACCAAAGAAGATAAATGCTCCTTAGGGAAAGGGTTGTCCCAAAGGAAGCCTAGGGTTCAGGCGCAGCTGGGAGAAGGGGAGGGGCAGGACCCACTTCAGACCCAGCCCTTCTGAAAGCAAGGGCGTCCTCTGCGGCCGGCAAGGCCTAGGTCTGAAACATCGATGAGCTGTTGTGCCTGCTTTCTGACAGCCCTGGGGTGTGAACAGCCCCCAGGCCAGCTGGAGCTCAGCTCTTGGCTTCGGAGGCCTGTCGCATTGCCAAGTTGGCAGAACTTCCTGCAAGCGATGTGGTGTGGGCTCAGTACTAATTTAAGCCACGTGATCATCTCAGTGCTTTTTAAGGTGGGAGGGTTTGTGGGTTGGTGCTGGGATGAGGACAATTACTTGGCCAGAAAGCAGGAAGTGACATCATATCAGCAGTGAGAAAGCCAGGCAGGGTCTGTCCTAAACAGGTCTGGCCCACTCCAACCTTGGAGATGTGTCCTGAGCCTCCCTGGGGCCAGAGGGATGGGCAACCCTATGGTCTCAGCCTGAGCAACTCTGCACCGTACTCACAATCACACCTCGGTGCTGGGCCCCAGGAATGGCACACCAGAGGTAACAACATCAAGGTTCGGGGAGTGAATTCAGGGGGTGGGAGACCTGGAGCCCGGGAAGGGAGACAAGGAGACATTTAGCTAGCAGAATATCAGAAGAAAGCCAATGCTACAAAGGACCTAAGAACATCTAGTCCAACCTTCTGGTAAGATGAAGAAGAGGCCAGAGGGGACCAGTAACCTGCCTAAGGCAAACAGTTATCGAAGGGCAAGACTAGAACAAGTTATCTGCCCCCCACTCCCTGGTAGAGCTCTTTCTACCCATCTCTGCTGCTGGTCTTCATAAGTGGGTGTGTCTACACATGACCCACCACCAACCACCACTACACACACACACACACGCAGGAGCCTCTTTCTTACTAATTTCATTCAAGCCCCTAAGTCCCAGTGGCCAAGTTGGCAGGTATGAGTGAAATCATCAGGTGGGGAGACCCCAGAGAAACCTGAGCTTGGCTGGAGAGCCCAGAGAGACACATATTCAGCAGTTAGCACCCAAAGAGGCCAACAGCAGTCCCTGAGATAGGGGGTGTTTCAGCCATTTATCCATCTTACAACACTTGAGGGTTATAACCCATCCCATCAGCCACAGTGCCTTCTTCTGGCCATGAATTGGCCAGATCATGTCTGAATCTCAGGGAGCACAGTGAAAAGTTCCTCCTCCCTGCCCATGGGTTTCTCTACACATCCCTGACTGCAGCTGGGTTGGGGCAACCCCTGAGAATCCACTTCTGTGGATGGCGCAGGCTTCAATTTCTCCAGAGTTTGAAGGGGGAGAACCCAAGGTGCGGGTGCTGGCAATGCTGTCCAGAGAGGCCAGGGCTTTACCCCCAGTGGCGTTTGGAAAGCACGGGGAAAACTGAAACACAGGACAAAGGGGAGCACACAAGGGCACTGGCTCTGATGTTTCCTCTCACCCTGAAATATGTTTTGTTGACAGTCTTCTCTCTAACCAATTTGAGGCAGAAGTCTGGGAGCAAGGGTAACCCTTCCAGGCACCAGTCAGGCAGGACTCTGGGGCTCTTGGGTCCTTGTGGGGCTTGATGGGACAGGGCCTGAGCCCCAGAAACTTCTGTCATCAGTCTGGCTTCCACACCACCATCAGGGAGCAGGTGGGGAGAGAATGTCTCATCCTCAGACCTGTTTCCTATGGGTCCCTTGAAACTTCTGTGTGGTTTATGAGCGCTGGAGAGAACAGCTTTCAGAGCCACCGTCTGCCAGACGCTGAAGCCAACACAATCTGAGCAAACAAGTTGAGAAATGGGAGCTGCTGGTGCAGGACTAAGAAACAGAGGGAGAGGTGGGAGGTGGTCTATGCATGCTCACCTTGACCTTGATATAGGTGTAAAGTGGGGATAAGAATAGACTTTGCCTCTTAGGGGCGCCGGGGATTTGTACAGTATATGCATATGAAGACACAAGACTACAGAAGTATTTGTCCAAAGGTCACCTAGCTAGACCGTAGTATTTTGGGGATTTGAACCTAAGACTCTTATGTCTTGAGACATGGAGCTCTGAACCATGTGATGCCCTCCCCTCTCCTTGAGGGTAGCTCACACTATGGCAGTCTGTGCCCTCACTGGACTGCAAGCAACTGGAGTGTCAGGACCATATCCTTACCCCAGACCCAGCATTTAATAGCAGCTTGGGAGATGGAGGGGCATGACCCATGACAGCTGCTAATGGCAATGCTTCAGTTCAAGGCCTAGGAGACTGTGCTGAGACTCTGGCCAGCGGCCCTCACTATACAGATGTCAAGGCAGCTATTGTGCTTCTCTGGGTTCTGGGTTGTCAAGAGGGGAAGCCATTCTAGACAGAAATCCTCTAGGAAGAGAGTCAGACATCCATGGCAATGAGGGGATGCCAAGAGGCAGATGGAGGGATGGAAAATTCACTACAATTATGGAGCAATTTGATAGCCTAGATTGTATTCCCAGGGATAGTCAATGCAGACATGCTGAGGGAGCGGCTGCCAGACTTCCGCAGGCCCCAGAATGTGCCAGGACCCCTGACACCCACTCTAAGAGGGAGACGAGCATAGAGATGTCTGCTAACTCCCTAGTAGGGTGCACGTATGTCTGAGATTATTAATCAGGAGGTGTGATGTCTCCTGGGCCATTCGACTAAGATATGGAGGGGAGCCAGCCAAGAATGGGCTACCCACTCCTGCTGACTCACGTGGGAATGAGTCAGGAGAATTCAGGTTTTTTCTCCAGAAGCCTTGAAGTCCTGGGCAAGAACTGAGGACTTGGGGTGGAGACAGCATTTTCATCTTTTCTTCCAGGGAAAGAAGAGCCCTTAGAATGCAAAGTCAATGTGGTGTATTGGGTTAATGGAAAGGCAGGATTGGTTATAAGAAGCAGGATATCAAGAGAGCCTGAATATCCAGACAATCTTAAAAGAAAACAACAAAGTTGGAAGTCTTACACATCATGACTTCTGAACTTCCTACAAAGCTACAATAATCAAAACAGTTCAATACTGACTTAAGAGCAGACATTTGGGTCAATGAACAGAATAGAGAATCCAGAAATAAGCCCTTGTGTATATGGTCAAATGATATTTGACGGGTGCCAAAACCATTCAATGGGGATGGGACAGTCTTTACAACAAATCATGCTAGGAAAACTAGATCTCCATGTGCAAAAAAAAAAACAAAACACAACCCGAAACTGGACCCTTATTTCATACCCTATACAAAAATTAACTAAAAATGGATCAATGGCCTAAATGTAAGAGGTAAAGGTATCACACTCTTAGAAGAAAACATGGCGCAAAGTCTTTATGACATTGGGCTTGGCAGTGATTTATTGGATGTGACACCAAAAGCGCAGGCAACAAAAGAGAAAATAATAATTTAGACTTCATAAAAATTAAAAACTTTTGTGCATCAACACATCTCTTTTCAGCAGAGTGAAAAGGCAACCCAAGGAATGGGAGAAAATATTTGTACATCAATCACACCACAAATACATACTGGAGGGACCCCTACAATTCAACAACGAAAGCAAACCACCCAATTTTAAAACAGGCAAAGGACTTGAATGGATATTTCTCCAAAGGAAATGTACAAATGACCTAAAAGCACCAGAAGAGATGTTCAACATCACTCAACATGGTTATTATAAAAAAAAAAAAAAACCAACCCAGAAAATAAAGCATCGGTGAGTATGTAGAGAAACTGGAACCCTTGTGCATTGTTAGTGGGAATGTGAAAACGATGCAGCTACTGTAGAAAACAGTATGGCAGTTCTTCAAAAAGTTAAACATAAAATTACTACCTGATCCAGTAATTCCACTGTCAGGTCGGGACCCAGAAGAAATGGAAGCAGGAATTTGAATAGCTGTTTGTACACCAGCATTCATAGCGTTATTTACAGTGGCCAAAAGATAGAAACAACCCCAATGTCCATCAACAGCTGCATGGATACATAAAACAGGGTCTATGCATATAATGGACTATTATTCAGCCCTACAAAGAAATGAAGTTCCCACACATGCTGTCACATGGGTGAACCTTGAAGACATTATGCTAAAGTAAAATGAGCCAGTCCCAAAAGAACAACTAGTCTATGATTCCACTTATATAAGATCCTTAAGTAGTCAAATTTATAGAGATGGAAGGTGGAGCAGAGGTTCCCTGGAGCTGGAGGAAATGGGAACGGGGAGTCATTATTTTATGGGGACAGAGTTTCTGTTGGGGAAGATGAAGAAATTCTGGGGATGGATGGTGGTGATGTTCACACAACATGGTGGATTTACTTAATGCCACTGCATTAGATATTTAAAAATGGTTAAGATAGTGAATTTTATGTATGTTTACCGCAATAATAATAATTTTTAAAAAGGAGTAGGTTGATGGAGTCAAGGAGCCCCCATCTGGAACACAGGGTTCTTGTCTAGGAAGTGCATTCTTGGGTAGCACTGGCAAACCAGAGCTGCTCAGAGAGGCAGGCTGGACACGTGGCCTGAGAGGAGAGGCCAACAGCAGCCTGTCTTCACATGACAGAGGGGCAGACAGGAAAACGTACAGGGTGTTTGTCAGCAGAGGACTGCAACAGGCTAGCAGAGGGAGTCCCCAGGAGACTGTCTGGGGTTTAATTTCTGGCAGATCTTTCTGCCGACCAGTGCCACCTAGCACTGCAGTGGCTGAGCTGGGTGATGGGGAGCTGTCCACCGCTCCAGAAAGGCTGGATTCAAACCAAGGCTGGAGAAACAACTGGTGGGGACGCACGCTGTGAAAGGGATCCCTGTGACCGTAGAAGACTGGTCCTCTTGCCCTCCACGAGTCCTAGTTGTGACCCCTCAGGCCCTGATCTCTTAGGGGAGGGGCCAGGCTGGTTGCCCTGCCCAGGGGACAGGTGGGAAGCCTGTTCCGAGAATTAGGAGCCCCGCATTCTAGTCCCAGCTCCATCTGTGGTCGGCTGCTTGATATGAGACGAATCACCACCTCTCTGAGCATCAGTTAACTCATCTGTGTATCCACACCTGCCCGCCCTCCTTCACCTTGCCTCCTCCAGAGGTGTGGTAGGGTTGGAGTGAAGCCAGGACTCGTGAAGAGGAGAGCCCAGGTATCTTACCAGCCCTCCTGCCCTTCTCCCCACTTCTACTTTCCTGTCCTCCCAGATCAGAGCCGGTGGTGTTTTCCAGCGTGCACTTTGCACGCCCCTGGAGGCACGTGGGATGCTAATGGTGATACAGGAGGGTTATCTAACGTTGTATATTTGTTTTAATGCGTGCTGATGTATACCTGATATTTATCAAATGATAATGGGTTTTCTTTTTTAAATTAAACTTTCTTTTTAAAATAAACTTACAAGACAATAGATAAGTTGCCAGAAGTGAGTTGAAGAAGAAGTAAGTAATAAAGGAAGTTGTTGTACTTGAATAAAGCAAAAATCTTGAAGATGGAATGTGAGTGGCTGGGGTTTGCGAACCTCCAGTGGTTGAGGGAACACAAAAATCTGTCTCCCCACGCCCTAGCAACAGATCCCCAAGGCCTGGCAATCAGACACAGAGGAAACCAAAAGGGGAAATGTTTGGGTTGGCCCTGATGCCCAGTTTCCTTAAGGTATCAGATGCAGAGATTTTTACCAATAACCGAGAACCACTGAGAAACTGAACTTGACTCTAGGATCTTCCATCCACACAACTGTGAGTTGGCTGTCATCCACCCCTTCTTTTGCAACCTCCTGTCCCTGTTTTTCCTCATGCCTACCTTTGCCAGAGTGGGCTTCATGAAGGAAGAGGGTGGCCCTGACCAGGTGTCACCCCAACAGCTTAGGAATATGTTGGGCGCTTCCCCACATTTGAAGAAAGCCTTAGAGAGGTCAAAATCATCTCCATGACAAAAGTCAGGCACAGTGCCATGCAGAGAGGGTGACGTTCTTGTCCAGGACAACAGTCCTAAAGCTCCACAGCTCACCAGCACCCACAGGCAGGGCAAGGTCCCCTCATGCCTGTGTCTTTAAGGATGATATATGAGATCCCTTATAGAGGAACCATCTAGAAACCTGATCAAGGTCCAGCCCCTCCACCCCTGCCACTATCTGCTGATCACCTCCGTCAAAGGGTCAGTGGGTCAGCCTAGAACACCTACCCTACCCGAAGAGCAGGAATGAAAGAAGGTTCCAGCTAATTATCAGCCAGAACTTCAGGAGATGGTCCTGGGGGTGGGGAGAGGGGAGCAAGTCTACCCAGCTAATGATCCACCATCCCTTGGAGGGTCGTGAAGGGATAAAATATACACTTAAAATATCCCCTTCTATTACTGCCCATATCCCATGTCTTCAAGTATTTTCATCTATCAAACTGCACGGACAAAGAAATAATTATCTTCCCCATTTTGATCATCAGAGACCTCCTGCAGCAACCGAACATCAATCTGGCATAATTCCAGGCAAAAGGCAAAGAGAATTTAACATTTTGTTTACCAAGACAGTCCTTTGAATATTTGAAGAACCCCCTTTTCATTCCTTCTTCCAGAATTCAGCCCGGAAATATTAAAAACCCAGCGCCCTCCAGCTCATAAAAGGGCAGGGGACCCGGGCGGTCTGATTCAGGGATGACGTCAGCGAGTGTCTTTTTCTTTCCCGCAAGGCAAGGACACCACCCTGGGTGATTCTTGTGGAAAGTTGGAGAACCACGGAGTGACGCTAATTCATTCTTAACGGTGTTCTCAGAAGCTCTTCTAACAGAGGAACCCTGGATTTTCATGTGACCAAAGCAAAATGGTGGATGAGTCACTAAATGGTGGGAAAAAGCCAAGAAAAAGGGGAGCTAAGAGAGAAGAGAGAAAGATGGCCAGTTTGACAACTTGCTAAGGATTGACCCTAGTAAAGAGACTGGATCCAGAATTAAAGATACTTAAAGTCTTTGGGAAAAATCTATAAAATTCACCCCGAGTGAAAAGATAGGCATGGGGGCATGGGCAGACAACCCTCTCCCCGCCCACACACACAATATAAATGGCCAATAAACGCATGAAAAATATCCAACCTCACCAATAACCAAAGAGAGAACATCACAAAGCCCCCTTTCCTATCCAGGTGGAAAATTAAACGAAACTAAGTATTGAGGGCGGGGGGAGTGGGTGCTCTTGCACATCTGGTGGGATTGTGCCCTCGTGCACCCTTTCCAGGGCAGTTCGGAAAAGCCCATTAAAAGTCTTAACGCTGTGCATTTTATTTGACCTATAAATTCCATTTAAGGAAAGACTCATTTGTCTGTGTAAAGATTTAGGTGTGTTGTTTATAGTAATAACAAAATTGCAAAGGGGGACACAATGTAAATGTCAGACAACAAGGGGTTCAGTGAGTCAATGACGGTACCTCCCTACACCAGAACACTACATAGCCATTGCAAACAGGGGTGTCAAACAGTATTTAATGGCATAAAAACAAACATGCTCTAAAATGGGATTTTGTACCAGCCCATTCTTTCAAACCATGTATGCGTGGAAAAAAACTAGCAATGAGTGCACAAAAATGTCACCTGTGATGTTTATCCAGGTGATAGAATTACAGGTATTCTGTTTTTATGTTTGCATGTGTCTCTGTCTTCTAAATTCTCTACAATGATCAAATTTGGCTTTTGTTAAGGAGAGAAAGATCAATAACCTATGTTTTAAAGAAAAGAAACAGTGATGTTGCAAGTTATAATGATGGGGGCCACAGAGGAATGAGGCAAGTTCAAGGTCAGCTGGATGGTAGGAAATCAGAGGTAGACAGAGAAAGGAGAGCGGAAGCCCAGTGGGACATGGGATATGTTTATTTCTGCCCAGCTGGGTTGCAAGAGAGAATGGAATTTGGAGACCACAGGGCACGTGCTGGAAGGTCGAGTCTAAGGAGTGCGTCTGCCTTCTGTTGCTTTGCTGGGTGACCCTGGCAAAGTCACTTCTCCTGGCTATCAAATGCCTTTCCCTCCGATGGCCTGTGACTCTCTGTAAGCAAGGTGTTATGATGGTGGTACGCACATGTGATGTCTCCCTTTTTGGAAAGTCAGATATGTCCAATAATGAGGTGTAATCAGAACTTTAGGGAACAAAAGTGTGATAAAATAGGTCATGGGATATGGTGTGTGTTTTTACATGATTTTTTCCCTTGCCTCCTGTTGAGCTAAAATGACTGAATTTAAGGCCTCTGGCCAGAAATGCACTTGAAATTCGTTGTTTCCCTCCTCATAAAATCAGGAAGAGATGGGGACAGCCTGATGGAGCCCTGGAAGCTGTGAGTTCTGATTCCCATCGGCCCTGCCCTGGCTGTAGCTCCCCTTCCTTTGGGCATGAGAAGAACGGCGAAGAAATAGGAAGACAGGGAAAGCTGCCTTTGACCTCAGAGAGGACTCTCGACCGATAGCCATCAGCAAGTTGTTGAAAACACAGGGCTGCACCCACTCCCTCCATCATGCCTCCGGGTCCTTTCGCTTTTCCCCTTCCCGTGAGCCCCCAGAGCACATAAGCTTGCTTATGGGCAAGCCACGTGGAGAATTTGGGGCTTCAGCCGGGCCCTAGGCGACAGGAAGATCCTGGAGGAGTGGCAAGGGGACAGCGGTCTGCCCAGAGCAAGAGAAAGGCACTGGCCGGTGCGGGCAGGGAGGGAGGACAGGCGGGCCAGCCTCGGCACTGACCTCGGGGCATGTCCATGGGGTCGAAGCTGGCTAGCAGGTCACGGCACCGCTGGCGGTCACCTTCCACCTTGCTCAGCCAGCCGTTGCAGTTGAAGTAATAACGGAGGTGAGGCCGCTTCATGTCGGTCACGATCACACGGTCCAGGTACCAGCTGGCGTTCAGGCCTGTGTTGTCGTGCTCGATCCTGGGGCGGAAGCAGACACCCCCACGTCATTGGCAGGACAGACACGACACCCCTTCCACACTGGAATACCCAAATGTTCACCCCAAAGAGGGGTTCCATCATTTTGTGGCTTCAGCCCTCGAATCTCAATTTCCTCGTCTGCAAAATGGGAAAACCGTGTAAGGTACAGGTGCTTGTGAATGGGGGTTACACGGTTACATCGCCGGCAAGGCAACACCGCCTTGCACAGAAAATCCAGCAGAAAATCCTGCCCAGGCTTGTGGCAGGACCATCTCGAGCTTCCCTTCCTTCCCTGATCCCCACCCCCCCAGACACCCCCCCAGATAGTCTCCTTAGTCCCACCACCCAGACGATGCCCCTTCGCCATCTTGACTGGTGGTGCCCCAGGGAAATGCCGCACGAGCTGCATGTGTGAGCCATGTACGGAAGCTTGGATTTTCTATTAGCCACATGAGAAAAAAGCAAAGGGACTGGTAAAGTTGATTTTAATAATATATTCTATTTCATCCATTTATCATTTCAACACGTAACCATGTGGAAAATTCACTAATGAGATAGTTGACATTCTTTCTTTTACTAAGTTTTCAAAAATCTGGTGCATTTATGTGCATACAGTGCATCTTAATTTGGACTCAGGAGCCAGATCTCAAGGGTTCAGGAGCCACACGTGGCCAGGGGCTGCTATATCGGGCAACGTAGATCCTCACTCCTCAAAATCTGGCCTCCCGAATTTCCCCCACTTCTTACAGTCCCCCTCATGCTTTGGCAGGCCCAGTTGTTCCTCTGATGTCAGTTTCTCCCCTAGACCTTGACCTCTGGATGGCCTCACTTTGTGCCAAGCATCTCCCCCCTGCCCTTTGCAGTGAGGCCACATGGTCACAGGCCCTGATGGGACAAACAGCTCAAGACAGGACAGCCCCGACGGGCTGATAATACACGTGACGGACGTGAGGACGCACGCCTCTGCCTGGCAGAGAGCCCAGCACCCAGTAGGACGTCAGAATAGCGGTTGCCTTTCTCCACATCAACACCCTTTTCCTGACCTTCCCCTTCCCTGTTTGTCACACCCCTCCCTCACACAACCAGTGCCAGGGCCCTCCTGTGTCCCTGACTTCCCCAGGAAAGACAGTTCATGGTCCTCTACTTTCTAGTGGGAGGAAGACAGATCAGGACTGAACTGGGGAAACATTTGACCCCTATCCAGGCCTTAGCCTGGGTACAGTCAGACCACAGATGACCCTGCCATCCTGACAAATGGGCATGAACTTGAATGGGCATGGGTAGTAGGGAGGGAGGGGCGGAAAGGAGGGCAGTTGAAGGCTCTTCCTTGGCAATCAGGCTGGTAGAGTTCTCCCTCCCCGCATACTCACACCAAGGCCCTCAGAGGGCGTCAAGAGGCATCCTGCAACGTGACATGGCATCTCTAACCCTTGCTGAGTGCCAGTTACTGTCTGAGCACTAGCTTGCTGAGTCCTCACTAACTCATTATGACAAGTGAGGGAAGTGGGGCTTGGAGAGGAATTGTCCGAAGTCCCACAGCTAGCAAGTGGCGGGGCAGACGTTTGAACCACAGTGATCCGGACTCAGAATCTGCTCCTGACCACAGTGCTGGTGCCTCTCGGAGCTGATTTCCCAAGTTTGTGAGACATCATCTCAAATTGTCTTCACCCAAAGAAGTGAATCTCTAATGGGCAAGTTTGGGGCACCGTGACTCAGGGTGGGAGGGAAAGATTTGGGCCTTCGGTCACCCCTCAAATGACACCAGGGAGTAATCAACACCCAGAAAGCCTCAGTAGGGACGTCAGTCCCTAATCAACTGGCCTTCATCTCCCTCCCTCCCTGGTCAGGGGCCAGATTCGTACCTGATTTTGTAGATGAGGCCCACATTGTTGGTTCTCACCCGGAACACGTCGACATTGGCTTTCTCGAAGGCAGATTCACTCCTACAACGAATATGCACACAGTGAGCACAGATCTACACTTGGCTCACGAGCCCCGGAGGAGAGCCAAGGGCTGGCATCCCCCTTCTTCCTCCACCATCCCAGTCCTGGGAAGTGCTATGAGTAACCACTCCCATTCTGAGATTCCTTGCTGACAGAGGGCAAGGTCGGTTAGGATTCACTCCTTGCTTTCACGGTCAAGCTCTCCCGTGATGTTCGCCGTGTGTCCCTAAGGCAAGTATGGCAGGCGATATTAGCCCCGTTTTACAAATAAGGAATCTGCTAGTTGGGAGCAGAGCTGGGACCAGAACCTGGATCTCCGAAGCCATGGCCCAGTGGGCTCTGGCTGCTCTGGGCTGGGACAGTGGAGGAGGGAGGCAGGCACAGTGAATGCCATGGTGCTGTTGGGTCTGCAGCCCCCGGGCCTCTCCGCGCTCGCCTCGCTCTTGCCGGGGGGAGTTGCAATGGCAGCCCCAGGTGGATGCAGACTTTGGGTGGCAGTCCACGGTCCTGCCATTCCAACAAGAAAGGAAACTCTCAACCCAAACCAGCAAGCAGGGAAGTGGGGTGGTGAGGGAACACATATCTAGCATCACACAGACGGTGTGAACAGAGCAAGGACACCTGAGAAGTTCCTCAGCGAGGAGGGCGAGAGCAGCCTCGCCACGGAGGCCTCCGGGAGCAGAGGCCAGAATCGCGTGCGGACATCTGCTGCATCCTCTGTGTGGGCTGGGACCTTGCCGTGGGGCCTGCTCACAGCTCTTTATGCCCCCGCGGTGAAGCTCTCGCAGGCTGGAGAGCTGTGGCCCTCCCGCCGTGTTCCCAGCCGGGGCTCCCGGCACCAGCACCCAGCCCACGGGAAAAGAAAAGCGTGGAACACGCATGCCTACTTATTGGCCATTACAGTGTTTCCAAATAAAGAGGGAGGTGAAGAGCCTTCTCTCTAAGGCAACAAGGCTCAGACTCTCAGCAACAGAAGGCTTGTAAGGTTCTACGGACGCGGAAGCTGTGGTCCTGCAAACAGACCCACTTCAGTAAACAGTCTGTCCTGAGAAGTCTCAGCACATCGTGAGGCATGAGGCCTCAGGCCCTCCTAAAGCAGGCAGAGCTCATGAAGTCAGGTGACAAGCGTACACGGAGGCAGCCTTGTCAGAGGAAAAGTTGAGGTCTGGGCACAGAGGGTGAGGAGGAGAACGTGCTAGAAATTTCTGGATTTCTCTCAAGTGAAAGGATCCATCTGCAGGTTAGCTGCACATACCTGTCAGAACCGCACCTCCAAAAGTGAGTTACGCCATAGCCCACATTTTGTTACAGTCAACGCAGCTGTGCCATGGCGTGGAAAACACATGAACATTGATTCTGTGCCTCGGGATTGTGTGAATGGGGAAGAAGTGAATAAGAGGTGTTTTCTGTTTCAACATGAGACAAGGAAATACATTTTTAGAATAGACAAGAGTGTCTGTATCTGTACATCGACCAAAGAAATAGTGGCCCTGGGAAGCTGTGTGGCAGAATATCACACAGCCATCAAAACCTCCCGCTGCAAAAGAGTTAACGGAACAGAAACAGGCTTACAATATAGGCTTATGAGAAAAAGCAGATGAAAAATAGAACATATGAAAGACGACCAATGCAACAGGATGCCAACTGCATTGAGAAACAATGGGGTGGACGGATTTACACAAAAACCTCGTGTCTAGATGGTGAGACTATTAGGAAGTGTTGGTTATTTACTCTTGTCTGTATAGATTTCTTTTAAGTTTTCCGAAGGGAGCACGTCTTGATTTGTAATCATGAACACAGCACGGTCCCGTTTCCGTAGCCCCCGCCCCCCGCGGCCTGCAGCTGCCTGGCGTGGCTCCTCGGGGACAAGTCTGAGGATCGTCAGGCTTCATCTGCTGCGGGGCCTGGAATTTGGGAAGCAGCCAGTGCCGATGAGCAGGGGGAAAGGGGGGCGATTTGGAAGGAAAGCAGCTGGCATCCTGGGGAGCCTCTGACCACAGCCCCTTCTGGAGAAGCTCTGACAGCTGCCTCTGACCTTCAGAAAAGTACTGTGCCCTTGGCCAGGTGGCATGTGGACTTGGACATCCCAGTGTGTTCGTTACAGTTGACCATGGTGCTTTACTGTCATTCAGAAAACAAATGTTAAAAAGCGAGGTGGAAGGAGGGAGACCAAGAGAGAAAGGTCTGCCAGGATGGGCAGAGGGTCCCAGGACCCCAGCGGAGTGCTCTGGGGTAGCACAGGACGTGGAGCAATTGTCCGCAGAGCTCATGCGAGGCGGCCCAACGTCTCCCTGGCAGAGGAGAGGAAGGCCTTCTGCGGCCCGGGGCCGCCCTGGTAGAAGGAAGGGAAGGACTGCAGAGACAGACCTACCCAGACTCTCTTCTTGCAGGGAGGGGCCAGGATAATTCCAAACAAGCCCCAGCCACCACCCACCAGGTCAGATGCTGAAATCCCCACTTCTGGGAAGTCAGAATGCCATACCAGTTGGTTTCAGAAACCTGACTGGAGGCGAGACAGAAGTACCAAAGGACGGAGGGTCCCCTGGCGAAGGAAACATTAAAAATGCTGACTTGTCCACGTTTCCTTGTGGGAGTACATGGCTTCCCCGTGGCTGCCAGTCGCTCAGCAAATGAAGGCTAACGCAGTACACAGCCGCCTCCGTGCCCGAGCCCACCCGCTCAGCAGGGAGCCCCAACCGGGAGAGCCTGCAAAGGCCGCACAGGGCATTTTAGCCGCCAACATGGCAGAGCTAGGGGGCTAAGATGCCAGGCGTTCTCTGACACTCAGATGGTGAATTCTCAACGGGAGAACCGTGTTCCAGAAGATGCATGAGATCCCATCCTTTTGCCATATTCTGAACATGTGACCCAGTACTGAGGGAGGTCCTGGGTCAGGGGCAAGGGCACCCAGAACACAACGCCTTCCTCTGGGGGCCATGGCTGTTGGCATTCAACTGGTGTGGGTCGGGCTGGAGGTCAGCTGATGGGATAGAAGTGAATGTGCCACACTCTTTGCTGCCTAAGAGAGGACCCTGCATGTACCAAGGACTCAGACACCAGACCATGAGGGTCAGAAGAGCCAGCATGTTAACCTCAGGCACCAAATAATTGCAGCGGAATTATTTTGTATTGGGAAAGAAACATTCTGATAGGCCAGGTGGGAGGCAGGTGAAGTCCTGGGGCACAGGAAAAAAGGCAGGAGATGGAGCAGGAGCAGAGGGGAGAGAGAAAAGAGAGGGTGTGGGAGCCGGAGGAGGGGAAGGTGGGATGAGGGGGCGCGGCCAGATGCCAAGCAGGCGGGGAGAAATTCCAGGATAGGCAGTGGCTTGGTCTTCAGACAGCGGAGCCTAAGATCGCATTTCAAGTCGTTTGTGTTGCTGTGTGGGGAGCTCGCTCTAGTTCCAAGTATCAGGGCAGTCTATACACTCAGAACACCTTGTAGCCTCAATGTGTGTGCTTGTGTGTGTGTGTGCGTGCATGTGTGTGTGTGTAAAGCGAGGAAAAGGAGCTGAGTTCCAGTGGACACAGGAGTTGGCTCTGGTGTGAGACAGTGTGACGAGGAGGGGACAGCAGCCCACTGTGAGATCAGAGATCGGGAGCCAGGCCCCTGGGCAGGGGTGGGGGTGAAGGGTGGCCTGGAACACCTGCATCTAAATGTCACAGAGCAAGGTGACCTCTGTGGCCCTCAGCATCTGGGTTTCTCGAGCAGCCTGGAATTCCTTGGAAAGTGGTGCTCCCCGCCCAGGCCCAAGGTCTCTATCTTGACCCGAAAGCATCTTAGATGGCGAGGTTTGTGTCTTTGCAATTCTCTCTGCAGACACCTCCCCGGGGTCTTACAGTGGCCAATTTAATCTTTCTTGGCCACATTGTAAGTCACGTCTTCACTGATCAGCTTGCAAGCAAGGCCTTCTAAAGCCTGGTCCTCCTCGCCCATCCCCTTGCTCCCTCCGAGCGTCCGCAAGCTGTTCCCCATGGTCTAAAGTACCCTCCTCCAGCCCCTCTCTCATCGGAGTCTTTTTCACTACCCGAGGCCCAGAGCACCTGCCCTTCCCTGTAAAGTCCCGCTCCAGCCGCGCTGACGGTATAACACTTACTGAGCTCTGGCTGTTTGCAAGCAGCTGGGAGAGGGGCTGGAGGGACGAAGCAGACCTCCCCTCCCAGTCTGCTCCACCTGGCATCTCTCTGCACGTCCCCTCTCCAGCCTCCCAGGACAGACAGCAAAGGCTACAAAATGAGCCCCACCTCTGAAACCACCCGCTCCCCCTGGGCTCCTGCAGAGTGTTCCAGACCAGCCCTACCGGGGTCCTGGCCAGACCCGTGCCCCGCTGCCCAACCCGGAGCACGACCCGCCGAGTCACAGGAAGGGGGTGCTGGTTTCTGTCCATGGGGCTGGTGTGGAGATGCTGGCCGGCGTGTGACACCTGGAGACCTCTCTGCCCTGTCTCTCTCTCTGCTGTGATGCAGTCTTCCCTTCCGCACTGGGGAGGAGGGCTGGAATTCACGCTCCTGGGAACGGGGACTCGGTGACAAACTTTCCTACTGGCTTATGAAGGGTGACTCTGGGGCCTTCCCGAGCGGCTGTTTTGACAAATGAAAACGGTGAGGGGGCAAGAGCGAGGGTACTGGAGCAAGAAAATAGGAAAAACAGCAAGGAACCATTATGAAAGGAGAAAATGGTTCTTTTTGTTTAAAAGAGGCAGGCTGGGGACTCCAGAACCACCCTGGCTGATTTCCCAGAGCCTAGTGGCTTCTCCCTAGAATGGTGCGCTCGGGGGAGGTCACATGGCAAAGAGGATGGACATTTCATGCCTTCTCTTTACCGTGCCCACATCACTGGAGAGAAAGACTTCCGCAAGCCAGTCACTCTGCAATGTAAGCAGTACAAGAAGACGGGTACCCTTTTCTGCGGAAATGGACAAAGTAGGGTGTTATGCTGGCCTCAATGGGGCCACCTTTAGGCCACAACCCGTGCTCAGGGTAAACCTGGGATGCAGGGCCGGGTCAGTCTGCAAAGCACAGAGTTTGGGGATGTCCTGGCCTGGGGGCCCCACCCCTCCATGGCCTCCCCTACCACTCCCTCCCCCTGGAGGTCACAGCCTGGAGGCCTGGGAGGCCTGCAGGGGAAACTCCCACACACCCTCCGGGCCACGGAGCCTGCGCTCGAGGAAAATGTCCACATCATCTGGGGTTTGAGGACCAGCTTTACCATCTAGAAGCTCCATGACTCAGAGCTAACCTCCCCTCCTCTCTAGGCCTCAGTTTCCCCATGAATGAGTTGAAATAAATTTAGTGGATTTTCACATGTTTCTTGGCTATAGAACTCTTGGCGCAAATAAAATCTGGCTCAGAAACTCAGTGGGCAAAACAATCATAAATTGAGCTACTTTGGAGGAAGGAAGGATGGGGCCACAGTGGGCTCAGAACCGACAGACCGATCCTGGTTCCATTCAGCACAGAAGGAAAACCAGCCACCGAGCCCAGTGCTGCAGCCCGCAGACAGCTCTGGAATTCTAGAACTCTGCTAATGCGTCCCCATGTTTTGCTCTGGGTGTATCCGTGTGCGCACGCGTGTGGTCGGAGGAGAGGATCAAGACAAAGGAGCAGCAGCCCCTGCTGTTAGTGGATTACAAATGACACGGAGGACACAGGCATATGCACACGAACACACACACAGCACATCTACACAAACACACAAGTACACACACAAGGAGTCCCTGTGGCTGACTCAAGTGTGTGTTAGCTGGCAGGCAGGTGTCGTGTGATGGTGGGCCCTAGGAGAGACTGGGTGCAGAGCGTTTTCAACTCCTGGCTCCTTCGAATGTGTGATTTTGTCTCCTCCTCTTAACCGCCCTGTGAGTTTTGTGAAAGAAGGATGATCTTTCCCAGATGTTAGACGAGGAAGCCAAGGCCTTGGATGCAAAGAAATTTGGCCAAAGTGACATGGCAACTACGTGGTAAAGCTGGACCCAGACCCAGGATTCCCAGTCCTGAGTGTCTTCTCCCACATCAAGGGGCAGATAATATGGTTCTTGGGAATTCCGAGATTCAAAGTGTATTACTTCACACAAAAACCAACAGACAGGTTGACAGGAGATCACTGGGAAGGACCCATTCGACACGTGGTCTATTGTTAGCAGAGGCCCTGTGCCACTTAATACACCTGTGGACACACAGGTCTTCTCCCTGCATCAGTCCTGACCAACAGCCCACGATCCCACCAAGGCCACGATCCCACCAAGGCCACGTTGGTACTCACTTGCTGGTGAGATGGAGCTTGGGAGAGACCCCGTTCTCTCCAAAAAGGGTGATGAAGACATTCGCATCTGTTCCTGCACCACGAACATCCCCCGTGGCCGTGACCACCTCGTACACTGGAGGAGAAAAGAAGACAGATTGCAGGCTTACCAGAATCCTCCATGGGCTTGAAGAAGCCATAGCTCCTGCCAACTCTGCAAGGGATACCCAGCCACAAAGGTCTCTATAAACCCCTACTGTAGCCCACAAGCCTCTGAGCCAGGGTCAGACCCACACCAAGTTCTGCCATAAGACCAAAACTTCCCATTTAATGCCGCATGCTCATTTGACAGGTAAGGAACCTGCAGGCTTGTGCACTTATTTTAAATGTGCTCAGGGTAAACCTGGGATGCAGGGCCGGGTCAGTCTGCAAAGCACAGAGTTTGGGGATGTCCTGGCCTGGGGGCCCCACCCCTCCACGGCCTCCCCTACCACTCCCTCCCCCCGGAGGTCACAGCCTGGAGGCCTGGGAGGCCTGCAGGGGAAACTCCCATGCACCCTCCAGGCCATGGAGCCTGCGCTCGAGGGTGCAGAGCTTTTTCAGGGCTCCTTTCTTGGCAGGGCCACTGATTTCCCCTCTCTTTGGTTGCTAGAAGCTTCTACTGTTTGCTGTTGATGCCTTTTCTTCTGAAGTCTCTGGTTCTGATGAAGATCCCGATCAAGGAAGCGCAAGGGAAGAGGGGAAGCAGTACATTTGCACAGCTCCCGCCTTTTGTGATAAACAAATCCTTAATTCTTTGTCGTCTACACCGCAGGGGTGCCTGATCTGTAGACAAGCCCTGGACAACTCCAGGACCTGAAGTGTTGCCCATATGGCTTTGCAAATACACAGGGGCTTTTCCAAACTGAATATCCACAGAAGAATGAGCAGCATGGTGAAAATTGTAGGACCACAACATGTGAGAAAAGACATAGAGGTCTGGAGATGTGTGGTTTGGAGAAAAGGAGGGTCTGGGGTGCAAGAGGAATGAGGAAACTCTCTCAAAGGGCACACAGCATCTTCTTAAATACACACTGGCCATTAAAAAAATTTGATAGATTGGAGTTATTGAGATGAAGCCCATTATGAGAATGAAAAGGCAAGCCACCAACTAGAAGAGACTTGGAATGCATCTATCTAACAAAGGACCCAGAAGATGTAAAGAACTCACACAAATCAATAAAGAAAACAGATACCACACTATTTTTTAATGAGCAGCAAATTGTTTAAAGATAAACACACACTTACCATAAGACCCAGACGTTCCACTTTTAGGTATTTACCCACGGGGAATAAAAGCATGTCTACAGACAGACTTGCATACAAATGTTCACAGCAACTTTATTCATAATAGCTCTAAACTGGAAACAACATAAATAGCCAACCACAGATGAATGGATAAATAAGTTGTGGTATATCCATACAACGGGCTACTACTCGGCAACTAAAAGGAATGGACTACCCTCATGTGTGATATCGATGAATCTCCAGCAGGTTATGATGAGCAAAAGAAGTCAGACACAAACTCTACGCACTATAATGTTAGTAGACTAATCTATTTTAACAGGAAGCAGAATACAGTTGCCCTGGGGTTGGAAAAAGAAGGAATTGACTGAGGAGGGGCACAGAACTTTGGGGGATAATTTAAATGCTTTATATATAGATTGTGCTAATGGTTATACAGATGTCTACATATTTCAATGCCTGTCAAACAGCACATTTAAAATAAGTGCATTTTATTATGAGGTAATTATATTATAATAAAATTGTATTTCAAAAAAATTGAAAAATGGGCAAAAGACTTACACAGCATGTCCTAGAAGATATCCCAGTGGCCAATAAGAATATGGAAGAGTGTTCAGCATCATTATTCATCAGGGAAATGTAAATTGAAATTACAATAAGATACTACCATATACCCACCAGACTGGCTAAAATTAAAAAGGCTGACAATACTAAATGTTAGCAAGAATGTGGAGCAACTAGCACTCTCCCACATTGTTGGTAGGAGTGTAAATTGGTACAAGCACCAGAAGCTAAACATATGCCCACTCTATGACTTAGCAATTCTACTTCTAATTATAAATCCAAAAGAAATGAGTGCATGTGTCCATCAAAAGATGTGTACAAGATTCATAGCAGCTTTATGCATGATAGCTAAAAACGAGAAATAACCCAAATGCCCACAAGCAATAGAATGGTTAAATAAATGATGTATTTATAAAATACAGTAGTATTCAAAAAAGAACAAACTATACAGCAAGTCCCAACACAGGTAAATCTCTCAGATAGGATGTTGAGTGAAAGAGGAGCTAGACATAAAAATGTGTCTACTGTATGGTTTTGTTTATCTGAAGTTCAAGAATGGAAAAAAATAATCTATACTGACAAAACTGGGAAAGCGGTTACCTCTGGGAAGGAGAGTGAAGGAACTTTCTGGAAGTTGGAAAAGTTGCATGTCCTGATATGAATGGTAATTCCACAAGCATGCACATACATGAAAAGTCATCAGGCAGAAGCTTTATGAAAGTTTTGTACTGTATATACATTACTCCTCAATTTACAAATTTTAATGAAAAACTCAGTTCAGATAGCTGAAGAACTATCTTGTGGAGGACAAATATCCCATGGAAGCCATAAGATTCTGCTTGGCTCCAGAGGGGAGGACCCCAAAGTGCACTGGTCGGCCCCAAGAACTACCGATGGTACCATAGTGTTGCTCCTAGCACAGAGCCTGGCTAGCGGGAGGGGCGCAATAAAGAATTACCTGGGGCAATGAATGAGCAAATGAATGAATGAATCAATCAATGGAACTAATGTAGACTATGGAACTAAATTGACCAATATTTGAACCCCAATTCTACCATTACTGGCTATGTGATTTCAACCAAATTTCCTACAGAGCTTCAATTTCCTCATCTCTGAAGCAGGAATAATTTCTTCCTTGAAGGATTATGAGAAGGATTAAATCAAATAAAACAAAATTTTCAATGTTCATTCTCACTGACTAAGCATTTCCACTTCTGGGAACTTATCTTACAACACTCTTCCACAATTGGATGAAAAATATGTATTCCTTAAGTGGTAGACGGCCAGCATCCTCACCATCATCACCTTCATGGCCATCACCATCATCACCTTCATGGCCATCACCACCTTCATGGCCATCACCATCATCACCTTCATGGCCATCACCATCATCATCATCATCACCTTCATGGCCATCACCATCATCACCTTCATGGCCATCACCATCATCACCGTCATGGCTAGCATCATCATCATCATCAGCTTCATGGTCATTGTCAACTTCATCACCATCATCACCATCAGCCTCATCAACATCTCCATTGCCAACATCAACATCATCATCATCATGCCTGCCATTATCCCCATTAACATTCTAAGGGAGGCTGCCCTGGGTACTGTACCCCAACAGGTGCTAGGCAACCCTTGTCTGGGATGCACAAGAGGAGAGTGTCCCAGGGCTGGAAGCTTGTGCAGGATGGCCTCTGAGATCCCTTGTATCTCAGGTTCTGGTATGAGTCACTCTCTTCCCTTCAGGGCCCTGTGTTACCCAGGAAAGAGACCAATGCCCTGGGCTCATCCTTCCCTCAGGGCACTGAGGGAGCCACTCTCCTCCCTCCGGCTGTTGGTGAACGCCAGCGTAGCCTGGGGGTGGCCCGAGGAACAGAGAGGGAAACCTAGGCCTTTCTCCTTTTCCTTCTTCTTCTTCCTCATCACACTCACCAAGAGTCTCCCAGTAATGCAAGAACCCAGAGCTCAAGGGGGGCAGGAAACATGTCAGTCTAAAGAGCAGCAGTGACACCGCGGGTTTGGTGTGTGACTACTGTTAGCGTCATTCACATTTACTGCTGGTGTCCTGCCCTGACTGGAGAGCCCATGGGCCCACATCTCTGCGAAATGCCAGCATGGCACCCACCTCGGCTTGCTCTTCTCCAAGTGTTTTTACCACAGTCAAGAGCAAGCACCAACCAGACCAGCTAGATTCAAATCCTGAGTCTGCTACTTACTAGCTTTGTGATCTTGGGCAAGGTACTTAGCTCCGCCATGCCTCAGTTTCCTCATTTGAGAAAGAGGACAAGAACGCCGCCTGTGCCTGGGGTGGTTGTGAAGATGGCATTGGTCCGTACGAGTGGAGAGCTTCTCCACGTACCTGGAGCTCCGAGTGTCGTTCTACATGGCAGCACTGAGAGGTGAAGTGGGGACTTTGCTCAAGTCACTTAAGTTCCCAGGGCCTCAGTCCTTAACCTGTGAAATAGGACTAATCGCTCCTGCCATGACTGTTCTCAGGAATCTTCGAGATCGAATGTGAGCATGGAAGTGAAAGAGCTTTACGATGGGTAAAAAGAAGAGCAAACACACGAGGGAGCAGATAATCACAGGGAAGCACGCAGAGCCCCTGCACAGGAGCGGACAGTGTGGTGGCTGCCGGGAGGCTTGAGAATGCACTCCGCAGCAACTGTCGATGGTGCTGTCCCCACCTCCAGCCGCAGTCCCCTCCCCACTAGCTGGTCTGAATTTGGGGCGCCTACACTGGGGGAAGGCAGCCCCTGTGCTGGGGGAAGGCAGCAAGGCCCCACCTGCCCCAGGCCCCCCTTTCCTTCCCACAACCCCCACCTCCACTCTGAGAGGCACCCAGGACACCATGCTGGGAAAAGGACCCCCAGAGAGCCACTGCTTTCATGCGGTGACCAACCTTCTCTGAGCCTGGGTCTGTGCCGGGAGCTGGGTGAGGAGAGAGGACAAATAAAGGGGGGCCCCACCTTCACGGGGGGGCAGGGTGACTGAGGCTCAAGTTAGAAGCCCAACACACCAGGCTTATGTGAAGCAACGGAACAATGAAGAAGTGGATATAAGCAAGGAACTCATGGTGGGCTGGAATTAAGGAAGGCTTCATGGAAGAGGGGGAGCTGAGCTGGGCTTTCAAAGTTAAGATAGGAAGAGGGAGAAAGGGCAGGGTGAACAAGCCCATGGGCAGGCACAGGGCAGGTGTTCAATAGATCTGGTGACTGAATGGGTGAATGAATGAATGGATGGATGGGTGGATAGATGGATGGGTGGATGGATGGATGGATGGATGGATGGATGGACAAATGAATGAATGAGTAAATGAACAGACAAGTGAATGAATGAATGAATGAATGAATGAATGAATGAATGAATGAATCTGGAGCTTCCAGGGACTAGTGAGCCACTTCAGAGTAAGCCCTGAGAATGTAATGCCTTCAGGGACGGGGCAGGCAGCATCAGTGAGTGAAACAGATCTAGTCTGAGCAATAGGGAGTGGTGGAGACTGTGACAAACTGGCCATCCACAGCCTGTAGGCTCTCACGGTCAGAATCTTTCAAAACATTGTAGAGGCAAAAAAGCAAAACAACAAAACCAAACCAAACCAAACAAACAAAAACCCTTGGCAGGCCAAAGTGAACTCCTGGACCCCCAGTCCAGCCCTCTCTGGTTACCACTTTGAAGCAGCCCCCACCCATCCCAGGCGAGGATGGGCCTGGAAGGACAAGCCCTGGGGTGCAGAGCAGCAAGTGCCCTTCCCACGTGGGCCCCAGGCCCCTTCTCCGTTGCCATGGTGGCAGCAGGCCCCACCCCAGCTGGGCAGGTGGCAAGGGGTCAGGCCCCCTCCCCACGCCTCTCCACAGCCTGAGCAGAGCAGGGGGCTCTGGGCTATGAGGCTGCAGGGTGAAGACCAGGCTGGAACTTGGCTTTTGGGAAGTATAGGACTGGAGAGTGTGGGCACTGCGGTTCCAGTCTATTCTGTGCCACTGAGATCTGGGGCTAAGGGCAGCTGGCCTTGACTCTGTACAGGGGGGACCCTAGCAGAGTGCCCGTCTGTTACTCTGAGGTGACGGAGCACAGACACAGCAGGACAGTCCCCGGGCACGAGGCCGCGTCGGAACCTGCCATCCCTCCTCCACGCACGGGGAAATGGCCGTGGGCACCACCCGGCCCGCCGCCCGCACCTTTGGCCTTGTAGTATTCATGCTCCAGCTCCTCCTCGTCGTCCCCCGAGCCGTAGTTCAGCAGCTCCTCCTCGTACAAGGCGAGAAAGTCAATGTCTTTCTTTCTCCTCTTTTTCTTCTGGGGCATCATTTTGCCCGCTGCCCCTTCCTGGCACTTGTGGGGTCACGGCGCCCACCTCCTCGCACTTTCTTGGCCCCGAGGTCTTTTCTCCCTGACCTCCTGTGCCTCTGGGTGGTCCAGAGCCCACACTTGGACTCCCTGTGTCCACAGCCTGCTCCTGCTCCCCTGTCCTCTCCGGCCACAGAGCAGAGCCTCAGCGCCTATCTCTGTCCTTCCTGTCCCTGGCCCCTCTCTCTGCCCCCCGTCATCAGCCACCTCCTCGTGCACCTGCCCTGGGGTTTCTCCTTGGGCCTCATCTCTTATTCATGGGGACTGAGAGCAGGCTGTCCTCCTTACCCCACCCCTTCTCTTCCCTTCATGGAGAATCAGGTGACATCAAGCCCTTGGTGCTTTTTTCTCACCTGGCTTCACAGAAAGGGGGCCCCATGGGGCCCTGCCAATTCACCCCAGGGGCAGGTGGGGGTCTCCCGCATGGAGATCCCCCAAATCTAACAGCATTCCAGGGCTGTGAACAATGTCCCCAGGGCCTGGCGCCTCCCTACGGAGGGCAGGGCCCGAGTTCCCAGGACTCAGAGGCCTCCTTTTGTTTCCATTATTCATGACCTCTGCTCACCTTACAAAGCAGGCAAGGTTCTTAACGGATCCTTCTCGTTCCACCTCTCTGCTTCCGTCTCCTTGAGACTGCTGGCTTCTGGAAGAGGCCATTTGAGACCTGTGGCCCTTCAGAGACGCTGCTCTGACCCACACTCGGACAATCCGCACAGCGTTTTCCAAGGCGTGAGTTACCAGCATTGCCAGGCCAGGGCCGTGGACGCTGGAGAGGCCCACTGCATCGTGCATGACCCCCACATGCCCGGACAGGCCAGGATCTGTTTTAACAAGAACTCTCCATTTGCCCACGTTGCTCTCTGCACTTTCACATGAAATGGTACAAACCCTCCGAGCCCACTCCACTTGGCCCTTACTTCTCCCACTGCAGCCCCTCGCAGGGGTTCTGAGCTGGGGCAAGAGAACCCCGGCCCAGAGGCCCCTCTCCACCCTCGATCAGCAAGAAAAGTTTCCCTTAGGGTCACTAGACTCCTCTTCCTTGCTTATTTTATTTTGTTAAGATTTTAGTAAGGCACTTAACTAAGATTTTATTAAGATTTCTTACAACCTGAGTGGCAAGATTTCTGTGTAAATCCCGAAATGCTAGAAATTTCCAGTCTACTTGGAGTTCTTAGCTCTCTGTCCTGGCAGTATGAGGTCTTTGGACAGAACTAGAACTGCTCGCCACCTCCTGGCTGTGTGGCCTTGGACGAGAACTGGATCTCCATCCGCGGAAGGGGGATAATGACCCATTAAGGCATATTGAGCATTTGGAGAAAGCACTCAGTAAGCAGAAGCCTCTGGAACACAGTAGGGGCTTACTAAATGCCTGTGACTCCTAATCAGGGTTTCTCTCTTATTTGGCATGATGTGGGGTGGGGGGGAGGAGGAGGTAATGCTTTGCTATCATCTCAGATTGTTCCAGAAGCCCTCCTTTGGGTCCCATTTGCAAAGACTGGCTCCATGCGTCCTCCCTCCTCTGTGGGACCCAGCCCAGCAGCACATCAGAGACCACCGGTGAACACACTGAATCATCTGTGTGCTTCCAAGTTCCTGGGAGGACTGTCATGTAAGATAGTCCGTCTCCCCCTCTGCCTCTCCCAGCCACAGCTCTGCGGGGGGCAGAGATCATGACTCCCTGCTCCCCTTAGGCTCCCAGGACCTATCACACGGCCGGCACATCTGGGAAGCAGCCGCAAACACAAGACCCACCGTCTGCACGAGGAAACGCAAGGAACAGACACCATTCCGAGCACATTTGGCCTAAAGAGGAGGACACCACCTCCCATGTGAACGACGGCCCCCTAGAGCAAGCCCTGGGCTACTCCGTGGGCCTGAAAAGGCAGTCTCAAACTGGGGGCTCTGACTGCAGACAGGCAGGGTTCAACCCAACCCAGAAAGAAGGAAGGGACCCTGAGTGCTGCCTAGGGTGACATCCAGTGGCCGGATGGCATCGCCTGTCAACCTACAGCAGGGGGCGCTCCAGCGGCTTGGACAGCCGTCCATCTGGTAGTGCGGATACACTAGGAAGCTGGACGGCAGGTGCAGGCAGACAGTGGACGAACACGACGGGTCACCCAGACTGGGGACGCCGCCGCAGTGGGCCAGGGGCCAGGGAAGAGCGCTCGCCAGCTCCAGGCTATGCTGCAAAAACAAGGGCCAGAAAGGGTTTTATCTCCAGACCTGGAGGAGGAAAGCTTCTGTCAGCCAGGACTGGGGCCCCTGGCGCGCGGTGGGCTTTGGAAAGGAGAAGGGAGCTAGCCTGCAGCCACCACGAGACGTTTCACTCACTCCTCCCTTGTCACCTCTGTGTCCCACCACCTGGCTGATCCGAGCTGAGCCCAGCTACTGAGCCCTTAGCCCCAAGCCCCAAGCCCAGGACCCTGGCCACCGCCTCACCTTCTCAGTTCAAAAGCTTCTTCCCTCCGAGATGTTCTCTGTCAAGGTCAGTGTTTCCTAAAGTGGGATCTCAGGGATGCCTGGATTAGCCCAGCAGAACTCCCCAAACGCCGATTTCGGACCCCTCACCCCCACCGCAGACCTACCGAGTCAAAATCTCTTGAAGATGAAACTTGGGGATCTTCAGTTTCAACAAGCCCCCTCCTCCGCCAGGGTGGAGATTTGCTCTCTAAAATTAGAGAGCAAGAGGGGCCTACACCTGCCCAGGTGAACTCACTCCCTTGATTAGTTCACCTGAACTAAGGGGAGGGGCTCAGCAAGCTTCTGTCCCAGAGATGCACATAGGAGTCGCCCGGAGAGTTTTTAAATGCTGATGCCCGGGTCCCATCCCTGGAGGCGCCGGACTTTCCGGGTCTGGGTCAGCAGCGGCTCCTGGGCATTGGGAGTTTTCAAAGCTCCCAGCAGGTGCAGGCCATCTGAGCAGCAGCAGCGCTCACACCTGGCCCCACCCGCGTCCCCACCGCGGGGAAGACATCTCTGACCCCAAAGGTCATCACCCAGGAAAGATCAACTTCACCTCCGTCCTCCCCTGTTCTGCGGAGGGACAGCCCTGGAATCAGCTCAAAGTCCTAATGAGGAAGTGAAGTTCAATCGTGGGTGATGCACGCCCCCTGCTGGCAGCATGTGGTTTGACCTCTTGCTAATTCTGAGACTTTAAATAGAGAGAAATTATTAGGATTACTGCGAAAAATACTATACGTCCAGACAAAAAAATAAAATGTTCATTTTGCACGAAGGCCGATTCAGATAAAAGACAAGGAAATGTTGGGCGCCTGGGTAGCGCAGTCGTTAAGCGTCTGCCTTCGGCTCAGGGCGTGATCCCGGCTTTCTGGGATCGAGTCCCACATCCCCACATCGGGCTCCTCAATTGGGAGCCTGCTTCTTCCTCTCCCACTCCCCTGCTGTGTTCCCTCTCTCGCTGGCTATCTCTCTGTCAAATAAATAAATAAAATCTTTTAAAAAAAAAAGACAAGGAAATGTTTATTGGACTGCTTTTTCAAAAAATTGAAATCAATATTTTTAGAGAATTCATAACATTAAAACACAATGATTAAGAGAACAGGGTCCAAAATGGTACCAAATGTTGACAGGGACACAGAGCAACTTGAACTCTCATACCGCTGGTGGCAGTGGGAAGTGGTACGGCCACTTTGGGAAAGAGCTGACACTGTTTTTTCTAAAGCTCACCAGACATTTCCCACACAACCCAGAAATTCCACTCCTGGGTGTTTACCTAAAAGGGATGAAAATACACGTCCACACAAAAGCTGCATGTGAACATTCCTACAAACCTTATTCATGAAAGCCAAACCCCAGAAACAACTCGGATGCCCACCAACTGGCCAATACTACTCGGCCAGAGAAAGGGAGAAGCCGTGACACCTGCTAGACCATGGACGAATCTCAAAAGCATTAAAGCGAAAGGAACCAGTCAGAATAAACTGCCTTCTGTCTGATGACAGTTATGTGACCTTCTGGAAGATGTAAAGCCAGACCGGTGGTTGCAGGGCCGGGCATGGGGGCAGGGATTGACAACAAGACGGCCTGAAAAGGCAATGTTTTGCCCTAGGGCTCCGCCCTCTCTCTCTTACCGGCCTGTCCCACCTGCTGGCTTTTCACGTCCAGGTGAGAGCTTGTCTGCATAAGGCCCCCAGTGCAGCCTGGCCACTCACCTGACCTCATCCCCAGCTCTGTGGTGTTAGGGCCCTGCGGGGGTTGGCTGGGGAAAGGGTGCTCAGGGCACCCCCACTCTGATCCCAGGCAGGGCCACGGTCCATGCTCACATCCTCCATCCATGCTTAGCAACCTCCAGTCTAAGCTGTGCAGGGTGGTTATGGACCCTAACTGATAAAGCTGATACTTGGATTCCCCTCAGTTTCTTGCAAACTGATAAAAACACAAAAAGCAGACATGGTAATTATAGGAGTGCCAAACCTCTGATTACAGGGAAGGGGCTGTTTATCCCATAGACCATTTGCATATGCTCACAAATGCATGCACAGACACAATGATCTCATTGCCCGGCCTCGTTGCCCTCCGAGTGCATCCTCCTGCTGCTGAATGGGTTCTCCCAGAGCTTGCCTTTGGTCCTGTCACTTCCCAGTTCAAAACCTTTCCCTTACACGTCCGCGCAAACAAACTTTGTCGGCCAAGATTCTGGATTGCAAGCAACGGAAATGAAACTGGCCAGTTTAAGTAGAAAAATTATTGTTTGAAAAGTTCGTGTTGGGGGAAGGGGATCTCAGAATTTCCAAGAGGCCTTTGGGGCTGCACCCTAGAAAGGAGGCCTGGAATTGTACGGATCTGGGAAAGCCCATAGAGCCCCCAGGACTGGGTCTGGGCATGCAATGTGCACCAAGCTTCCGCACCAGCCTCTGCCGCCCCCCCCCCCCCGCCCCGTGCCTCCCCTCGGCCAGAAGAACCTCTGCCGCCTTCTGCCAGTTCCGAGTCTGGGGCTTGCACACCTGATTGGCTGAGCCTAAGCCTTGAGCCTACACCTTCCTGCCAAGGCGGCTGGGAAATCAGTATTGGGCATTTTCAACTCTTCCACTGGGAGCTGTCCTCTCGTCAAACTTACAAAGGGAGCTCAGAGGCCAGGTTGCCAAGAGAATCACAAATGTCCCTGACACAAATTCTAGTGCCTCTAGCTGACATTGGAGGCCCTCTATAATCAGACCCAACCTCCCCCTTAGGGGAGCTGACATTGTAGTTAAACTACAGACATCCCTGGTGCTTTCCTTCTGCAAGCCTGAGCTCACTGATGAGAGCTGGAGAGTGCATTGCTGTATCAGCCAGCTATTGCTACATAACGAGCAACCACAAAACGCTCCGTGGCATAGGCATTGTTTCTCACGTGTCTGGAGCTTGGCCAGGGGTGACTCGCTTACCCTGGGCTCAGCTCACAGCTCTGCGTCAAGCTACAGGANTCACTCTGGGCTCTTCCCGTGGCCATGGTGGAAGGACAAGGGGGTGACTCTGAGGCCACCAGCACACTTAGGCCCTCCACTTGCATCCAATCTGCGAACATCCTTCAGCTGTGCACAGTGACACACGTGGCTGAGTCCAGAGGCAAGGGCTGTAAAATTTTATAGCAAAAGGAATGGACACAGCAAGGGCTGAAGAATGGGGACCAGTAATTCAATGTACCCACCCCTCTCCCTTCCACCAGCCTGCGCTCCCTTTCAAGGAAGTCATGCGCTCCCCAGTGCCTCCTAGAGTATGAATGTGGCCCTGAAGACACGTTAAAGGAAGGAGCCAGTTACAAGCGTGTGTGTTGGGGCGAGTGGGGTATAGAGAGCACATGTAAGTACGAACTATGTGAGTGTGTGTCCTGGAGGCTCTGGTCCCCAGCTGCGGCTCCCCACCACCACCGTGTGTCCCCGATTTCTCACCCAAGATAACCAGCTAGTCTGCCATCTCAAAATGAACCACCTCCTATTCTGGAAGCAGGGCGGGTGATGCAGTGCTGTGGGCTGGTGGTTTTCCTGTTTCACGGAAATGTTAGTTCCCACAGCCATTGCAGCCTCCCTGGGGTGTTAGAAAACCTTGCCTTCAACCACTTCTGCCCCCTCCGATTCCGCTCTGCTCAGAGCCAACCGAGGGGTTTTACTTAAAAACAAGTCAGATCGTGAGCCTCTGATAAGTGTTTATTAAATAAACAAATAAACTACATTCAACTTCCATCCCCCAGCTTACTGAAACATACATTCATTCATTCAAAAATATATATCGAACTCCTGCTTTCCTGACCCCCAGATTTGTTTCCTACGATGATAGACTAGAATACAGCGCCCCAAATCCAGTGCCCAGAATACATTGCTTGCTTGAGTGTTTGGTATTTTACAATTGTAGTAAGAAACATTTAAACATCTTGCAGCTGGCACCCATCCATTCTTGCTAGAAGAAGGCTAAAGGTGAGCTGAGGTCCAGGATAGGTAGGAGACCAAGTGCACAGAGATATGTTCTCCGCCGGAGGGAGTTGGGGAGCTGGGGACAGGGAGCCACAGAAGGGTCAGGAAGAGGAGGGGCCAGAGAGGCAGGCTGAGGCTAGGGCGGCCTGGAGTGTCCACACCGGGAGGCTGGCCCTGGCTTGGGCTGGCCAAGGACATGTCAGCCTGGGGATGCCAAACATTCCATTTGAGGTTGTATGTTTGGAAGTGGTTTCCAACCCTTTCCCCTCCCCTCCTGCATCACTCTGGGATTCACGATCCGATCATTGATATGAAGGAACGGTCTGCATCTAGTATCCAGGTGGTTAAGGGACATAAAACCAAAGCACACTGAGCAGCAGGGGTCTGAAGGCAGAGGGACCGTGAAAATGCCAGCCTCTGGGAGTTCGCGCATTGTCTTCTCTGATGGGAAAGCACGGGAAGGCTTTGGACTTCCAAGGTTAGATGTGGGGAGTCTTTTCTACAGGCTAGCCCCAGTTAGGCTGTCTGCGCATGAATTTTAAAAATTGTATATATGTTTATATATGTATATATACATATATATAATCCTATTTTAAACATACTCATGGAGATTGGCATGGAAAGAACTTTTTAAAAAATGTTTATAAGAAGGTAATTAGAGCTCAGATGCCTTTTGCTGTGACTCTAGACCTTGACAGTGACCTTGCTTCGAGAGAGGTCGGTCTGCATAGCTTCCAGGTCTAAGCACAGCTGAGGCGCCACCTGCTCAGGCAGCCCTCCGGCCCTCCTGGCCTCTCCCGGACACCAGCCCGCGGTCCCCTCTCCATGTCCTCCTGTGTCCTGTAGAGTGTCGCATCAGCACTGCACCTGGTTTGGCCTGGATCTGGCTCTGAGGCCTTCCTGGGAGCCCACCTACTCCCCTGCTCGGACAAGGGCAGGTCTCATGAGGAGACCAAGCCCCCCCAAACATGCGCCCAGGGTGGCAGGAGTCCCTCGCAAGTCCCCGCAGCCTCCTCCCGTGGGGCTGTGCCGCATGAGCCCGATCCCCAAACACACACACGGCCACAGCCAAAGAGCCTTTGCTAGACGAACCGTCTGACTGGCTTTATTGGGTGGAAACGGAGGGCCTTTCAAGCACAGTGACGGATAGAAAGTACCCTGATTACACACAGAGGAGAGATCAGCCAGCACTCCCGAATCCCTCAGAGACAGCCACGCGCTGCTGGCACCGGGCTGCGGGGGGTGCGTGCAGACCCCCGCTCCTGAGCACGGGCTGTGTGAAGAGAAGGGAAGGGCAGCAGCCCCCGCTCCCGCGGCTCCTCCGACAGCACAGGACGTTTCTCTGCTGGGTGATCAGGGCAGCGGAGGGCGCGAGCCCGGAGAGCCGGAGCGGATGGTTTTCAGCAACAGTCCGGTTCCACTCAGATGGAGTGTCTCCACGTCCCAGCAAATGACACCTGGGTCTCCCTTTTCTTCTGCAGTGGGAAAGGCTCTATGGAGCACAGTGCAGTGTGAGCCAGCCCCTGAGAGAGGACAGCAAGAGAGGCACGGGGCCCAGGCGCACATGGAGGTCATGGCTGCATGGCCACTTTAGGTCGTCACATGCAATAGGCCACTCGGGGTTGAGTCAGTGCCACCAACCCCTCGGGGACAAACTCCTTTGCCTTCACAGGTGCCCCGAGGCAGGGCTTTCTGTAAACCGACCTGGAGCCAGGCTGAAGCCGCACACAGCTGCAGGGCAGGGAGCACCCAGGAGCACCCGGGAGCACACGGGAGCACACGGCTGCGGGGCAAAAGGTTCCCACTGCTCCTCTGCGGACCCCATTGTCTGTCCTGGCTTCATCTGGGAAGCAAGGTGACAGGGGACTGACTCCAAACTGTAACACTCAACAAACCAGCATCTGCTCATTGAGCTAAAGTGTGGTTAAAAAAAAAGAAATAATACATATGCATATATTTCAGTTCAAACAATACAGCTTTGAAGAAGAGTTATGGCTTTCTGAAGGGAGGGAAGTTGGGTCCAGAAAGGAAATTTTTGCAGGCCACCAAAAAGACCCTGTTGCATCCCTAAAACATTTGTGCACAATGTGGGAGCCCCGGGGAGGATCAGCTGTCCCCCAAAGCAACCTGGGGCAGAAGGACATTCTCCAAGGGCAGCTGCCGTGAGAGTCAAGGGTCCTGCTGAAGAAGGAAGGGCACAGTTGAGCTGGCTCCTGGTTGGGCTGGCAGGATCTGTCGCTTGGGACCCCCAGCCTCCTCCCAAACAGCCACAGCGCCAGGGGGCTGCACACCGGGTCTGACGCCACCTCCCTCCACAAGCCCACTTTGTTCAGGCTCGTGGCCTTGGGTGACTGTCTGCCAAGGTCAACTGCCTCCACTCCCAGCCCCCCGGGTACCGAGCCTTCTGGCTCTGGGTACCCTGAGCGCAGGACGTAGAGAGGAATGAATACCGAAGAGGGCCCTCCCCAGAGCTGGGCAGGGCGTGAGGCCAGGGGGGAAGGCCAGGCCTGGACCAGACGCCAATCAGCCTGAGCACCTCGGAGGGAAGAGAGCAGAAAAGCCCCAGAGGCTCGAGCAGGGGCCCCTCCCACGGCTCGGGAAGCGTGGGCACCCAACACCAGAACCCCCGGCCAGTCCCATGTGAGCTGGGGCATGCCACCATCATCTTTCCGGGCCTCAGTCAGGTAGGGACGTCCCTAACTGCCCCAGCCTTCTCATAGGAACCCAGCCAGTCCTGGTGGGAAATCGATGATGAAGGTGTTTGGAAAGTAGAAACCTGGGCAGGACGGGGGTAGGGGAGTCTGCGGGGGGAGGGGGGAGTCATATTCTTAAATTCACAGATAAATTCAGGCCCAGGTCACCACAGAGCCTGCCCTGGTCCCAGTGCAACAAAGCCACCTCAAGTGGCAGAGATGCAGAAAGAGAATTCCCTGCCCCCTTCCCCATCCACCACGCTGCAGTTCCCTTCAAGGGGGAGGGCAAGTGGAGGGGTGCAGCCCCCCTTCTCCTCGCCTTTTTTTCTTGGGGGAAGGGGTAGCAAGTGTCAGAGGGAACACGTGAGTCCAAAGGAGTGACGCTGCCCACCTCGTGTATCCTACGTTATCAGATAATGAACTATTGCAACTACCTGAACTTCAAGAAAACTGAGGGCTAACCTTTTAAGCACCAAGATTTCTACGATGCTGTTTTAAGTGTTTTGGGGATGGACATAACTCCAAAATGCATCAGCAGCTCCTCCACCTTCTGAAACACAGTATACTGAACGCGGTTTGTTTCCGTACCTGTGTGGTTGCGGACATCGCAGGGTGAGATCAGAAAACGCTGCGTTGCCCTCTGGTTGTGACAACATGTTTGCCCTTCTGCTAAATGGCTTCAGATCACATGGTGTTTTCTGACACGTAGAGTTTTGGTCCTTTTAATGCCATTACTGTGAGGCTATTAGCTGCCGCTTCTCGCTGGATCCAGCCCCTGTTGTCATTCTCTTCGTTCACTTTGTTATGAGAAACCAGAATCAAGTTCCCTAGAATTGAATTTAAAATTAAAGTGAACGCCACGAGGGATCTGCTGTTAGCAAGATGTTTGGTCTTCAGTGCAGAACTTTAAAGCATCTATTTCAGGGGCTCAAAATTAATTTTCCTTCATCTGAGTCCCCAGCGACCTAAGGGCTGAGTGAGCTTGCTGGGGTAAGTGGTCCTGGGGAGGGGGGTGTGCTTTGACCTTGTTTCTGTAAGCTGGTAACCATATTCTCCCTTAACAGGTCTTCAAGGTGAGTTCAGGGGGTCTTGTAAACTTTGAGGCTGAATGCAGGATTCTGAGCTGCTGGGCAGATAAAGTTCTCCCGGACCACGCTGTGGCGGGGGTGGGGGGGCGGTTCTGCAGAGGGAAGGGGCAGGGTTCTTGCCTCCCTGGGTCACACAGGCCATTTCTGTAGGAAGTCTCCTCCTCACTACCTGGTTTTCCATGGGTGCCGTGGGGGCGGGGACAGATCACTGCCCCATCTTCCCTGCCCAGGGGCCCAGGAACTCTCTGCGCTGGGAGTGCAGTGTGATGCACGGATCCTACCCACTTTCCAGCACCAGTCAGAAAATGACCTTCACCTGGTCACAGGCTGGTGGTCCCCCCTCCAGGGACACCAGCCCCTTAGCTCTGATCACAAATGTATCCTATTCCCAGGCACAAATAAGTTCTCAATTCAGGAACACTCTGAGCCATCTAACCCGGGAGAAGAAATCTGTGTACCCTTGCTTCAAAAATATTTCTCAATGTTTATTCCAATGTTTAAAATGTTCGGAAAAAGAAAAGCTATTTGGTACCTTTAAGAAGCCTCAGGCTTGAATCAGCTTTTCCCACCCCCCAACAGGGGAAAAAATGCAGGAGAACAGGGTCAAGCTAGTTGGCAAGACCCTCTAGACCAAGTGGCCGGGGACCAGCATCACCACCGCTTGGGAGCTTGGCTACGAAAGGCCCCACACCAGCTCCCCAAATCAGAGACCCCAGGGTGGGGCCCAGGAGCCCCCCGAACTCTCCAGGTGATTCGGACGCTGACGGGGTTCAGGTTGAAGAGCCGCAACAGCGGTTCCCAACCCCGGCCGCATATTAGAATCATCAAGAGAGCTGAAAGGCTAGTACCTTGGTCCTCCCTCCGACCAACTGGATGGGAGCCTCTGCGGGCGGGCGGGGTCTAGGCAGGGGTATTTCTCAAAGCTTCTTAGGTGACTCCGGAGCAGCCAGGGGGAGCCCCTCTGCCTTAGGGCCATGAATCTTAACCACCGTGCCCCTGAGTCACAGAAGATTTTTAAAAAATAAAGATAGGAGGCCCTATCCCTAAGCCAACTGAATCGATTCTCTGGGAGGGTGAGGACGTGGCGGGGCGGGTGGGGGCGGTTGTTTTATAAAGATCCCCCGTTGATTCTAATGTGCACACAAGGCTGAGAACCACAATACCAGAGAAAATAAAACTTTTACCCCAAAGCTGAGCAAGTCATTTTGTTGAAGGAAATGAGTTACTTAGTTGCCAAGGGAACCATCCCCCGAATGGAAAGAAAGTCACTGATTTCTGGCTTTTGTGCCAAGAGCTAAATCACTGACTGAAGTGTAGATTTCTCTCTTGCCCTCCCTCTCCGTCGTTTTTTGAAATGAAAAAAAAAGGGGGGAGGGTGTTCACAGAAGAGACTAGGCAGGGGAAAAAAACTAAAGACTTCAAAATGACGGGCAGAGCTGCTGTGTCTCAGGACCCTGTCTGGCCAGGACAGCCGAGCCCAGCCGGCAAAGCAGACCAGGTCCGCTCTGAGCCGCAGCAAAGGTGCCAAGATCATCAGAAGCCGGGGACAGACCAAGAAGCCGGACACAGACAGACCGGACCAGGACAACTGCTCCAGACAAAAAGGAAAATCAGAATTCTATTACAGAAACACTTAAAACAGTTAATGACATTTGAGAACAGCCTGTACCTACCTAAATGATTCTGTATGAAATAAACGAGTCACAAAAGGACAGATGCCATATGATTCCACTTGTACAAAGCACCTAGAATAGTCAAATTCAGAGAGATAGAAAGCAGAGCGGTGGCTGCCAGGGGCTGGGGGAGGGGTAGTAGGAGTCGTCCTCTGGTGGGTAAGGAGTTTGTTCTGTGACATGAGAAGTATTCTGGAGATCGGTCGCACAACAACGTGAATGTACTTAAAACACCACTGAAATGTACACTTAAAATTGTATGTCTTGTGTATTTTATCACAATCAAAAATAGAAAGACAAAGAAATCTGATAGTGTCAAGGCCAAAAGAGATTTCATAAACGTTTTAGATTCCCAATTATTTTTTTGTTGCTAGTTTAATAGTGGGTTATATTTTATATTCATATTTATAGAAAGTGCAGGAGTTGGGTTGTGTGCCAGATTTTTACTTTCACTCTTCTCTCACCCAAGACCCCGGTCTGAATTTCAAGCCAGACCCCTCACCTGGCGGCAACCACTGAACGGCAGGCATCGCGGGGTGCGGTTCTCCAGCAGTTGTGCTGACGTCAAAGGTGAAAGAGAAGGAAGACCCCAGGGTGACCCAGGTTTCTGGGGGGAGAGCAGGAGAGCCATTCACCAAGCAAGGGAAGCTGCACTGGCTGAGTGTCTAGTCTGTGCCGGGCTCTGTGTTAGGCATTGTGCACCCCTATTTCACTTAACCCTCGCCACAGCCGGAGAGGTGTCCTGGCCTCGCCCCTCAGATAAAGAATCAGAGCCTCCAGGGACTTCGGCAGCCCCCTCAAGGCCACCCAGCTAGCAAGTGGTAAGAGGCAACCTTGAAGCCAGGTTGTCCTTTCAACTATGCCCGTTAGGACACGATGAGGTTGGAGGTGCAGGATGCGTACAGACGGTCAGGAGGCCACGGTGAGCGTGCTGACTGGCGCTCGGAGGGAGAACCCGCCTGCGGGTAAGGGGGCTGAGACGCAGGGACAGGTCGGCCGGGCTGTGAAGAGATGAGATTTCTGCAGGAGCACTCCTGCTGCAAGAAGCAAGCCCTGAGGAAGCCTCACGGAAGGTGAATCAACAAAGGGGCCTGAGAAGGAACATTCAGAGATAGGAGGAACGTCAGGGGAGGGTGGTTGGATAGGAAACAAAAGAGGAGAGGACTCAAAAGGAAGGCGAAGCCATCCCTGCCACCTGTCACATGAATGTCAGGGATGAGGCCGGAGAAGCAGCCCCTGCTGGGAGGCAAGAACGCTGGCATGTCCTGTCCTCTTCCCCTGACAACTGTCCCCGAGCCCAGACTTGCCAACTCCCAGTACAGCTCCCGTGTAGCATGTGGGCTCTCGGTGCAGCGTCTGGACACGCCCCGGGAGGGCAGGGGCTATGATGTGATCGTTGGTCCCCGGTACCGAGCACAACGCCCCCGCCTAAAGCGAGTGCTCAATAATTCCTTGTTGAAGGCCCGGCTGAGGCCAGCCCTGTGCCTTCCCTCCACTGGTGGAAGTGCGGCCCCTGCCCCCCCACTCCGCAGAGTGGAGGGGCCCTGAGGCTCTCTGCTCTCCACAGCACCAGGTGATGAGCGGACGGAGCTGACTCGCAGCACTGCTGAGTCTCCAAGGTTGCATCTGACCTTAAGCCACCTTCCGTTCTGCTTGGCTAAGCACTGAGTCATTAACTTGTTTTTGCTGCCTTTCAACCCTGGAGCAGTGGGTTTAGCACAAAGGAAGACAGGAGGGTTGTTTTATTTGTGGGGAATCGATTTCCCTTAATAAGAATTGAACTGGGAATCTGCACTGCACCGTGGGTTGGTGTCGGGGCTGCGGGGAACACGGTAGGGGCTTCCTGAGTCAATGCCCAGGAAACAGTGAGCCTTTGGAAACAACGTTTCTCCCACAAACACCGACTGCTGGAGAACCAGAATGGCCTGGAAGTCAGGAGACTGGGTGAGTCCCAGTGGAGGCACCGGCTGGCCATGGGGCCTTGGGCAAGTCACTCAACATGCTGTCACTTACCATGCACTCTTTCGGGGCAGCTCTCATCTGCAAGATGTAGAGACGACCTCAACTCCCTCCAGCGCCAGAATGGCACCCATTCTACCACAGGGGCTTGGGGGGTGGGGGTGAGCGCTGCCACAGCACGTGGTGGCAGGGGACACCTCCAAGCAGAGACTGCCTTCTGGACTCACGACAGCCTCCCAGAGCATTTGTCCCTGGAGCAGGGCCCAGTCCCGCCCTGCAGTGGCACCTTCGTCAGGATCCCTCTCGTTCCAGCCCCTGTGACACTGGCTGAGAAGCCGCTAAGATGGAGGTCCGGAGCATAGGCTTTGAGGTTCCACAAACCTGGGCGCGGTTTCCTCCGTTGGGTGCCTGACCATGGGCAAGTCACTAAATCACTCTGAGCCTCCTTCTCACCTGCCCCCTGGGAGCCTTCCTACCTAAGGGGGTCTTGGGGTGATCTCGGGAGGTAATTGCAAAGACAGTGCTCCGTGCAGGGCCTGACACCATGAGCACACACTAGATGTTAGCTATTATAATAGTAATGTGGCTCGGATCCGTACATCAGGAATACCTCCAAAAACAAATTAGAGATTGTAAAGACCCTAGAGATCTTTCCTAAGCCTCTAATTGTAGAGATGAAGAAACAGATCTGTGGGGAGAGAAGAGACTCACCCTAAGAAAATGGGACCGTGAGTCCTGATTCCTCTACAGGGTGGATCATTGCATTCTAACCCCCCCTCCCCCCACGAGGGCCTTGCTGGGCAAATGCCAACCCGTGGCGCCCTCAAGTGATGGGAACCCTGATGTCTGATTGGCCACGGCTCCTGCCCGCCCCACAGCCCTCCCTGGAACGGAAGTGTTACCCAGGGGGCTCCGTCCACAGCAGGCATTCAGTAGAGCCCCAGGCACGATCTGACCCAGGCCATCTCCCCCTTGTAGTCCTGTTTCCTTAAATGGGACAGAATGGTCTTTAGAAGTCTCACAGCCCTGACATTCCACGGTTTCAAGAACTGGGCTCAGTGACCACTAACACGGGGCTGGAAAGCTTGGCTAACTGGAAACTTCCCCGGAAATACCTTCCTTGGGAGGAACGGGCAGAACCCCAGGAAGCCTGGTCGTCCACTGCCCTTGCACAGTGTTTCCCAGCTCACGGGGCTCGCTAAGGTCTATGTCGTCTCATTGGCTGCTTCCCTGCTCTACAGACAAGCGGCCCGAGGCTTGCCCAGTCAGGGCCAGGGCTCAGAACGAAGGCGGAAGGTCAGCATTTAGAACAGCGCGCTCCACAGCAGCCCACCAATGTGAAACACAAGCCCAAACAATGTGGTTTTGCCAAGGAAGGAGCCCTGGACAGGAGCCTGGAGGCCCGGGGCTGAGCCCGCGTTCTCCTGTCTCTCACTGGCTGGGCCTGCTGCTCTGCCTGTAAAAGGAGGTCATCGGATGGCGGGCTCCCCTCCCTGATGAAACCTCGAAGCTATCCACCCTCCTCAGGGCACCCAGCAGGCTGGGCTGGGTGGTGTCTGTGTACTGTCTACCCTCCATCCCTAGTAGAAAGTGACTCTGCCTCTATTCGTCACCCTGTCTTCCCAAGCCCACCCCCAGACCTAAGAAGAATAGGCTTCTGGAAAAAGGGGGGGAGTGGGAGGAAGGGGCCTCAAGTCCCTCCAGAACTAACATTCCACGAGTCCACAAAGCTAGGTTCTAAGGCAAGTCACCGCAGGTGTCTTGTGGGTAGGACCACGCTGATGGCAGAAACACCATGGGGGGAGGAAAGGGAATGAACTTCAGAGGTGAAATGCCATGTGAACCCCTTTCGGCCCAGGCCCAGTTAACTTCCCAAAGCACAGGCTGTGGGTCCGTGTGCGCGAAGGCCACCAGGCTGTGGGGTGTGGGAAGTCCTGCCTTCACAATGGGGCCTCAGTGATGCTGGTGTCGGAGGCCATGACGCACTTCCATCCGCAGAGCTTGTCAGTTCCATCTCTGTGCTTTCCAGCCCAGAGCCCACAGTTCCAGTGCGGGAACACAATGCAGCAGGATTCCTCAGGATTCAGGAACAGAACCAGGAAGGGATCTTATAAATAACTCCTGGTTAAAACAGAGCTGAAAATAAGGAGACAGGAGAGGAAGCAGATTGCGAAGCATGGGTTGAGTCAATACCATTGGCTTGAAAACCTTCATGCAAGTGGCTGGTCCTTCTCATCGGAAGATCACACGCAGGATTGGACCTGGAGGCGCTGAGGCTCTGTGTGTGCCTGAATTGTGTGAAAGAGCACGGCTCTCAGCTGCCAGTGTCACGGCAAAGATGCTAAGACACAGGGTTTGAGTTAACTCTCATGGTGTCACTTAAGGGACTCAAATCAGTTGGAGTGACCGTGGTTAAGACCCTGGATCTCCCTGAGCCACTCTGTCTTCACAGGAAGTTCTGGCAGCTGGGTTCATCTGTAAGATCCGAGATTCTAGATGGCAATTCCTGGCTTGAGGCCGCGGTATAAAACTCGGGAAGCCAAAATCTGAATTAAATCTTGACCATGCTCACATGTCTGGTCTCCCCCGATTCCGTTCTGGAGGGCTTTCCTTCAGCTGCGACAAGGCCACTGCAGTGGGTGCTCTCCCGAATGCTAAAATTGAGTGCAAATGTGCTTTATTCTCTTGCAATCCCCCAAGGCCCCTGATCTTGAGGAGTGGCTCGGCAGCATGCTACCTGCGGGCAGGGTGGGGACACGGGGCCCTGACCAAGGCTTAGCACACAGTCGCCCCCCCCCCGGGGGCCCCGTCCCTGTCTCCTGGCCCACACCCCCCCCACGCAGGAAGCTGAACGCCCGAGGTAGTGACAGCCTGACCGCCAGGCCCCCCCGCACCGCGCGGCGCAGGCGGGAGAGGGGCAGCGGGGCTCTGCTCTCCGGGGGGCCGGCCAGCCCGCGCAGCCGCCCTCAGCAGCAGTTGCAGGTGCCCGTGTGCACGCGCAGGATGCCCCGGCTGTGCAGATGCAGGAAGTTGAAGATCTCGGAGGGCATGGCGTGGAAGCCGGGGCGGGGTTTGACGTTGTCATAGTAGTGGTGCGTGATGTAGAGGCCCGAGGGGTTCATGGGGAAGGCCCAGAAGCCGAACAGGTGCACCTCCTCGCAGAGCTCGAGCGCCGCCGTGGCCAGGATGAGGCCGGTGCTGATGCGCTTGGCGCGCACCCCCAGGCTGAGCCAGTAGCGCGACACGTTGACCAGGTACTGCGGGTGGAAGTAGTACACGGCCTGCGGCGACTCGAAGTCGTCCAGCACATACTTGACGCGGATGGACACGTCGGTGTTGCGCGTGTTGTAGAAGGCAGGCAGCAGCACCGACGCGTTCTCGTACACCTGCAGCACCCGGTAGAAGGGCCGCCGCCACTTCTCCAGCTTGTGGAACCTGGGCGGGGCCAGAGCGAGAGGGTGGGCAGCCCGCTCCCCAGACCTGTGCCCCCACCCGGCACCCGGGGGCCTCTCCGGAGGCCGCAGGGGACTCAAGATGAACGCCCTGCCTTTCTCGGGGACAGCTGTTATTTGTAGAAGTGGGACCAAAGGGACAACAGTGTAGGGAGGGAGGTGCTTCACCCCAAGGGATGGGGGCATCCCAGGGTGGATTCGGTGGGAAAGGGGTGAGGAAGTGGAGGCTTTCCCTGGAGTCCTCAGGCCATTCACCTGTACTTTCTTTCCCAAGATCCCCAGTGAAGTCCGCCAAAAGAGTCTGCCTGCCCTCTGCGCCCCTCCTCGCCCACAGCCCCTCACACACCTTCTTCTTCACATTAAAGCCCCTCCCCCCTCCCCATGGGCTCATCTCCCTCCTCTCCAGTGCTCCTTCACTTGGCTGACTCTGTAAGTGTCCCTGGGCATCTCACCCGATTTACCAACTCCCCAATCTCTGGTCTCTGGCTGTCCTCCCTCTTGCCCCTGGTCTGACCTGGATGGTGTGACTGTGCCCCTCACTGGAGTTTTAACCCAGGAACCCCATTCCCCAAGGCCTTCCACACAGACCCCAGGAGGGGAACTCAGTGGGGACTGAGATCTTTGAGTGCAGCTTCTCCCCAGAGCCGCCTGGATACGCCAGCATCAGAAGCTGCCTGCCCCCATCGCCCACTGGGAAGCTTTATGGCCCATCTAGGTGAAGACTGTCTAGACCAGCACTGTCCAAGGGAAATATCATGTAGGCCACATATGTAATTTTAAATGTTCTAATGATCACAATTTAAATAAGTAGAAAGACATGGGTGAAATTAATTTTTATCATATTCTATCGAAAGCTCACAACGTTTTATTTAACTTGATATACCCCAAATACTACTATTTCAACATGTAATCAATATAAACAACTGATGAGCTGTGGCCCATCGTCTTTTTCATGGTAAGTCTCTGGAATCAGGTGTGTGTCTCACGCTACAGACAGCACGTGTCAATCTGGATGCCACACTCCCAGTGGCTGGTAGCCACACGCGACACTCACAGCTGCTCTACCGGACAGCACGAGTCCGTAGCAGGCTCACTGACCTCTCTGTGATGATGCTGGGGTTCACAGTGACCACATCCGTCTTCACGCCCACATCCATGGTGTACTTCTCCGAGATGGGGGGTAGGTTGCACCTGCGAAAGACACAGGCAGCCTGGCCACAGGCACTCACTCATCCAGAGCGAGCTGGAGCGCGGGCGGCGTGAGGGGGTGGGGAAGGCAGGGTGGTGCTCCTACAGGCAGAGGGGTGGAGGGGCAGCCAGCGGGGTGGGATCTGGGTAGCCCGCGCACAGAGGGGCAAGTTTAACTCCTTCCCCCTCCCACCCTGAGTGGCACGGTGATTATAGATCCATGACCCATGAGATCCCACTACAACCTCAACCCCAATCCCTTTGCTCTAAGCTTTTCTTTTCAACGCATCGTCTTGATCCAGGCTAAAGATTGTAAGCGAGGATCACCAAAGAGATGAGAGGGGGCTCTACCTAAGGAAGAAGTACAAGGACCAGTCTGCAGCTTAAAGCCAGGGCTAAGTCAACATTGGCGGTGGCCACAAGGACTGATTCCAAGCACTGCTTCTGGAAGAGCAGAACTCAACCAGGGAGGTGGCCACCCAGATGGCCTCACCAGCGGATCTGCACAGCCCCCGTGAGTCTTCAGGGTCCTCGGACCTGCCGTGCTCTTTAGGCACCTGCCATTCTGCAGATGTGGAGACTGGAGCCCTGACAGGTTCAGCCGCTGGCCCCAAGGGACAGGGCTGGCGAAGGGAAGGAACAAGCCAGAGGGTAAAGGTGTGCAGGGGTGGGGAGCGCAGACCGATCACCTGAAGGACAGCGTGAGGGCACGGGGCTGCTGCGCCGCCAGAGGGAGGGGCAGGGAGTGGGAGCGCCAGGGGGTAGAAGCCACAGGTGCTGAGCCCCGGCGGCTCTTTTACCGGAAGACGAAGTCCGCACTGTTGATCTCCTTCCCACAGCGGCTGTTCTTCAGGATGCCTCCGTTGCCCACCACTGCACACTTCTTAAACTGAGACCGGTAGTAGGGCATGTCCTGGGGAGGCCGGGGGCACAGCTGTCAGAGGCAAGGCCCTCCCTGCCTTCTTCCGCTGCCCTCACCCCTGTACCCCCGGCCACCTCTACAAGCCAGCCTTGCAGGGACTGTGGAGGGAAAGTGGCTATTCCACTTTGCAGATGAGAAGAGAGGTCAGGAGACTTGTTCGCAGTCCTGCTGGCAATTACGAATGAGCTGGAAGAGAAGCCAGGTCTCCACAGCCTTTTTCAGCAAGCCCTGGGATGCCCCAGGTTTCCAGAAAGAAGAGATTACAGGTTATGGCCAGTCCTGCTTGCTTTTGCTTTTCCCAGTGTTTGGAAGCTCACCTTGTTTATGACTTCCAAGATGTATATTTTATTGGTTCATGCAGATGTGCTGGGGTATGACAGCAGCAGAGATGGGGACAGGGCCCTAAACCTGGCCTTCACCCCTTTCAGCTCAGGTCCAGGTACACAGGGAGGACACAGGCCTGGGACACAAAGGTCATATGGACTGGGACAGATGCTGCGACTTGGCAGCAGCAGGGACGAGAGACTAAGGGCTGAGTAAGCAAGGCCACCACAGGGGATCAGTGAGAGCCTGGAACCCCTCAAATCTGTGCAAAGAAAGAGCTCTGAGTGCAGGAGAGCCCGGGTCTCACCCCCCAGTGACAGTGGCACTCACAGGAGCCCTGGGAGTGACCATCTCATAGCACTTTGACCTTGTCGTATCCTGACTGCTGGGGTTAGCTCAGTCTGGGCACTGCCTGCCCACAAAGGCTCCCTGGGCATGTCCTCCAGGAGACCACAGGCAAATTGGCAGGAAAAAGCAAACGCTGGCTGGCCTGAGGATTAAGAGTCCTGGTTCTGCCACATCCCTGCTCTAGGTCATAATCCCCTCCTGGGCAACGGGAGGCAGACGGAGCCCAGCAGCCACATGCAGGGCACAGGCAGAAGCACAGACCTGGAGTCAAGGGCAGGGTGACCAACCACCCCAGCGTGCCCAGGACGGGGGAGCTTTGCCTAGGATGCAGGACTTTGCTTGGCTCAAACCAGAAGAGTCCGGGGCCAACCAGATTGGGTGCCCGAGGCAAAAGCCCCAAGGCGAGCCCTGGTTTTGCCCCATCATGAGATGAAGGAACCATGGACAAGTGCTCTGGGCTCTCAGCAACTCTGTTTTTCCATCTGCAGAATTTGGATAGCACCATGCGAGTGTCACGCTTTTCAGTGCGATGCTGCAGAGGACAGGTGCTCAGCTTGGCGCTTGCTGACACGTTGGGCCAGATCATTAGTCGTTGTGGGGCCCTGACCCGTGCGCTGCACAACGTTTAGCAGCATTCCTGGCCTCTCCCCACTCGAGGTCAAGGGTGTCTCCCAATCATGACAGCCAAATGTCTCCGAACATTGCCAAAGTTCCCATGGTGCAGAACCACGGGTATAAACGAGAAGCCTACCCAGCGCGGTACTGGACCCACGGTATATCTGCAAGGGAACCAGGTTGTTACTACTGTCATTGGGCCCCAGAGCTCCCCCGCCCAGGAGCCTGTGGGGCAGCACCCCTCCTAGCACACATCGGCGGGCCAGCCCTGGATGACAGTGGCCCTGCGGCACCCTGGGCTTCTGGTGGGGCCCACTGCCGGGTGGGGCCATGGAAAATCACAGTGCAGCGGACGTTCAGGAAGGAGGCTAAATCTGCAGGAGAGGCTGCGTCTGTCTGTGGGAAGCTGTCCCTCAAGGCCCATTTTCCCTGGAGAGACGGGCCCAGGGACCAGGAGGGGAAACAAGGGTATCTCAGAGCCGGTGGGGAAAACTGCACTGTTTGACTTCTACCAGGGAAAGGAAAAAACCGAAAGTTATCTTTGGAGAGATAGAGGCCTTTATGTTCTATGTCAGTGTTTCCCAAACTTCTGTACATCAGAAACAACCTGGAGTACTTTCTGAAAATAGAAACTCCTGGGCTCCATCCCAGAACCACGGAATCAGCATCTCCAAGGCGGGGGTAGGAGACCGAGAAGCTGTATTTTATACAAACCCAAAGAAAGACTTACCCTGAGGCAATACTCTATGTCACAGGCTCTAATTCGGGGGGGGGGGTTGCAGGGGCTCATTGCGGCCTGCGGGCCACATCACACCTTCGGCCTGTTTCTGTACGCCCCACAGGCTAAGCGTGGATTTTATCTTTGTAAATGGTTGGGGGGAAAATCAAAAGAAGAAGATGCTGTGACGTGTAAAAATTCGGTGAAGTTCCCGTTTCAGAGCCTAATAGGAGCTAGAGTGTTGCTGGAGCCCGGCCACGCTCGTTTGCTCAGAAGGTCTGTGGCTGCTTTGTGCGGGTGCCAAAAAGGTGAATAGCTGTGACACAGACCATATGGCCCTTAAAGCTTAAAATGTTTACTCTCTGGCCCTTTCCAGAGAACGTTTGGCAACCGTGCTCGAACTCCCTGGGCCTCGGCAATCCAAACCCATGGCCTTCCGTGGACCCATATGTCATAACTGTGTGAGCTGTGTGTGACCCACCGGCACGACCCACGTGAGATGCAAATCCACCTGCTGTCCCCAGCCTCCTGTCCCAGGCCTTGCAAGACCCTTGTAAAGGTGGCTTGTATCCATCACCCTCCAGTGTGGTGTCTGTATGACACGTCTCCCGCTCCGGCTCCTCCCCGCCACCCCCAATGTTACCGGTGCCCTCTGTGCAAGTACCAGAACACAGGGAGCCCTGGGCTTTGTTTTGTGACCTCTCCCGTGGAAGCAGGGCAGCCTAGACCCTTGGATTTCCATCTGGGAAGACCTGAACACACCCCCATTCAGCAGGTCTACACCCTGGACCCACTAAGTCCTGTTCTGGACCCAGCACTCTCCAGGAGGTGGTTATGCACACATCCGGTGAAATCTTCCTCCTCTTCAGATGGGAACCATCAGAATGAGCTGAAAATGCAGGTTCCAGGGCCCCTTCTCTGAGAGTCTGATGCCGCGATCAGGCCACAGGTGAGTGCATATGCCCAGGCTTCAGTGACCTGAGCTGTTCACTCAGGGGGATCACTTACCCTGGGGTCCCCCCTGTGACCAGGGAGCCACTGTGCCAGCCCTAAAAAACAACCTACGTCCAGACTCCTTTAATGTGGAAGGAGAACAACTAACATCTATCTTGTTTCAGTGAGATTTTCAGTAACGAGCAGCCACACCTGTTCCTAGCCCAGACTCCAGTGTTACGGACAGGGAGACTGAGGCCTTGGAAGACATCCTAACCATCCAAGATCAGCCAACATGAGGTCAATCTTTCTCACTTTGCTTTCTACTGGTTTGTGATTTCTTGGGCACACAACCTTTGCATGAATGTTTTTGCTCCTGCACCTGTCTCCAGTGGGGGACAAATGCTTAATCCCTCTCCCAGATGGCTTCAGGATGTCCCCTGCGAGTAACACAATAACCAAACTTTGACAAGCACTCTCACCAAAGTTACTCAGAGAGTAGCCAGTTGGCATTCACCGTGCTCAGTCTACTGAGCCAACCAGAGCCAGGACAGTGGGTGCAGAGGGCACAGCAGAGGGATGTCACACTCCCTGCACAAGGCCACACAGGGCCACGTGGGGTCACCCCTGGCCCCGCCCAGGCGGCCCTGCCCCAAGCAGCACCTTTGGGAACATTCGGAAGACCTCCTGGTTGATGTGGTAGATGCCGCTGGTGTCCACTTCATACTTGAGCTTTGTCCCCAGGGGTGTGTTCTTCTGGGTGGTGAAGAGGAAGGAGGGGGCATTGCAGCACCTGGACAGAGTGGACCTGCCAGGCAGGAGACAGAGCGGGAGAGACAGGTGACACGGGGCAGAGCCAAGCCTCTGGAAGAACAGAGGGGTCATGGAACTGAGGCCCCTCCAGATGACCAGGGAGCACCGTGCTCTCCCACCCACCCCTTCCCACACCCACCCCTCACCCCACACCTCTGCTCATGCTGTTCCCTTGCCTTCAACACACCTCCCAATGCCTCCTCTCCTCACACTGGCCTTGCTCCCCGTGAGCTCCCAGCTGCCCACCCCATGGACCTCACTGGCCTCCGCAGACCTGGAGCACAGACTGGATGCTATCCACTTCATCGCCTACCAACTCCCTCCCCGCCTGAACGGAAGCCCCTTGACGGCAGGGACCCTGCCTCTCCGGGCCCTGCTCGGTGTGAGTCACACGAGTGTCGACAGCCAGCTGCTGGCCAGTCCCGGGACGAGCCATGCCTCACTCGGGCATTCATCAAGATCCATTAAGCAGACTCGCTGGAAACGCTATTTCTCCAGCCTTGATGGACATCCGGGGATACGGAGCTCGTCCTTGGGTTCCAGGCCCCTGTCAGACCGTAAACAAGGCAACCCTGCCTCGTAGGGGCAAAAGCCCAAGACCAGACTGTCAACAGAAACGTGCAATTTCAGTCATTGAGGAAGTGCATTAGGAGGGGTGGTCAGAGAGTGGGCTGGCGGGCTGCTGCGGGACCCTTCCTGCGGAAGGAGTCGTCGCACTGACTTCCAGAATAGGTTCTCAGGAGTTCACTGTTTCTACAAAAAATAAATAAAAAGCCCCCTCACCGTGGCTTTCACTTGTAAAAACACTCAAACACAAGCTTCTGCAAGCAGGCTTTACAAAAATAAAAAATAAAAATAATAAACCCCTCTGGGCAGAAGGCGGCTGCTGAGGCAGACCCGGGAGCGGACCCGCGAGTAGTCCCTCTGCCTCAGCTGGTGCTCGGCCTGGTCACTCGCTCTCCGAGGCCTGGCGAGGGGTCAGGCCCCAGGCACCGCCCTCCCCTGCCCTCGGGGCCCAAAGCCATCCGCCCTGGCTGCCCAGGGGCTACACCTAACAAAGCAGGCCAGCTGCTGCTCTCACATGGGGGCTTTGAGCCCACAAGGCTCCGTTTCCTCCAGAAGCAGCAGTGGGGTGCCGAGTCCACGTCGGCCTCCTCCCCCCAACACTGGCTCCAGGCACGGTCCCATGCAGTGCCCAGGTGGCCCCAGGAGGGATGGGACACCATCTCCACGGAGGCAGGATGATGACCACCACCACCGTTGGAGGAGCTTTCTGGAAAGTCCCCCTCCCAGGTCTGGGATGGAAACTTGGGGTTGCCACCCTGGTGTCAAGAGGCCTGGGTTCTAGTGGTTCTAGTTTCTGCTCAGCTCCCACCAGCGGGGGGGCCCTGGGCAGGTGTCTTCCCCAGGCTGGACCTCGGCTTTCTCGTCTACAGAATGCAGCCTTGGCTCTTCCACCTCTGACCCTCTGTAATTCCGTGACAGTAGGGTGCCAAAGCCAGGAAGGTTATAAAGTTGTTTTTTAAGACTTTCTCTCTTGCAGGGATTTCACTGGGGAGCTCAGCTGGCTTCTGGTCAGAGAGAGAGGTCTTTCCTGTGGAGTGTTGTTGTTCAGAATATGACTAAGGCCTCCCAGAGTGGGGGCCAGGCTGAGGCCATGGATCAGCATTGGCCCATTTAGCTTTGCTGGTCCAAAAACTCAATCTTGTCAGCCTGCTGGAGAGCACTCCATGGAGGGAGACTGACTCCCATTAACCAAGCTCATGAGTGACTGATATATAAACCAGAATGCCAATGTGTCTGTTTGTAGGCAGTAGGGTGGGGGAAGGCCTCAGTTACAGGACCCCTCTCTTACAACTGGAAAGCTCATGTCCGTCTCCTAGCACACTGCTTCCACCCTGTCCATTTCATAGTGCCAGGCTCTTACAAGCCTGAGTTAAGAATCTCATCACCATTCAATGAGCAAAGGGAAGCAACCCACTGGCCTTGAAGGTTTTTCCATTTAGAGCCTAGCAGGACCAGATGTCATCTCTCTTTTCCACACCTGAAACTACTCACCCACCCCCACTCCCAGAACAGTCTCCCCGGGATAGTGCCAACTGATCCCTGCTGACGGTCCCCACACTCATCCTTGTTTTTCTCTGGCCGCATCATCTTCCCGTTGCTTCACTGTTTCCTTAGCTATGTGAATCCCACCAAGGAGACTTCAGTGCCGCTCTCAGCCCGGACAACATCCTTTTGCATCTCACTGCCCTTGTCTAGGCTGGGTGTTCACGAGCCACATGGCCAGGACGCTCAGGTCTCGCCCACCCCTGGTGGTGTCCACCCATGTGGTGCCCACAGTGACACCTCTTGCTAAGCAGCGGATTTGGGGTGGCACCTGCCGCACGGATCTTGGACCTGTTCCCACCTCCCGGCACCGGGCTCAAGTTCATGTTCGACCTTTATGATGGGGGGTGGGGTCTCCGCAGACCTGTGGGGCCTTAGCTGGGAATTCGTAGTCTCACAGAGGCCTCTGGTCGTGGCTGCTAGCACCTGCTCTTCAGGGGTTATCACGTTAAACATCCACATTTCTGAAAATGTGCCGCTTAAAACCACGACTCGGTCTCTGGACAGGGCCCAGGACAAATGACTTAGAAGGAAAAGACAAAATGCTTAGTGTCACTTGCTTTTCGCAGCCTCCCGGGTAGGATGGCTGCATGCTGACGGCGCCTGACTTGCAACTACACCCTGACTTGCCTGCATCCGGTTCATGCACATTCCCAGGATCCCACCAACTCCACTCGGTGAGCTCTGTCTGCGCTAAAACAATACTGTGAGCTCGAGGAAGTTTGGCGATGGAGAGAACCCTACAGTTCACATGACCCAAAAGGAACTTGTGACATCTGCCAGCTGCTTAGTTCTCGCAGACAGGAGAACCTTAAGTCACGGCTCTTGCCTCTCTGGGCACTTAGAATCTATCGCCTTGGGTTAGAAAGCAGTTAGAAATGAGTCTGCAGCAGGCCTCACGCATGTGGTGCAGGCTGCCCCATGAAGGGGTGGCGACAAGGTGCAGCCAGAGGAGACGCTCAGTGCGCCTTCGCGCTCAGGCCTGCTGGAGACCTGGAGCCCAGCACGGCACTGGGACGGGGCTGTCATGGAGACAATGACCCCGGCCCTGCAGGGCTGCCGTGAGGACGGTGGGCCAGAAAGTGGGGGACAGCAGCCAGCAAGGTGCCCGCCTCAGCCTGTGCACTGAGTGAGAACCTCCCCATGGCCCAGATCCCAAAGCCCAGACAGGGGGCCAGCTCTGGGGAAGATGAGCCCGGGGCTGGGCCCTGCGGGACGGGGCGGCAGGAAGGAGAACGGCACCAACGGAAGGGCTGGGAAGGGCAGACAAATCACAGATACTTGAACTGGTTGGCTTCCGAGATATTCATCGCCCATCTGCACATCTGCAGGCTCTTCCACCTGTCGAACAGCTCCGACTGCTTCACCCTGTGGGAGTGGAGGACAGAGAGCACGTGAACGCACCAGGCTGGACAGTGTCGGCATTCCCAAACCTCCCTACCTGCTCCCCGGATGCCGATTCCTGGTGCGGTCCTTTACACGAGCTGTTTTCTTATTCTGGCCATTCTGGATGCTCTGGCATCCGGGGCCTTGCTCACGCCTGGAGACAGCCAACCGCTCTCCTGCAAGCATGCCCTCCACCTGTCGACCAACCAGCCCCGAGCCTGCACGCTCATCAACTTTGTCAACTGAGCCTCCAGCCTTAAGGGAACTCAGGAACGCTCCGAATTAGAGGCCAAATCCCCTGTCTGCCCATGTGCATATCTTGGCAAGAATCGGAAACTTTCACTGGCTTCCCAAAGAGGTCTTTGATTCCAAAAACAGGGCAAATACTCACTTACCTGTAAGTGAGGTTCATTCTGCAGAGTTGGATCCCCTGTGTTTATTTGGAGGGGAAACAGCTGCTCCCAAACGGGGAAGCCTGCCCCCCACAAAGGAACACATACATGACTGGTGGGGGGAGGGGTGACTGCAGAAGTGTGTGGGTTTTGGAGTCAGAAGAGAAGCTGGGCCTCAGACTGAGTTCCGACACCTCCTAACTATGGGAACTCAGACAGGTTATTTGGCCTCTCGGAGCTTCATCTATATAATGGGCATAATAATGGATTATCACTCACAGTCCCAGATTTGTTAAGATTATTAAATAAAGGGATACAATAAAGGACTAGGCATGAGAAGTGTGCATGGAAATTTCCTGAGAGAGGTAAGTTATTTTTATGATTAAACTGCACTGTCTTGATGATGCTTGCTCACGATCCCCTGGACTTTTCCCTTTTGTAAAACCTGTAACCCGTCCCTACTCACTCCTGATCCTTCCCACAAAATAGTAAATACTGTGGGGGCAGGGGGTTATGCCTGCGTTCACCCCCATAAATCCAGGGCTAAGGAACACGGCTGATGTGTGGGAAATAGGTGCTGAGCATATCAATAAATTAGTGAATGAACCCATAAGTCTGAGTTCAAATAGAGTCTATAATTACTGATTGAACTCTATGTGGCAGGAGCTGGGGATAGGGCAGAGAACAAAACAGCCCACTGCTCCCACGGAGCTTAAATACTAATAAGGAGGCAAAACAGAAAACAGGTATGTATGCATATGACAACAAAAGGAAAAACAGACAAGCGGGACCACGTCAAACTAAAAAGCTTCTGTATGGCAAAGGACCACAACAGAGCGAAAAGTCAACATACAGAACGGGAGAGAGTATTTGCAGACATAGATCCGATATGGGGTTAATATCCAAAATAGATAAGGAACTCCTCCAGCTCAACAGCAGAAGACCAAAGAACCGGATTTTAAAATAGGCAGAAGACCTGAACAGACGTTTCTCCAAAGAAGACATCCAGACGGACAACAGGTACGTGAAAAGGGGCTCAACATTACTCATCATCAGGGAAAGGCAAATCGAAACCACAACGAAATGTCACCTCCCACCTGTTAGGATGGCTAATAGCAAGGAAACAAGAGATCACAAGCGTTGGCAAAGACATGGAGAAAAGGGAAGCCTGGCACAGTGCTGGTGGGATTGCACACTGGGGCAGCCAGCATGGAAAACAGTATGGAGGTTCCTCCAAAAATTAAAAATAGAACTACCCTGTGATCCAGCAATTCCACTTCGGGGTATATATCTGAAGGACTTGCCATCAGGATGGGAAAGAACTAGGTGCACTCCCGTGTTCACTGCGGCATTATTCAGTAGTAAGCAGGGTATGGAAACAAGGTAAACGTCCCCTGATGAGTGAATGGATGAAGGAAATGTGCTACGGACATACAGTGGAACACTATTCAGCCTTTAACGAGAAGGAAATCTGTCATAGGTGACAAGCTGGGTGAATCCGGAGGACGTCATGCTGCGTGAAATAAGGCAGTCACGGAAGGACGTCCATGCCATGATTCCACTCATGAAGCATCTAAACGGTCGATCTAGAGGAAAGAGAGTAGCATGGTGGTTGCTCGAGGCTCTGGGAAGGAGAAAGGGTGAGCTGCTTGCTGCTGACGATCTAAAGTGTCGGGTACGTGAGACGGACAGGTGCTAGAGATCTGCTTACAGCATAGCGCGACATTTAACGGTACTGAGTTATAGGCTTAAGAATGGGTTCCGAGGGGCGCCTGGGTGGCACAGCGGTTAAGCGTCTGCCTTCGGCTCAGGGCATGATCCCGGCGTTCTGGGATCGAGGCCCCACATCAGGCTCCTCCACTATGAGCCTGCTTCTTCCTCTCCCACTCCCCCTGCTTGTGTTCCCTCTCTCGCTGGCTGTCTCTCTCTCTGTCAAATAAGTAAATAAAATCTTTAAAAAAAAAAAAAAAAAAGAATGGGTTCCGAGGGCAGATCTCAGGTCAGGTGTTCTTAGCCCAACTAAGAGAAAGAAAACAGATAACAATGCCACATCAGGGAGAGGTGAGTGCTGTGAAGAAAAATGAAGCAAGGTAAAGGAACCAAACAGTGACTGTTTCAGAAGGGTTGGTCAGGGAAGACTTCCCTGATGAGAACTTTGCACAAAGAACTGAAATGGTTGGGAGTGAGCCATGCAAACATCTGGGGAAGGAGTATGCCCGGCAAAGAGGAAAGTGAGTATAAAGGCAGTGGGGCGGGAACTTAGTTGGCACCTTTAAGGAGCTGGAAGGAACCCTCCCCTTCCATCCTCATGCCTTCCTCTGGCTTCCCAAAACAGTGGCCCTCACCTCTCAGACTAATGCAACATCACAGGAGAGGCATCACGCAGCAACCCCTGCCTCACCCACTGCTTCCCTTCCTTGCTCTCTGCAATCCAGAGGTCCCTAGAGCAGCACCCGACATGGCGAGTGCCTCGGACGCCTCCTGGAAACACAGTCCTCTCAGGACTGCAGGCCAGGGTCCCAAGTCCAACTGTTACCAGCATCTGGGTCCCATTCTCTGTGCCTCCAAAACCTCACACTGGACCAAGGCTGGGGCCCCGCACACACAAGCTTGAGTCCTGGCTCCATCCCTAATTTACAGTGTGACCTCGGACAAGTCATTGAATCTCTCTGAGATTTGGGTGCTTCATCTGTACAATGGATATCATAACCTCTGCCCCGCTCATCTCCAGGGTTATCGGAAAGATCAATGAGACAATATGCACACAACCATTCTATAAATTGCTTTACAAATGTAGAGATCACCTTTACTTTAAAGATGAGGGGTTGATTTCAGGCTCTTATCTCCTTTCTCCCCAGACACCACTAACATTCCAGAAGAGGAATAAAAAAGGTATAGACCTACCAGTTGAATAGAATGATGGGGTTGGGGGGGTTCAGTGGAAGAGAGATTTCAACAAGTGTGCGGAAGAAGTAGCAGGGACGTAAGGAAAGGTGGCACGGCCCAGAGACAGAGTCCAACCTCAGGGGACATTTTTAAAGAGGGTGGAGGGTGGGGATGGGGTATTGTGCTGAAAATGAGCATCTGTTGTAAGTCTGTATCCAGAACCATCAAACCCACGCCCACAGCAGCCAAATAGTCTGTGGCCAGCAGAGGGAGGGGAGGGATTATCAGTTTCTACCAAAAAAGCAAAAACAAAAACAAATTACCATCCCCAGTGAAAAGATTTCTTTCAATATTCTAGCAGAAAAAGGAGTAGCATCTCCAACAATGACTCTTGAGGAAAGCCTGCTCTCCTACAGAGTTCCTATCAGCTTTTTATTGTTCTAAACTTAAATATGAATAGATAGCCAAGAGGCTCTCTTGTCAACCAGAAGGAAACAGACAAGCCATCAGTTAAAATATCCAAAGAGAAAAATGCTGGAGGAACAAAATACAACTTTAAAATATTCTACTTAGTGTCTCCAGAGATAGTCTAGAAGACATGACACCCTTAAAGGTAGGAATAGATTGCTCTGAGGACAGAGAAAGAGCTCTGGGGTGGAGAAGAGTTTGCTGAAAGAGCTGGAAAATGAAGTCAAGGACTTTTTTCAGAAAGTGGAAGCAATGGGCAGAGACAGAAAAGATGACATCAAACAGAGAGCATTACACGAGCATTCCAGAAGGTCCGGTGTACAACTCTTAGAAGGACTAGAAAGAGGAAGTAGAGAAGAATGGATGGAGAGAAGGAAATATTTTTAAAAATCCAAAAGAACGTTCAAGACTTTGGACATAAGCCCCAGGTGAAGAGGTCCAACAGGTGTCTATCCTGAAGCACCTCGTCCAGACATTTCAGAACCACAGGATCCGGAAACACTCCAGGGAGAAGAAAACAGGTCACCTCTAGCGTCATGCTCCCATAGCCCTGGACTAGAAGGCGATGAGGAACGTCCTCAACATTCTGGGGGGAAGTGATTTCCTCCTAAAATTCCAACCGCACCAAACCAAAAATGGAGGGAAGAATTAAGTCATTTAGACACAGAACTCAAAATCTGACCCCCTACCCATCATTTTTTGGGAAATGACTGGAAGATGGGTAGAAGCAAAATGAAGGAGTAAACAAGAAGCAGCTATGCGTTCTCCGCAAAAGTGAATCCAACCTAAGGAGGCAGGGAAGGGGAGTTCCCAGGACGAAAGCGTGTGACCCACCCAGAGAGCAGCCTGTCCACCCACGGTGGGGCACGAGGATAAAGAGAAACTCTGAGGGGAAGGCCTGGTTGATGGAGACGCAGGCAGAAACCCCAAATAGGGCATAACAGAGACAAAGAGTTCAAGAGGGAAAAGATGAGTAGAAGCTCCAGGAAAGAAAGGAGGGGGAGGACATATAAGAAAGGGAGTAGAATCGCTACTTGAATTTTAGAGTCAATCCATAGAGGAAACCTCAAAAAAAGCTCTTTATGGGTATCAACAGAATGTAAATGTTACCAGCCTTGACCTTTTAAAGGTAAATACACGGATGACGGGAACCAAAACACAGGGATGATTTTAATAGCCCCATCTTACAAAGTACAGGCTCAGGAAATACTGCCAGTATTTGGTAGAACCAGAAACAAGTTACTCAGGCAATCCACAGACAGAACTAAAAACAGCAATATCTCCCAACCCAGAAGAGTGCGGAGGGGGTGGGGGTGGTGTAAGGGGGCTGAATCCTCACCCACCGAGGCAGGACGTCCGTGCACACCACGGTGAGTCGAGAAACAACGGCAGGTGCATGTTACTGAGAGGCATGGAGGTAATGACCAGAAGAAACAGCCAGAGCCGAAAGGAGCAGGGCTGGGGGGCGAAGGCGCGGGGCAGGGGCTGTGGCTTATCATTAGCAGCTTCTCTACCCTACTTGATTTTTCCTGCCGTGTGCAAGAGATGGTGAGGATAAGGAGGTGATCATGACCGTCTTGGTTCTTCTTTCTCCCCCTTTCCTCTGCTGGCCTCCTCTCTTCCCACCCAGCTCTTGTGTACGTGCCCCCCCCCCCACTCATTCGTGTGAAGGCCACGTCCTGAGCCCGTGCAGGGTCACACTCGGGGGCTCAGAGATGCCTGGGCACGAAGGGGCCTCCCAGACCGGACAGCCCTGGCTCCCAGCCTCTGCGCCCGGGTGCAGCGCAGGCCTCCCTGCCCCGTAAGATAGGGAGGGGTGGCAGGAGAGGCCCCAGGGTGACATCCCAGGCACCACCCCACCTGGCAGTAAATGGCTCAAAAACCAAGAGACTCTAGAATGACTACCTTCGAACAAATAATGTGTACAAGTGTTAGTGAAGATGTGTTTCACAATAAATCCCCATCGAGTAACTGCTCCTGCGTCTGCCATCGTCAGGGACCGAGGCCGCCTCCGTGTGGGAATGTTCCGGCTGACTGGTTTCTACCAGTGTTTGGAGCGATTTTGGATCAGAATCATTCCCAGATGAATCACACCCCTCCCTGTCTCCTCAGAATGCCAGCTGACATTCTTACGCCTTGAGGGCCCCATAGCCCAGCGGCACATCCCCCTCCACGCACAGATGGCAACTTAACCCTTCCCTGATGACTCAGAGTCTCCCCTGGGAGCAGCGCTCACGGCCCCCCGGCCAGAGCACAGTGAAGCCCACGGGTGCCCAGGTGATGCGAGGACCATCTGAGTGCGAGGCTGGCCTCCGGGCTCTCTGATGTCAACCCTGGAGTTCCCACCGAGCCTCAGCTTGCAGACCCAGGAAAGGAGACAGCCTCACACCCACGCTCTGCAAACAGCGTCTGCCTTTCCTCTCCTCTCAGAGCCCCGGGGCCACCAGGGCCCAGATTCCCGGGGTCTGGGGACCACCAGAGGTGAAGGAAACAGGGTGGTGCAAGGCCCAGGGGTCACCCGCTGGGATGGCTGCTCAGCTCGGGAGACCAGAGCGGGTGCCCCAAAGCAGAGATAAGAGCTCAAGACTAACACGCAGGGCACCAAACCTGCGTCCCTGACCAGGGTCAAAGGTGGGCGCCGATCACGGGAAAGCTGAAGTTCCTCACCCCACCCCACACCGTCATGATGCGGGGCCCGGTGGAAGCTGGGATAGGGACTCTTACGGGCTGAATCACTTCTCCCTCAAAACTCCCATGTTGCAGTCCTAACCCCTGAGATCTCACAATGTGACTCTTTGGAGACAAGGTCTTTAAGGAGGTGGTTAAGTTGAAATGAGGCCATTAGGGTGGGCCCGCATCCAGTATGACTGCTGTCCTTATTAGAGGAGGAAATGAGGACACAGACAGGTACAGAAGGAAGCCCATGTGAAGACAGAGGGAGGACGCGGCCATCTGCAAGCCAAGCAGAGAGGCCTCAGCAGCCACCCCTGCCAGCGCCTCGTTCTCAGACTTCTGCCGCCGGAGCTGTGGGATCTAACGTCCTCTAAGGGCCTGAGGCCTTCGAATTCCAGGAAAAGACAAAGGATCTCTGCTCAGCAGCTGATGAATTTGGCTTGTGCCTGAGGTCCGGATGGCCACGTTTGCCACTAAATCCCCGCTCCTCACGGATTACATCACACACACGCCACCGGCCACCTGCTTAAAGCCTTCCCATGGGTTCCCGCGCCCTTCAGATAGCGCAAGACTCTGAATCCTGGTCCGCACTGCAAGGCCTCGCCAGGTCGGGCCCGGTCTGCCCCTCCAGCAACATGGCTCCCGTGTCCCCGCCTCACACTGGCATGCAAGCTGCCCTGACCCTTCAGAGCCGGGACACAGCGGGCTTCCTCCTGGCACAGGGCCTTTGCACAGACTGTTGCCTCAGTCTGGAACCTTCCTGGCCTACTTACCTCCTATCACCCTTCCAACAAGAGTGCCAGCATCCCTTCCTCAGAGACGCTTTGCCTGACAATCCCCTCTCTGCCACAGCCCAAGTCCAGTTCCCTGCCATCCCCTTGTCTCCCTAGGGTAATTGGGTATTAATGTCTGCTTCCCTGCTGGGCTGTGAGCTCCATGAGGGCAGGACCACGGTGTGTGCTCGGTCTGGGGCTGTGGAGGGTTGACGGGAGGGTGAGCTGCCTCACACGCTCACCTCTGGAGAGGGTCCAGAGACCTTTGGTTAGTACAGGGACCATAGCGCCCCTAATCCCAGCTGGATGCATCCTGGGAGCTTTCCTATAGCTACTCGACTTATGGATTCTGAATGACGGCCCCGGGAAGCTGCTGCTGTGGCTGACAGTGGTTCCAGAAGGGGAAGAAAAGAGAGAGAGGCACGTGAACGTTTACTGAGCACCTATTACGTGTGTTACTATGGACGTTGACTGCGGGCCTATCTGCTCTCACATACGTTACTTCTAGTCTCTGTGGTAACCCTTAAAGGCTAGGCAATAGTGTCCCAATTTTTATAGGTAAGGAAAGGCTCAGAGAGGTCAAGTAATTTGTATAAAGATGCAGAGCCCACACGACACGGGAATCGTCGTCAAACGGCGAAAGGCACAGTGGCTCCTGCCTGTGGGCCATGGACTGTGATCCCAGGGATTGTGTGAGGGACCCATGAGTCCCCAAGAGCCCCCAAATGACCTAAATCTGAATAAACTATAGCCCTTCCACATCCAGATGGAACTGTTTTCAAATACATATGAATTTTCCTTGAAACCAAATATCAGGGTGAGCACGACATTCCTTTCAGGGGGCTGATGAGTTCGTGGTGGTCCCGTGTGGGAGAGAAGGGTGGCATAAGCTCACACTCGCTGAAACGTGCAGCGTGGGATGTGCTTTTCCTCCCAGAGCTTGTAAAAGAGCCATGGGTGTCGTGATGTTGAGTGACGAGGAGAAAGTATGACTCTTTCATGATTTGTGGGAAAATACAAAATAAAGCATATCCGCGCCCGGGTGCTGGTTTATGCAGACTCTCCGGGGAGATGCACAAGGACACCTGGCTTGCCTCGGAGGAGAACCGAGGGGCTGTGAGGGGGGAATTTCCACTATACATCTTTTTGTACCATTTGAATGCTGTATCATTTAAATAATAAAAAAAGTTTAATTTAATGACTATAAAATTTTGAAAAGGTAATAGCACGAAGGCACTGCTGAGCCCTCCACTCAGAGTCCTGAATTTCAGGTAAGATGCTCCTGTGGTCTCTTTGGCTTCCGAACAGGAGGCGGCCAGGGACGATATCACGGAGACTGGTAATTGAGACAGGGACTGAATCCCCCGAGTCACCAGAGGTGACCTTGCAAACTTCACCTTTTTTCATGAAATGCACAATTATCCCTGCTCTCCAAATGCCAGAGGCCGGGAGGAAGAGGATCTCATTCTCAATCTGTGGTGTCCCTGCCCGGCCCTGCCCCCCCAGGTCCTGCCCCATCCACATGCACCGTCCCCCACCAGCCACCCTGGCCACACTCACATGGACAGCACCTTCACTTCCAAGATTTCGTGCCTCAGCTCCAGGCATCTTGTGGAGTTATATTCAAACGGGCCCTCGTAAAATTCAAAGTACCTGGGAACCAACAGGACAGCGGTTACTATGCAAAGAAGCCAGCCAGCCTTTTGGGGGGCCTGCGGGGCTCTTGGTGGGAGTGGGTCTCTCCTGGTCAAATAAATAGAGCAGCCCAGCCCCACCCCAGCAGATGACCTGTGGGGTTCTCTGGCATGATTCCTGGGTGGCTGATTACTCACAGCGCCCCACTACCCCAGGACTGTAAGCTTTTACAAGCCATGAGCTCATCTGAGCAAATCATGACATTCAGAAGCAGGTTTGGTTCCAAATTAGTGGCTGCAAAAGAGAAGGGAAGGGGGAGGATGCCCTAGGCACAGGTCTCATTCTTGAGCTTCTAGTGATCGGTCCCTGACGGAGGCAGCACTGGGAGCTGGGGCGGTGAGATCCAGACTTTCGACCAGTCTTGCCCTTCCTTGCCCCTTTCTCCTCCCCTTGGGACACAAGCACAGGTAAGATCTGCTGCTTTTTCTATGCATCAGTAGCTCACTTGACCCTCACACTCACGTTGTGACGAGGTGAGGCTGACATTTTTCTCCCCATTTGGCAGCTGAGAAAGCTGAGGCTAAGGAGATGGAGCTCCGGTCCCACGAGTAGTAGGACAGGACCAGGCTGGGGCTGGGTCCCACCACAGGGGAGCCCAAGCCCTTTCCAATGCCGGCTGGCTCCAGGCGTGCCAGAGCCCCATCACGGTCCCTTCTGCAGCTCCACGCAGAATCCAGTTCCAGCCAGTGCTTGCTGAGCCCTTACCTCGGGCCAAGCGCTTGATGTGGATGCGTCCACTTTTCATTTTTAAAACTAGCCTATGAGGACAGTGACCAGCATAAGCCTCTGGAATGAGCTCTGGAGTTCACTCACTCGCCCAGAGCCACACAGACGGTAGGTGGCAAAGCTGGGACATGAGCCTGCACGTTGACTGGAGGCTGCTCTTGTCCACTCACGTATAACGACTGCTGGTGTCCCCTGAAGAGGGCCCTGTGGCCTCCCACAGCTACTGGATGAGGAGAATTTTAAAGCCACCCCTTCTCACACCTGAAGTTCCCACCAGCCCAGAAAAGGAAGAGCACCAGCCTGACGGCGGGTGGGTGGAGGGTTCCTGCAGACATAAAGCACAGTTCACTGCTGAGCTCAGCCATGGAGGCAGGATGGGGCCTGTCTTGTGGCCTCTCTCTCTGGAGGTTGTTCAGAAAAGGCTGGGGGAGGGGGTCAGATCCCAGAACAGCTCGACACCAGAGAATCCAGAAGCCCAGAGGGTCGAGCCACTCTTAACGTGGGGTCAGTGGCCAGGCGACAGGTAGCGCTGGAGAATCAGAACTGGAAGTGGTTCCCCAGAGCTGCTCCTGGGCCCTGTGGGCCGTGACCGAGGATTGAAGTCATTCCTCGAGCATTTTCTAGAGACCTTCCTGACATGTGGAGGCAGTTGCTTCCCATGTGTTCTCACACGCCTCATTTCTGTGTCACGGATGTGCTGCTTTACACACAGAAAGGCATTTTACCCAATAAAGTGGCTTCTTCTTAAAATACCTGTATTTTTGGTGTCGTATTTAATACTTTAAAATATATATTTTAAAATATTTGTTCTTAATTTTCATATAATTTAATGGTTAAGCGTTAAAGTTATATTTTTAAGTAGTTTTAACTAATATTTTAAATATTAAAACATTTTATATGACAAATTGGCTCCTGTTGACAAAATGAAATTGACTCCTTGTTCTCATGTCATGAAAGAACTGAGGCGGAGTTCTTAAGAACTAGGCACTGCAGATTCCCAAAATATCACACTCACCTTTTTCTGTTTCCCTGTGTTTCAGAACTCCTTTGTCTGTCTTTCTCATCTGGAAAACCCAAATGGATCCTTCGGTACCCAGCTCAAATGCCCCTACTTCTATAAAGCCTTCTCTGACCCTTACTCCTGGGGTCTCTCTTAGTCTCTTAATTAGAGCAAATAACATTGTATTATAACAGTCTGTTTATGTATCTGTTTCCCCTTCCAAACTGTGTTGTGAATATCTCAAACACAGGGGCTCTGTCTTTGTTACCTCTATACCTTCTGTACTCCAGATGCCAGAAAACTAAAAACGACATTTTCCAAACTCCCTTGCAGCTATGGGTATGGATGCCGTTTAGGTTCCACCAGTCAGAAGCATTTGCATGAGACTGATTCAGAGCTGTGTGACACCTAGAGAATGACGAGGCTCCAGGCACTGTTTTGCTGGTGCAGAATGTGGCAGAAGAGGCGTGGCTCTTGGAGACTGCAGTGGTAGCAGCACCCTCATTATTATATCTCTATATAAATATATTTATTATTATTATTATATATTATACATTATATTCTTTCCCCTAAATAAATCCCTTTTTGCTTTCACTAGCTCAATGGATTCTGTTACTTACAATTAAGAGCATGGGGTCAGCATGAGGCCACGACCTCATGGAAAAGTCCATGACCTTGGCTGTAACTCACATCATTTTCCAGTCATAGAACAGTAAGTGAGGTCTGGTGTCTGGTGTCTTATCACAAAGATCAACGTTTGCAACCAGAGCCATTGGCACTAAGTCCTTCGGAATCCACTGGGTCATCTGAAGCCAGGATCTCAGGCTGCTACTAAGAAAAGCTCCAGATTCACAAGGTGCAGGAGTTATTTAGAGAGACTTACCCCAGGGGTCTCGGGGGGGCTGGGAGTCTTGCAGACACATCTTTTGTTATGCCTCTAAACCAGCTGTGTGACTTTGGTCAATCACTTGCCCTCTCTGGGCCTCTTCCTTCTCCTCTTTAAAACAATCTGTTTGAACTAAAGGATAGCCAAGCACTACAATACGATCCCTCAGTATCCCCCACTCACTAACCAAGCCAGAATGTGACTGTGGGTTGATGATCTACAAAGACGAGGAAGAAACTCGTCAACACCAGGCAGCACCTCCCTGTCATCAGTCAGCCCCTCCACGGCCTCTGGAAGGCCATCCCCACCTTACCTCTGCCAGCCTCCACTCGGCCTCCCTCTCTCCTGAATCCCCAACCTCACCCATACAGGGAACTGGCCAGTACAGTGATTCCAAATGGTCTCGTGCTGTGTGTTTGGTGGCTATTAGGTGGCCAGGCTTTCAGAACGGGGCCACGTTCCTTCCCTGCCCCCCATAAGCCACCCTAGGCCTATCACTTTTGTGAGCCTTAGTTTCCTCATCTGTAAAATCCACACACACAAAAGTGCAGAACATGTGCGGCAGGGTTGAGAGAAGTTATTGATGAGAAATTCAGGCAAAGTCCCAGGACAGTACCTAGCACCCAGTAAGTGCCCAAGAAATGTCCGGTCCTTTCTTTCTCCTTTGTCCTGCCATTAAAAGGCAAGAGTTGCCGAGAGTCAGCGACTTGCATATGGCCCCTCGGCTGGTTGTGGCAGCAGAGAGCTGTCAGGCACAGGTAACCTCAGGAAGTTTCTCTGCCATCTGGACTGGCTGGCATTCTCCTTCGGCTGCTACCAGCAAACCCCTCCGCAGCCACCCTGCAGATAGAGCCCATGCTGTGTTCTGAACGCGGGGATGTCCCCGATCACCGGTCTCTGCTGCAGACTGCATGGATAAACTGTGTGTTTCTGAGGCTTTAACATCTGGGCCTTGCTGACCCTGGGGAGACTGCCCCTCCCAGGGCTAGCCAGTTCCTTGAGACAGTAAGCACCTGTCAGCATACCTTTCGAATGCAAACAAACCAATCCAGAGCTCACAACCCCCCTCCCACCACTTCGCATTGGGGCCCCCTTCCCCCTGGCCTAATTATTCCAGGGCCAGGTGCCAGACAGCTAGGCGCAGCGCCTTATGCCCCAGAGTGACTGAAATTATTCAGACTGACTCCCACGCCTGTGTAGGTGTCTCACTTGTTTCTTCCATAGAAACCACAGTAGAGGGTCTTGCCCACCCCTCACCCCACCCCAGTGCTCCCCTATGTACGGTGTGGCATGCCTCCTGCCTTTGGGCATCTGTGAGTATAAAACTCTCTTCCTTCCTGGCAGTGACGTCCACGTCTGGGTGTTTTACCACGCATGACCATAACAAAGCCCCACCACCCTGAAAACACTCCACGTCGTACCTCAGCCAAGCCATCAAAACCATGCCCTGCCTGGGGCTAAAGCTGGGGGCTTCCCATCTGAAAATGGAGCTAAGAGCTCTTGCGGACGTTTCCATCCTACCCGGGCTTTGCTTCTCTGGGCTGCACTGCTCTGTCCCAGTCTCTAAAGATAACTAACTTGAGGAAATGAGTTCGTAACAAGCGCTGACAAGCGACCCCTGCATTCTGCTTCTGACGGGACCCCCGAGGACGGCATTCTGGGAAAAGCCGTGGTAACCTTGTTTGGCCTGGACACAGACTTTTGCGGAGGTGTCAAAAACGAGGCTTCCAGTTTCTTTGTGGAATGACATGGGAAGATGCTCGCATGACAATGCTGAGTGGAAAATGCAAGCTGCAAAACTGTGATCTCCCAGAAGAATGCGACATACGTATGTGAATGCATGGGGCAAAGGGAAGGGCCCTAACAAGGCACTAACAGTGCGCTGCTTTGAGTAATGGGACAATGAACGATTTTTAAAATACTTTTCTGTATTTTTATGTTTTCTGTAATGGGGTTATGATTTTTGCGTTATTGGAAATCACCAATAAATGCCCTTTTATTGAAGTCTTAGATCTCCCTCGAAATAGCTCAAGCTTCCCCTTAATCTGCTACAAGATTGAGAAAAGCGGTTTCTCCAACCTTCTCAACTCCATTAGCCTCTCAAGGTGAGTTAGTCACTGTCTCTTCTTCCAGTTCTCGAAAGACAATCTCTGCGCAGCTCAGAGGGGAGGGGCCCAGCAACACATCTGGCACCTCGCAGGTATAAATAGTCTCAGCCGGTCAGCCCCGCCGCCCAGCTCATCTCAGATGCCACTTGGCTTCCGGCAGCCACGTCTGACGCTGGCACCAAGCTGCATCCGTCCTGCCCCTCCTCAGTGCCCTCAGGGACTGTTGGGGGCAGGGCAGCCCCGGCTGCCTGACCAGCAGGTGACAGACTCCCCTAAGTGAGAAGACTAGGGCAGAGGTGACCACCAAGGTCCTCCTCCTCCCAGACTTGGGCTCCGGCTTTGCAGGCTGAGCAGGCCTCATTTCAGAGAGCCCAGGGGCCCACGTGCATCCCTGCCAGCCTTTCTCCGCAAGCCTGCCCCTCGGCGGGCTCTCCTGTTGGCCTGAACCCCCTCCAGAGCTTCATCGGGGTATGGGGTCTTTCTTGGAGGCCACTGTACTTTGAGTCCCAGCACCACTGGCAGGTACAAGGCTCATGCGTTCAGCTTCCTAGCTAACACTACCCTTCCTCCCTAGGGGCTGATGGTGTTCAAGAGAACAGGAGCCCATAGAGGTCCCGACGTCCTGCAAGAGCTTCCACCAGCCCAGAGAGCAGGCAAGCAGCCCGAGCTCAGCCATCAGAACCCCTGGGCTCCTCTCAAATGCGGTGCGGAGTCTCAGAGGACCACAGAGTGGTTTATTTGGTCCACACTGGGTAGGAACCCAGTGAGGGTATGACACCTCTGTGCAAATTAGGAAAAAGTACCTTTTTCTCCAGGTGAATTAAGCCACATGCCAGTCACATGGTTTATCAAGGGAGAATGAGCTGGATGTCCACCCTGCCTGACCTGTTGACTGGGTATCTTTGTGCAGTGCCCACCCTGCACAACCATCTGTGGCAGCCTGATACTGGACTCTTTAACTTTGTCTTGTTTAACCCTCCCAACAGCCCTATCAAGCAGGCATTGTTTCTCCCGTTTTATACCCAAGATTCAGACAGCAAGCGGTAAAGCAACTTGCCCAAAGTCATTCAGCTAGTAAATGAGGGGGCTGGAAAGAGGACCTAGGGCTTTCAAGAGGCCAGAACCATGTTCTTGAATCGCTGCGGTGCACACACTCTCCCTGATTCTGACGAGCCACAGCTGGGGTCGGGGAGTGGTTCTTAGTGAGCAGCCCCCTCCGCATCAGGGAGTTCAGTGCTATTTCAGAGCCGGAGCACCTGCCGTCTCGGGACAGCACACCACCTGTCAGAGCAAATGCACAGAGGCCAGAGTCTGCAAACTGCAGCCTGACAATTCGAAGGACTGCAGTGTCTTTCCGAATAGGTACCGAGAGAAGTGAGAAGGGCTTGGCTGTCAGTGCCTGAGGTCACAGCTGCCAGGGGGAGACACTCCCCTCCCGGGGGGTGGAGAGACCTGGCTCAGACCCTTGACTAGATGCTGGCTCTCTCTGGGCCACGATTTCCCCCTCCGTCCACAGGAATCTGTAGAGGTATCTGAAGTATTAGAGCCGGAAGCCAAAAAAGCCCATGCTCTGAGCACAACCCTGAGAGTCCTGTGATTAATCTGCGCCCGGTGGGAACCTCACTGGCGTGTCATTCCTGGCACAGGGCGGGGGTTGGGGGGCAAAGCCTATTGCCCCTCCTCCCCCCTGCAGCCAGCGGTTCTGCAGGGGCCCCAGATTCAGTGTCTAGACATCCCATGCAAGAGGACATGTGCGGTGGCCTTCCCTTCTGGGCCGGACCAGGGAGCCCCAAAAAAACTCCCCTGTGTTAAATCCAGCCCACCTCCCGGTGTCTGAACTAGCTCCTGTCAACTGCGGCTCCTGTCACGCTTCACCAGCCTGCCCCCAGGGACCCATGCCACAAACGGCATCCTCCTGGCCTCCTCGTCCTGCACCTCCCACCCACCTGGTCACTTCTGCTCCCTCGGGGGCCCTTCTCTCCCTCCCAGCACAAGGGGCATGTGTCAGTCCTCTTTCTCCCTCCCAGCACAAGGGGCATGTGTCAGTCCTCTTTCTCCCTCCCAGCACAAGGGGCATGTGTCAGTCCTCTTTCCCCCGGGGGGTGTCTCTGTCTGGAACACTCTGTGTCTTGCTAGTTGCGATCTGCTTACCCGTCAGAGCCTCCCCTACCTTCCCTCTCTGCGCCCACAGCCCCCAGCACACTCCAGCGCAGCCCTTATTTTTTTTTATATATAGTTTTTTTTTTTTAAGATTTTTAAATTTCTTTATTCAACAGAGAGATACAGCCAGAGAGAGAGGGAACACAAGCAGGGGGAGTGGGAGAGGAAGAAGCAGGCTCATAGAGGAAGAGCCTGATGTGGGGCTCGATCCCATAACGCCGGGATCACGCCCTGAGCCGAAGGCAGACGCTTAACCGCTGTGCCACCCAGGCGCCCCCAGCGCAGCCCTTATTACACTACACTCGGCACAACACCCCCATCGCCAGGCCAGGCCCGTCAGTGGATGGCTCTTCTCCTCTTCCACTCTCCGAAGATTTGCTGACCCACCACTATATGCCAGGTACCGGTTTAGGCCAGGATGCTGTGATGACCAGGCCAGATAAAACCCCCACCTGCACGGACTTCAGCACGGGAGACAAATGAAATACGAATGCAACATAGGGCCAGGAAGGGATGAGCGTTATAAAAGTAAAGCAGGCGAGGGGGCTGGAGGGTACCTGGAAGGGTGGTAGGAGGTCAAGGAAGGCCTCTCTGGACTAAGAGAGATGGAGCCTTCAGCAGGGGTGCAGGAAGAGCATTCTAGAGAGGGAAGGGCAAGTAAGTACAAACGCTCTGAGGCCGGACAAAGCCAGCGGGGGACAGGGCTGTGGGCGTGGTGGGCGGTGAGAGGAATTGAGGCCCGGGGGCGAGCGGCACTGGGTCGAGCCGGGCTTGGGTTCCGCCCGATAGAGCAGCACGCTGAAGCAGACGAACAGCACGGCCTGATGTGAAAGTTCCCTCTGGCCACCGTAGGGGGCCGTGCTGTCAGCCAGAGCAGACAGGCCGACGAGACCGCTGCAGTGTGAGACCGTGGGTTGTGCCAAGTGGCGGCAAAGAGGTGCGAGGAGACAGAGCAGGACACGGGTTAAGGATAGAACCAGCAGGATGTGCTGATGGCAAGACTGCAAAGATGAAAAAGAAAGAGAGAAATCAACAGTAACTCCTAAGATTTTAGCTTGGACAGCTAGTTGGATCCCAGAGCCATTGAACAAGGAGGGAACGGTGGAGATGAGCAGCGTGGGTCTGATTCAAAGGTTCTCGGGCCACATGAAGCTTGCTGGGACTCTTGGACATTCAAGAGGAGATCACAGGTAGGCAGTCAGAGTCACACGTCTGCAGCCCAGTGCAGAGGTCAGGGCCAGACATACATGTTCCAGAGTCAAGGGACAAAGGACGTAGCGAGACCTCAGGGGAGGGCGGAGGGCAGAAGGCAAGCCTGTGGTCAGCTCTGACAGTCACTCGGATGATGGCAGGGGAGACGGGCCACCAAAGGAGTCTGAGAAGGAGAGCTGTGGGAACGAGGAAAATCTGGAGAGCCCAATGACACGAAAGCCAGGAGCAGAGAGCATTTCCAGGACAGAGGGTCAGCTCTGTCCAGAGCTAACAGATGCCAAGGAAGAGGAGAGAAGAGAAGGTCCCACTGACCTAGCAGCGAGGCGGTCACCAGCGACCCTGACAAGAGCAGATTCAGAGGAGCAGGGAGGCACTAGCCCTACTGGCATGGGTTGAGGTGAGAACAGAAGTGGGAGGTGCTGGGGATGGAGATGGCGGAGGTCTGTGTGGTGAGTGCTGGGTGCCGGGGACTGAATGTCTGTGTCCCCCCGAAATTCACAGGCTGAAATCCTAACCCCCAAGAGATGGTATTCGGAGGTGAGGTCTTTGGGAGGTGATTAGGTCATGAGGGTACAGCTTTCATGAATGGGACAAGGGTCTTTATAAAAGGGATGCCAGCAAGCTCCCCCACCCTCTTCCCACCACGTGAGGGCACCACAAGAAGATGACAATGTGCACACCAGAGCGGGCTCCCACCAGAACCCAACCGTGCTGGCACCCCGATCTCCAACATGCAGCCTCCAGAACTGTCAGAGACAGGCCGTTGCTTATAGCCACCCAGACCTGTGCTCCTTTGTGGCCGTGCCCGCCCGCACCAGGACAGGGAGCGCGTGAAGACTCGGTTCCGGCTGAGGTGGGAGGGATGGCGTTTCCCCCAACGTGGGAAGAACCAGCCAGAGTTAGAAGGAACACACCCCAGTGTTCTCTGAGGCTCTGGAGGCCCCAGTGGAGGGTGAGGGAGGGAAGGTGTACACTCCACGTGAGGAGGCCTGCATGGGAAGGACAGCCTCTGTGCACCCCATCGCCCCCTCCCCAGCACAATCTTTATGGCCCTCGATGTAGGGGTGCAGGCTATGCATGGCTGCACAGAGAGAAAAACTGGGGCAGCCGCTTGTACCTCACCCTCTGGGCACCCCCTAAACTGCTTATCAGGTGGATGCTGGGTCCTCTGGCCTGACCCCAGCCCCCTTTTTCTTTCCATTCTGGGAGCTGACCTGGGGCGAGGCCCTGGCAGGCACCCTTGGTCACCTGATCTGGAAATGAGGCCCAGAGAGGAAAGTCCTCATACCCAGCCGTGAGTCAGGGCAAAGCTGGGGCCTGGCTCTACCTAGAAGGTCCTCTCCGGGGACCCCACTAGTGACTGAGCAAGGCGGGCGCTTGCCAGATGGGAAACGGGGGCACAGAACCATTCAGCTACTATTCAGCTAAGCGGTTATTTGTCCAAGAGATTCAGTCAGACTCAACCAAGGGCTGCAAAACTCGAGGGCCAGGGGGACTCATGGGACAAGACCACTGGACCAGTCCCAGGACACCCACAACCTGGCCTCCACAGACAGCCTCCTGCCTGTTGGCCACCAGAGGCCCCGTCAGGTACGTGGGCGGAGATGCTGCATCTTTGCTTTGCTTTTCCAGCGTGCAGCCCAGAACACTCTGCCAAGCCTGATTGTCCAAATTCTGCCCCGTTGGATGGAGCCCGAGATCTCCATCCCTCTTTTTATTTATTTATTTTTATCCTTTCCCACAGACTTAAAAATCGACCACAGAGGCTCGTCTCAGCCAGCCCGCACCCACAAGTCAGATGCGCAGGGGCCAGCCCTCAACAGTTACCACACCTGCAAGCCCAGCATGGACAATTCTTTCCCCTGCGGTAGCCTTGCCCCCAGCGGCTCCTTGCTGAAATGTGGAACATCCAGAAGCAGGTAGAAGGAAGCACTTGTCAGGGGCAACAATCAAGAAAGCACTAAGCACGGTGGGGGGCGGGGTAGGAGAATGACACAGAAGATGGAGGGGTGCGGAGATGAGAGACCCTAACGTTGGAGCGGGACACCCAACCCTCCCCAGGAGGACCCGCCCACAGCCCAGGAAGAAGAAGCCCTCTGCCTAGCCCTCTCAGTCCTGAGACTCTGGAACGGAGGATGTGGTGTGTGCCAGCTCCGTCGGCCACCACCCCTAAGCGGTGACTCAGTTTCCTCATCTGGAAAATGAGGGCAATGACAAGACCCATCTCAAACACTGGAGGATGAGGACTGAGTGCAGGAACAAGTGCAGGCGCCCAGCACAGTGCCTGGCACACAGTCATGACACCCTTACAGCACTTGGCCGTGGCCATCGCCTGCCGAGATCCCAGCCGCGTCCTGCCCCTGCACGGAAGCACCTCTGACCTCCACGCTGAGCTCTCCGCACACTCACCGTCTGTGCCACGCAACTTATTACCTAATTATACACCATCTTGAAACAATTAGGGAACAACAGAATACAGCAAAATAAAATGCTAAATTGAATCGCAGCTCTGAACTAGGACCATCCCAAAGCCCACATTGCACAGGCCCTGCTAGACACACATGCAGATTGCACCCCGGAGTGAAGGGCTCCGGCCCAGGCCCTCGACCCTCCCCCAGTTCACTCTTCTGTGCCCCAGAATCTCCCGTGTCATCAGTTTGGGGCTGGCCCTTTTCTCCCACGGCTGGTGCTATTCTCCCCCTCGAGAAGTCCCCTGCACCCCAGCCTGGAAGCCCAGCAACACGGGCAGAATGCTGTCCCAGGAGCGGGCAGCTTGGATGGACGGAAGCCTGGGCCAGCTTTGCCGCAGACATCAGAGAGGGTTGTCTGCCCACCACCTCTTGCCGTCCCATCGCAGTCCAGGAGGGCCGAGGCTGTACAGAATCTGGGAGAGAGGCTCATGAGACCGACCAGCCAGGCCGCCTGGGGCCGTGTCTGGAGCTGGAGGGTCTGCAGGGCCCTGGAGATGCCTGCACAGGCGGCCCAGGCCAGTCCTCGGGGTCTGGGGAATGCAGGAGCAAACACGGAGCAGTTCATGTGCGCTTGCTGGAAAGCTGACTGTGGGTGAAATGACAGAAACAGCCCTCCGTGCAGACACTTCTCACAGAATGTACAGCTGAGGGGGTTGCCCAGGAAGGCTTCAAGGAGGAGGTGGAGTGGGAGGTGATAGTGGCAGGATGATAAGAACTTGATGTGGAGCAGGGCCCAGGTGGCAGAAGCTGAGTGAAGCCCTTTGTGCTGTGGCTACAGGCCTGGCTCAGAGTCAGCACCCGGAGGGGACTCCTGGCGCAACTGCCCTCAGCCCCTCTGACTCGGACCTTTCCCCGGGACATGCTCAGGCCGTTAATACAACGCTGCCCAGCCTGCAGGACCATGACTGCCAGGGGCGCTACTGCCTCCCCCCTGCCCTCTGGGCCATCCCTGCGAAGGCAGGCAGTGGGGCCCAAACAGAGGGCTGGAGGCACTGAGCTGGCCGAGGACGACATGGGCTCTCCCCCCTTGCTCATCTACCCTTCCAGAACCACACTGATGTTCTGTGGGCGGCGTCTGGGAGGGCTTCTCAGTCTGTTATTACAGGAGTGTATAGTCTGCCTTCACTGCCTTCTCTCTCCTTCTGAGCCAGCCCCCTCCCCCTCCCACAGGCTCCCTTTCCCCACCCAGCTGCCCAGAATGCTCGCATGGTCCTACTCCCTGCTCTTCTCCAGAGAATGTTCTCTGATCATTCCGAACTGCGAAGGAGTTTATGATTCAAAGTGTTTCCCCTCTGGGGATTAATTTTCAAAGACAGTGCCAGAGACGGATTTATTCAAAGGAATACATCTCTAAGGGAGAATTCGGGAACCCTGAAATGTAAGTTTGCTTTTTTTTTTTTTTTTTACCAACAGCCTTTACTATGTGCCTGCTTAATTCATTCTTTTATTCCATTAACATGTACCGAGCTCCTTCTACATGCTAGGTGCCAGAGCGGGCGCTGAAGGTTCGAAGGGAGCACAGTCACTGCCTCGTGCGGGACACAGAAACACAAACATAACCCGACCACGATGAACACTGTCTTCAAAGACCTTCCCGTTGGTTCAAGCCGCCCGCTTAAATAGCAGCATTTGCTGGTTCAGAATGATTCCTACCTGCTCACTAAAACAACTAGTTCCCCCGAGGACTCTCACTGGACACTTTTAGACCCGCACTTGAAATTAATAACGCTATATACCGACGTATATTTTATAACTCACACACTTTCGAATTCGGCCTGGACTTGCCCTAGCTCGTGTCCAATGAGAAGACCTGACTGCAGCCATTCTGAGCACCCCCTGGCCTGGATTTTCTTTGTGGTCTTATTTGGAGTTTTCCAGACCGATTGCTTGGACCTGCTCCTTCTCCCGTGGCTCCTGTTTAAATATACAATTTATGAGTCATTCGCTTTTTCTGCCTCTCTTTATCCTCTGGTTATATATGGTACCTGACTTTCCCTCCAACCATGTTAATAATAAATAACACGCTTTACCACACCACGACACACCACACTACTCTAGAGAGCAAAATACAGCATGCACTGAATTATTCGGTAGGGGAATAATGCCACAAAGTGCGTCACATATTCCAGACGGGGAGAGCTGTTCACCGGGACGATGTGCTTTCACCCCAAAGAGCAGTCTCCACAGTGGCATGGAAACCGCCCCCACCCCCAGGCCCGGCAAATCTGTTGCCAGGAGCTGACCTTCCCATGATGAAGAGGGCAGAAGCTAGTCCTAAGCCAAGGTAAAAAAACATCTCCAACATACGGTTCGGTTCTGATTACATTAACCATTATTTCCCACCCATGGGAACTATACATAATATGGTTTCTCACATATGTAATAGCACTTTGGGGGGCCAACCAGAAATTGCAAACTGACATTGGAATTGTCCCAGAAGAAGTTGGGCTATGTGCTCCTCACATTTATTCCATGACTAAGGGGGCTCTGGGTCAAGCGGCAGCTCTCCGGAAGGAAGTCAACTCAACTGGGAAGCAGGCTGAAGAAGGGGTGCCTTAGTTCTAAAACCAAATGGTTAAAAGCCAGTGGTGGCTCTGACCCTGGGGGATCCTGGGTGACAGGCAAGGGGGAGGGCTGTCCAGAGTCACTGGGGAGGGGAGAAAATCAAAGGGAGGGGAGGTGAAGCAGGGAGTAGTGAAGAACGGAGGTGGGAGGGAAGTAGGAACTAGGGAGCAATAAAGGGTAGCAGGAAGAAAGAGGGGAGAAGAGGTCGGGCAGAGAGACAGAGAAATCAGCAACAAAATGCAGAGAGAGAAGGAGAGGGAAAGGCTGCTGGCAACAGGAAAAGGTGCAAGTAGAGCTCTTGCTGGGGTTTCCCCCTAGAGATGGCTCCCAGGGGCCTGTCCCATCTGTCTTGCTCAGTTGATTGGCATCTTCTAATTAAACCTCTCAGTGAGTTCTTCAAAGAGTCCTTCCCAGGAAGGCAGACACCTGCGGACTTACCTAGACCACCCCCCATCTGAGTGGGCGAGTCACGCAGCAGAAAGGCCAACTCTGGAGGTTCAATACCTAGAAGGGACAGCTCTGGATGCCCCACTCTTATTGGGTGACGTCCCAGGGGCCCAGCGGCTGGCCGGAGCTCTACCACACGTATATGGAAAGAACTAGCCAGAAGAAGACCCAGGTCCCTGAGGCTGGCCACACCCTAAGGCCTGTCTGTGAACACTGCCCCCGCTCACATTCTTCTGACATTGGAACCGCATCTTTACTTTTTCAAAGCCATCAACAGAATCATACATATCAGGGGTGGGGGAGTCCCTGAAAAAACCTATTACCCTCTGTGGTCAATTTAATGTTTTGGTGTCAAAACTAACAACAGCAAAAAACTCAGGGCTCTTTCCCAGGGAAACAGACCTGAGGGCGCGTACTTAGAAATGCAAAAATTAAGGGACCAAGCAACTTAATTGGCCCCTGGAAACCCTTAGCTGGCAAGTTCCAGCCACACCCAGAGAAAGCGCTCTGCCTTGTCTGCAGGACTTCCCCATGACGCCCTCCCTGCCGTGAGTGCCCCCCACTGGAGTGTCCTGCATTTCATGCATTCAACGAGTGCCCGGCTCCTGAGTGTACAGAGTGCCCCTCGTTACTGATTTCACACCCAACACGACAGCAGAGCGGGAAGGAAGAACCATGCAATGGTATGAATGTCAAATCTTAGCACCATCTTGATGGGAATGGTCCTTCCTCAGCCAAGGTCAGCCCCGCCTGGGGGCAGAATAGGACCTGCCCACACCGTGGGACATCCAAGGAGCAGAGCCTGTGCCCGACGCCCACCCGACGCCCACCTGACGCCCCCCGCACACAAACCCACACACGAACCTACACACACCTGTGGGCCGACTCCCGAAAGCCTTGCAGCAGGGACGGAGTGAAAGCCCAGCGCCAGGGAAAGCTTGAGACCCAGACTCCGCACCCCTTCCAGCTCCCCCCTCCCTGACCAAGAGGGCCCAGTGAGTGCCTGCTTTGCTGGGGTTGTTCCCAGCCCTCAACCCTCGTGTCAGAGGAGACGAGGCGGGATGCCAAAACGCAGTGAGCTTTGAGCTACTGTGCCGAGCCTGCTTCTTCCCCCAGGGTAGCTCTGGGGGTGGGCCATGGGGCAGGGGTATGAGGCCGCCTCAGGATGGGCTCCCCCCTCCCTGGTCATTCGTCGGGGGTCTGTACCTGGAGCTGGAGTCACTGCCGCTCTGTACTGCTGGGTCGTCCGTGACATTAAAGAGCCCCGTCCAATTGGCCAGCTGGTCGCCACTCTGCCAACCAAACTGGAGGCCTCTGGCAAGAAAACGAGGCAGTCGGTACTCAACGCTCACATGCTGGCTTAAACCCACCTAACCACAGAGCTTCTTTCGGTCGTTGTGCCGAGTGACATGTCGGTGATGCCCACCCATGAGGATGGCAATAATAAACCACGGCCCGGTACCGTGTTCCCTGATCATTTACATCCATCGCCTCCTTCCGCCTCTACCAGCAGAGCTGAGGCTGCGCACTATAAACACAGGGAAACTGAGCATTAGCGAGGTCAGGGTCATAGAGCTCGGCCACCTCCTATGTGGCGCGTCCCTCCACCCCCACCACCAGAGACTTAGACCAGCACGTTGCCGTCCTAAGAGGCCACACTGCAAAGCTTTTAAAGAAATCCAGCTCTCCAGAGCATAAGGATACACCTCCTGGTTTAAGACGAGGGACTCAACACCCATGGTCATCTCTGCTCCCTCCCCACCCCGACCGAAATGATAGCAAAGGAATAAATAAGGATGTGAGCATGGAGACGAGGAGATGGAGGGGGGCCAGTGACAACGCCGTGGAAGATGACAAGCAGATGGGTAATTAATTCCCCTAGACGGGAAAGAGTAGAGCCCCGACCGTCTATGGAGAGCCAATCTATTCCCTGTGCACAGCTCAAGAAGGCTCTGAAATTGGGGGTCCAGGGCCACTGAGGGCAGGAGTGCAGAGTGGGGCTGAAAGTGGGAGGACTGGTTTGGGTTTGTATGAGGGGCAGCTGGACACCCCCCCCCCAACACCGGCTCCCCTCCTTAAGCCCATGCAGTGTGGACATGCAACCTGCCTGCCCCACAGATGGCAGGAGGCTGTGCTCCGGGGAACTGACCCACAGGAGTTCTGCAGTTTTCCTCGTACACAGAGACACCAATCTGCAACCCACCCACTCCACACCCTGCCTCACAGGGGGCAAGGGTGGATTGGAGGGAACCAGACCAGTTCAAGAAAAACAAAGCACGCAGGGGCTATGGAGGAACTGGGCTGTGTCACCTGATCACCCTAGCGCAGGGTTCTCCACCTGGCACTGCTGACGTTTGGGGCTGGGTCATTCTGTGTTGTCGGGCTGTCCTGTGCGCTGCTGGGTGCTGCACCCCTCAGTCTCCACCCTCTAGATGCCAGGAGCACCGCATCCCCCACCCTCCCACTGGGATGACTGAAAATGTCTCCAGAGCTTGCCAAGCATCCCCTGGGAGGGACCAAATCCCCCCAGCTGAGAACCCCTGTCTGAAGGCCATGCCCATCTGGCAGAGCTCCAGTGAACCTTCTGGAGACTGGCTTGCCCTGAGATACGAACAGGCAATGAAAGGCCACCAACCAGCATGCAAGAAAAGCTTTAACTTCAAAGTCAGAGAACAAAACAAACAGCAAAAAAGGGGGAAAACTCAGGGGAAGAGAGACAAATGAAAGGAGAAACAAATTTTTTTTTAAAGATTTTATTTATTTATTTGACAGAGATAGAGACAGCCAGCGAGAGAGGGAACACAAGCAGGGGGAGTGGGAGAGGAAGAAGCAGGCTCATAGCGGAGGAGCCTGATGTGGGGCTCGATCCCATAACGCCGGGATCACGCCCTGAGCCGAAGGCAGACGCTTAACCGCCATGCCACCCAGGCGCCCCAGGAGAAACAAATTTTTAATAAAACCCTTGATAATAAATAGCCTCTAAGCTGAGGAGACGGGACAGTGATGGTTGTCGGAGCTGCTGTCTGGCCAACCCGGATCCGCCACTAATGAGCCAAGCGACCTTAGGCAAATCCTCATGACTCTGTTCCCATCTTTCAGGCAAGGAGAGCTGTCTCGGATGTCTCCAGAGTCCTTGACCAAAGTACCATGGAATTGAGCTGTCTCCCTGATGCCCACCCAGCTCCCTCCATGGGAGGCTAGGTTGCCCCAATGTTTAAGTGCTGTCCAAGTGGAAACACTGTGCAGACCAAAATACACCATGTTGCATTCTGGATGCAATCTGGGGACCCCCTCCACCCCTGGAGGCCCCTGTCCACGGAGGGAGACAGCGTGCATCATCTGTCACAGCTCAGAACACAGAGGCACAGTGTGAGAAGTGACCTCTCAGCCGGCTGGTGACAAAGCTTGACCCGGAGCTCAGAGGAGTCGTGACTCCCACTTCAGTCCTCGTGCCACCGATGTCCTGGGTCCCATTCCAGGAGTCTGCTGCCGCAGCACACCCGAGGGTCTTCCATCCTGGGGGCTGGCTCAGCCACCCTGTCTCTGGCCTCATGCACAACAGCCAAGCTCACCACCGCGAGGGGCGCCCACGGAGGAAGCCCAGGGGAGTGCGGTTCCCAGAGCCCGTGACTACCCCTTCCCCCCCTCCCCCACTGTCAAAGCAAGCAGTAGGAATGTAAATGCCTGACCTGCTAACCGTGAGTTAACTCTATGTGGAAAAAAATTATAAAAGAAGAAAGTCATTCAGAAAACATCAGTACTTAACTTTCGTGGGAGGATTTTCTTGAGTTATTTATTCCCTCCCCCATTCCAAGAAGGGAGCTGGGCTTTTTCTCCTCTTACTTTAGGGCCCTGTGGGTTGTGGGGGCTGAAAGCTTCCCAGCTCCCTGGAGAAACTGTGCAAGGCGGCCAGGAGGGGAGGGCACGGCCTTCTGGTCTAGGAGGGGTGGCTGGAAAAGACTCCTCAAGTCGAGGAAGCCTGCTTCCTGGCTTTGGGGTTCCCCCACCACATCCCCTTCTAAACAGACAGCGGGGCCTCAGAAAGACCACAGCTCGAGGCACCCCTGGAGGCTGGACCCAGGGCTCCAGGAGCCTCCAGAGAGCAGTGAGCAGACTGACCAAGGCCAGGGTGGTCCTGGGAGCCCCCAACTGCTTTGTTCCACACAAACCTGGGGCAGGGGTAGGCGGAGGGTGGATGGAAGGCCCCTCAAGGATGACAGACTCAGTTTCCCACCAGGTGGTGGAAAAGGCTCAATTAAAAGAAGAAAAGGGAATGAACTCTTCCTTTCACACCAAGTTCATAAAATAAAAGTTACAACCACTTTTCCATCATTCATCAGCAAGTTGCGTGTGTCGTACCCCACAGCTGACTGAGGATATTTTTCCTTCATCTTCAAGCTATTTTTATTATATATGTAGATATATTTCAAATATTTATTATATTATTCTATATTTATCGGACAGTCCTGCCAGGCTGGGTGGCTGGGGTTCAAGAACTCCGCTGGGCCACCGGGGAGTCTGCGAGTGCTAGGCCCTCCCCCACCTCCCATCCCTCTGGGTCTACAAGAAGGAGCTGGTCAGAAAAGGCCTCTCCGAGAAGGTGCCAGGACCTTCTCACCCAGATCCAAGCGGAAGTGCCTGCCAGCTGGGAAGCCTTTTCAATGGGATTAATGGGCATAATTATCAGGTTCCACATGCTCCCTTACCCATCCCTACTCCTGACTCACTAGTGACTCATGGTATTTCTCTGTGAAGAGCCGGATGGTAACATTCGCCCCAGAAGAACCTCAGAGGGAAAGGGAAGTGGACTCATCCCCAGGGTTCACCTGTGGGGACTCTCATTTGAGGCAACAGAAAAGCTGCTGGAGGTGGGGGCTTCCTGAGGGAAGAGAGGAGTGAGTGGGGGCTGTCCTCCCCAGAGGCACTGCCCAGAGGCGGCAGAGGGTTGGCCTCCTTGAGAGCCCCCAGGCCTGAAACCTATGGTTCCTGGGAGCAGACAGAGGCTCCTGGATTCAAAGACCATCCATGGCCCTTCAGAGGCCTCTGGCTAAGGAGCCACTGGGCCAGGGCCCAGGTGTCTCAGTATTGATAGTGCTAGGGCAGGGACGGGGGTCGGGGGTGTACACGGGGACACCCAGCTGTGGGAGGGGTCCACAGAAAGAAACCAGACAAGCTCCAGGTACAATTCTGAGACCACCTTGCCACCCCCAGTCTATGCACCACAGAGGAGCTGGGCCCCCCAGGCCCCCATGCAAACGTCGCACTCCCTGGGCTGGCGCTCCAGACCTCCCCTTCCATGAGGGGCTGCTGCAGGAGGAGCACGGGCTGAGGAGGGGTTGGGGGTACACACGCAGCCTTCCAGCTGTCCTCCAGCACTAAGGCCCCCAGTGAGGACCCCGGGCCCACAGTGAGCAGAGTGGGGACCCCCTGTCTCCTTGCAGGCAGTGGAGTGATGTGGACGGGGGGTCCCCCCAAACGCTCACGCATGCATTCACTCCAACCACTCTCTTTTAAGAGCTCCCACGAATTCTATCTTCTCCGTCTTATGACATGTCCCAGGTTCTCTGAGGTCAGCAGCTCACACTCTCCCCCAAACCTGGGGAACCCCATCCAGCTGAAGTTCTCCAATCATTTCATTCCTGCACCCGCCTTTGCTCCTGCTCGTTCCTATGATTCTTATGGATTGAACTGTGTTCCTCCGAAATTCCTATGTTGAAGTCCTTACCCCCAGTACCTGTGATATAGGGTCACTGCAGATGTAATTAGTTAAATTAGGATGAGGTCATGCCGAAGTAGGGTGGGCCCCTAATCCAATATGAGTGTGTCCTTATAAAAAGGGGAAGTTTGGACAAAGGCATGTACACAGGGAGAATGCCATGTCCAGATGAAGGGAGAGATCAGTGAGCCAAGGAAGGCCAAAGATTACAGGCAAGCCAGTAGAAGTTACGGGACAGGCATGGAACAGAGTCTCCCTCACAGCCCTCAGAAGGAACCAACCCTGCTGACACCTTCATCTTAGGCATCCAGGCTCCAGAACTGTGTGACAGCAACCTTGAGCTGAAGCACCCAGCTCCTGGTACTGTTACAGCTGCCCTACCAGACAACACACTGGGTCCCTCTCTAATCCTCCAGGGCAAGACCTTCCTCCTCCTTCGAGACTCCATTCAGATGCTCAGCCAGCCGTGGCCAGCAGTTCCCCAGCTTGGCTCTGCGGCACCGGGGTACCCTCTGTGACTGCAGAGGACCGAGGGGACATGGCAGAGGGCGGGGTTGAGGAAGAGGGAGCCGGGTGGGTGGGATTGAAGCCCCCACTCTGTGTCAAATGAGGACCCTCCTTTCTCCATTTAAGACACAGGCTTCTGCACAGTCCGAGGCCCTAGGAGTGTCTCTGCCCTGGAACCCCAGCTCGCTTGGCACTTAGTACGTAGCAGCGTTTGTAAACTTCTCACGAGTGCTTGGTCCTTCTCTCCTAAGAGCTCCTTGAGAGGAAACCTATTTCATACATCTGGGAAACCAGAGACTAGAGCAGTACTATCCAACAGAAATACACCAAGAGCCACAGATGTAATCTAGAATGTTCTGTAGCCAAATTATAAAAAAATAAAAAATACATCAAACACATCATAAAATTCCATAGAACAAGCTACACACAGACACACAAATGAGTGCATGTAAAACTAGTAATCTGAGTAAGGTTGATGGATTAGATCAATGTGAATTTCCTGGTTGTAACATTATACTATAATTTTGCAAGATGTTACTGTCCAGGGAAACAGGAGTAGGGAATGCAGATTCTCTGTATTATTTCTTACATGTGAATCTACAACTCTCAAAATAAAAAGGTTTCTAAGAAGTTAAAAAAAAAAGGTGAAATTAAGTTTAATAATATATTTTACTTAACCTAACACATCTAAAATATTGTCATTTAAACATATAATCAATTTAAAAATTAATGGGATAGGTTCTATCTTTTTTCATATTATGTCTTTGAAATCTCGTATGTATCTTATACTTACGGCACATCTTAGTTTAGACTAGTCATGTTCCCAGTGTTCCATAGCCACACATGGCGAGTAGCTATTACACTGGACACCAAAGGGCTGGTACATAAAGGGCATGAGAGTTATGCCTGCTGGATGAACAAACAGATGAATGAATGAATGAATGAACCAATCAATCAACCTTAACCAAGATGAGGCTGGGACTGGACATGCAGAATGGCACCTCCACCAGCTGGAGTGCACTGGGTGGGAGTCCACAGGGGCGGGAACACAGCTCTGCAAGCATTGGTGGTGGGAAGAGGACCCAGAGTAATGAACTTGTGTCAGGACAGCACCCCAGCCTGACACTGTAAGAAAGAGAAAACACTGGGGGAGCTTGAGTCCTGTAAGCCTTCTTCTGGGGGGTTGTAATTTATTTCTGGGGAAAGAGCAGTGTTGATCCCAGAAATACTGATCCTCGGCCTGATGGGCTGAGGAAGAGTGGAGAACTGGCGTACTGGGGGAGGCGGGGAAGGCTTGGGTTCCTTTGCTCAGAGGCTCAACAGGAACGACACAATCAGATACAATCTCAGGCTGGAGTGAGCACAAACGCATTTTATTCTCCCAATAACCTTGGCACCCCCGATGCATGGTGCCCCACCCACATCTCCTGGCTTACCAGCCTCACTCCCATCTCCCATCTCTGCAGGACCTGTGGGTCCCTCACAGACAGGACTGGCAAAGCCTGGCCCAAGCCTTTGTGCTGAAGGGCTGGCCCCCTCATCAGAGCTGGGAAAGAGAACAGCCTTCCTGGTCATCCTCTCACATTGCAGAATACGAAACTGAGACCAGAGAGGCCATCCACCTCACAGAGCATCAGGGAATAAAAAGAAATTCAAAAGCCTTCTGTGACTTTCATCCCTGAACCTGCAGCCTCAACGCCCCAGGCCGTCTCCCAGAATCATCCCCTGAAATGCACTAGCACTCCAAAGCCCACATCAGGTCCTGCCGGGCTACTCATCAGCCAATTGCTGTCTCCTTTGAAACCTACGAGCTTCATCACCTATGCCACACAACTGCAAGTCTATTTATACAGTTTCACATATTTTTCACATTTGTCTCTTTATGTGTGCTCTAAGTTCCTTAAGAACATGTATCATATCTAATAATTCTTTAGTAACACCCCCTCTCCCCCCAGTACAAAGCTGAGTGCCTGTTTAATTGATGTTTGACAATTATTAGGAAAAGTTTAGGGGTTCTTTTTTTTTTAAGATATTTACTTATTTGTTTGTTTTTTTGTTTGTTTAGAGAGCTGGGGGGAGGGGCAGAGGGAGAGGGACAAGCAGACTCATGGAGCCTGAAGTGGGGCTCGATCTCACGACCTTGAGATCATGACCTGAGCCAAAATCAAGTGTCAGATGCTTAATCACCTGAGCCACCCAGGCACCCCTAGAGGTTCCCTTTGTATTCATCCATTGGTTCAGTAATTAATGGCAGGCACTGTGCTGAGTCCTGGGAATTCAGAGATGGATAAAACACATATCTCTCTCACTCTCTCTCTCTCTCTTTTTTTGGTATGTGTTCCTTTTTTTTTTTTTATGATATGTTAGTCACCATACAGGACATCATTAGTTTTTGATGTAGTGTTCTGTGATTCATTGTTCGGTTATAACACCCAGTGCTCCATGCAATACGTGCCCTCCTTAATACCCTTCACTGGGCTAGCCCATCCCCCCACCCCCCTCCCCTCTAAAACCCTCAGTTTGTTTCCCGGACTCCATAGTCTCTTGTGGTTCATTTAAGGGTCTTGCAAGCTATGTGACCTTATACAAGTTACTCACCTCTCTGAGTGAGTATTAAATGAGGATGATTGTATCTGTTTCACAGGACTATTGTAAGGATTAAATGCAATAATCCTCATTTAGGATTATCTCCTTAGGTCAGAGCCTGGCTCATGAACCCTTAAGAAATGTTAATAATTAATATCATTACCTGATGAATCCTTCACTGTGTGTGGTAGGGTGGGGGCAGTGGTCCCTACACATAGGGTTAAGGGCTAAACTTGAGAAATTCTGGATGAGAGGGTATTAGAGAAGAAGCAAGTGGGTCCAGATAAGTCACAGAAGAGATGTTAATCCTCTAAGAGGTACAATTTCCCTGAAAAGTACAAATGTCAAAAAGAAAAGAATGGGACCAGGAGAGGGGTAGGGAGAAGAGTGAGAGGACAGCACTGGGAACATCTGGGGAACATCTGGGGAAGGGACAGGCAGCTGACACAGAGACCAAAATGCAGCCTGGGCACACAGCAGATCAGGGTCAGGATTGGAGTGAACAAGCAAGGCTCCCAGGGCCCAAAATTGAAGGCAGGTGCACGGTGGACCCCTGAGAGGGAGGCCTCCTCGAGACCTGTTCCCTGGGTGCCAGGCTTCCCTCACCATAATCCCAGCCCTGCATCAGGCGCTCAAGACAAGCTTGCTCTGATCAGCAATACAAGAAGGTCATCCTGCCGGCCCAGCACACACCCTGGTGCCGGTCAGCTCAGCATCCCTTCTCCTCTCTGGAAGGCCATCTGTTTCCACCAGGTCCCTGCAAGTCGCCTGCCCCATCCAGAACCAGCCCCTGGATTGACGCTCCTACCCCTGTGGTCCCATCTCCTAGGCTGTGTCTGTTTCTCAGGGCGGTCGAACAGAAGGAGGGGTGGTTGCACGAGGAGAGCCTTCGAATGCACACTTCAGATACAGCTCGGAGTCAGGCTGTGCTTTTCCTTGACCCAGTTTCATATGCTCAGGTCTCAGGTCTGCACCAGCCACATGCAGGCAGCCCAGATCTGCACCTTCCAAGCGCAAGAGAGAGCAAGGCTGGAGGAAAGACAGCATAGAGAAGAGTCTTCTCTACAAGAGGCAGGACAAAATAGCCCAGCCTCTGCTCCTGTGTGGTCGAAGAAATCATCTTTAACCAGTAAGGAAATGGAATTAGTAACCTACAGTCTTCCCACAAGGAAAACGTTAGGTGTGGATGGCTGTACGGGCGAGTTCTACCAAACTGTCAAAGAATAGATGAACTCAAACCTGCATAAATCATCCCTCAGAATAAAGAGGGAATATTCCCAACTTCTTTTACAAGACTGGTTTTAAGACCAGAGACAGCATTCTATAAGAAAATGACATGCCAGTACCATTCACTAACATGAGATATAATATTTTAAATAAAAATACTGGCCAAAAAAATCTCACATCATAGAAAGTAAATAATACACCAAGAACAAGCTGGGTTTATCCCCCAAATTAGAAGCTTAACATCTATTAATGTAATTTATCACATCAAAAGATGAAAGGCCAAAAACTGCATATCACCCAATAGAGGTAGAAAAAGCATCTGATAAAATGAATGTCCAAACACGGTAAGACAAGTAAACAAAACTTGTTAGCATACTCCACATGGGAGTCTTAATCTCTTAGAGGTTGTCTACAAAAAAACAAAACCAAAAATTTAAGCAGATATACTCAATGGAGACACCTGTACCATAATTCTTTTTAAAATCAGGTTTAACCATACAATATACAAAAAAATAACTCAAAATGGAGCAAAGACCTCAACATAAGAGCTAAAATTATAAAACTCTTAGAAGAAAACACAGGGGTAAACCTTTGTGACACTGGACAGTGTACATAGGCAGTGATTTAATAGATAACAGCACCTAAAGTACGAGAAACCAACAACAACAACAAAATACATATGAATTAAAATACATCAAAATTAAAAAGTTTCAAAGGATATCATCAAGAAAGTAAAAAGACAACCACTAGACTAAGAGAAACATTTTGCAAATCATATATCTGATAAGGGACTTATATTTAGAAGCAATAAAGAACCCTCACAACTCAATCATAAAAAGACAAATCCTCCAATTTAAATGGGCAAAGGACGTGAACAGACATTTCTCCAAAGAAAACATACAAATGGCCAGTAAGCACATGAAAGTGTGTTCCACATCATTAGTCATCAGAGAAATATAAAATCAAACCCACAATGGAATATCACTTCAAAACCACAAAGATGGCTATGACTGAAAGGACAGATAATAATGAGTGTTTTAAAAAATATGGGAAAATTGGAGCCCTCATGAACTGCTTGGAGGGAGTATAAAATGGCATAACCACTTTGGAAAAGAGTCTGGCAATTTCTCAAATGGTAAAACATGGAGTTACCATATGACCCAGCAATTCCACTTGTAGGTATATACCCAATAAAAATGAAAATGCACGTCCACACAAAAACCTGGACACAAATGCTCATCACAGCATTATTCATAATAGCAAAAACAAGAACCCAGTTTCCACCACTGAAGAACAGACAGACAAAATTTGGTATATTTATAAATGGAATATTATTCATCAACAAAAAGAAACGAAGTATTGGGGCATCTGGGTGGCTCAGTTGGTTAGGTGGCCAACTCTTGATTTTGGCTCAGGTCACGACCTCAGGGTCTTGAGATCAAGCCCCAAGTCACGCTCCACACTTAGCACGGAGTCTGCTAGAAATTCTCTCCCCCTCTGTCCCTCCCCTGGCTCTTGTTCACATGCTCACTCTTTCTCTCAAATAATCTTAAAAAATAAAAGAAAGAAAAAGTACCGACACATGCCATAACATGGATGAACCTTGAAAACATTATGCTTAATGAAAGATGACAGTCATATTGGACCACATATCATATGATTCCATCTGTATGAAATGTCCAGAACAGACAAACCTATGAAGACAGAAGATACACTAGTGTGTGTGTGCACCCCTACAGCTAGGAGAAATGGGAGTACTGGGGGATGATGGTTAAGGACTACAGTTTCTTTTTGGGGTAATGAAAATGTTCTAAAATCAATTGTGGTGATGGATGCACAATGGCATGAATATACCAAAAGTCATTTAACTGTACACTTTAAATGGGCAAATTATATTTGGATAAAGCTATTTAAAAAGAAAGTTAAAAAAGAAAAGAAAATCAGGATTAAGGCCAGGATATTCACTATGACATTTTTATTGAACCTTATATCAAAGGTCCTAGCCAGCTCAATAAGACAAGAAAAATAATTAAGGTACAGGGTTGTGATAAAAAAAAAAATGTGTAGAAATCCCAGAAGACTCTACAGATAAATTATGGTCATTACATACACATTATCTGGGTTGCTGGTTATAAAATTAATACACAATAAAATCAAATTTATTTCTATATATCAGCTACAAATGCTATACAAATACTGTATATACTGTATATACATACTATATATAAATGCTTAGAAAATATAATTTTTAGGGGCGCCTGGGTAGCGCAGTCGTTAAGTGTCTTCCTTCGGCTCAGGGCGTGATCCCGGCGTTCTGGGATCGAGTCCCACATCGGGCTCCTCTGCTGGAAGCCTGCTTCTTTCTCTCCCACTCCCCCTGCTTGTGTTCCCTCTCTCGCTGGCTGTCTCTCTCTGTCAAATAAATAAATAAAATCTTTAAAAAAAAAAAAGAAAATATAATTTTTAAAAATAAATTTTTACAAAGCGGTAAAACTTATGTAGCTAGAAACAGGCCTACCAATGTTCAAATTCTTTATGAAGAATTATAAAGCCTCATTGAAAGTCACAAAAGGAGGACATGCAAAGCCCATGCCTATCTGGTCTTCCTCTGAGATTAAGCTTAAAAGGCAGGTTGAGACAGAATTGTAAAAAAAAAAAAAATCTACAATGACCTTTCCTTCTAACTAAAAGAGAAACAACAACAACAACAAAACTACTTACCTTTCCCTGCCCCTCTGTTAAAGTGTAAGTACTTTTAGTCTTCAGCACTCTAGGGACGCAAGTTTATGTGAAGATTTTAGCACAAGTGAAGGAGCTTGGGGGCAGTGGAGGGCTTAAAGGAAGAGGGTACAATTTCCATGCCCCTGATTCTAGAAAATCCTTCTTTTGACCCATTGCCCCCGGAACTGTCCTTGCCCATATAGCCAAATCCGGTAGGTCTTATCCTACCCGATCCCTCTGCAGTGTGTGTCACAGGCGACCGCTCTCTGCCTGGCACCATTACCCCCTTGGTTTCCTTAACACCTGTTCCCCTCTACCTCTCTGCAGCCTCAGCTTCCAGAGCCAGTTCTCCTCTCTGGACCCTTAGATGCAGGCATTCCTCAAGGCTCTCCTTTGTGCCCTGACCTTCACCACCCTTCACTCTGCTCTCTCCCGGGTGATTTCATTCAACCTTATCACGGGGACCATTGTTTTTCTAAGGGTTTCAAACCAACAAGTTATAAAATCAACTTGGTAGTTTATGCCTAGAATTTTTAAAACTTTTGTACTGTGGCAAAATACACATAACAGAAATTTACCATTTTAACTATTTTTAAGTCTACAGTTCAGTGGCATTAAGCGTACCTGTTACGCACCCGTCACCACCATCCACCTCCAAAACGTTTTCATCTTCCCCAACTGAAACTCTGTACCCATTAAACGCTAACTCCCACCCCACCTCCAGCCTCTGGCAACCACCATTCTACTTTCTGTGTCTATGAATTGACTAATCTAGTTACCTCATATAAGTGGAACCATACAATATCCGTCATTTTGTGCCTGGTTTATTTTAGCAAAACATTTTCAAGATTCATCCATGTTGAGAAAAAAAAAAGATTCATCCATGTTATGTATCAGATTTCCCTTCCTTTTTAAGGCTGAATTTATTTTTTATTTTTTTTATTTTTTTTTAAAGATTTTATTTATTTATTTGACAGAGATAGAGACAGCCAGCGAGAGAGGGAACACAAGCAGGGGGAGTGGGAGAGGAAGAAGCAGGCTCCCAGCGGAGGAGCCCGATGTGGGGCTCGATCCCACAACGCCGGGATGACGCCCTGAGCTGAAGGCAGACGCCCAACGACTTCGCCACTCAGGCGCCCCTGAATTTATTTTTTAAATGAAGTGTAATAGAAAATATTAAAGCACATTTCTTATAATAAGGCCAAATACTGTTTCGCAAAATGGCTGTTTCAGACGGAAGTGTATGTGAGCGCATTCTAGATCCCTGGGTCTAACACAGTTCTTCCTGTGGCTAACAATTACGAAAGTTGGGAAAACACTGATTTTGATGGTGACTAAATAATCTCCATTACTCGCCTGGCTCTTCTCCAACCACAGTTTGGAGCTCATTTCCAAGGAGCTGCTAGATAGCTCCATGTGGATCTCCTTGCAGCGAGTGTCCTAACAGATCCACCTTCAAATTTGTTACCCTCTTTCCTCCAGACCTGCTTCTTCTCGCACATTTCCTAGTTGATTCTCTATAATCAGGCCCTGCCTGCCTCACGTTGCCCCCAGGTACACAGCTGTGATATCTGAGTTATGCAGAATTACTTAGCTCTCCCCTGCAGTTTGCTATCCTTATTCAAACTGCTTTCACGTCCCCCCCTCCCCACCGTCTCCTTCCCCATACTTACGGATCATTTTCCTTTCTTTAAGACCCCCTTCAAATGCCTCCAAGCACCTTGAAGCCATCCTGATCCGCTATGGCTCCCTCCTCATTTTTGGAGTCTGTTGCTCACACCTCCGATTTGGCTTATGTATGTATTACGTGCCTGTCTGTCTTCCTAATAGACTGCAAGCTCCCCGGAGCCCCTGGACTGTGTCTGTCTGGCACACCATTGTCCTCAGCACTTAGTGTGGTGTTCAGCATATAGCAAATCTTCATTAAGTATGTGTTCGATCAAGTGCAGAGAGGAGGAAGCCAAGAACATCAACGGCAAACTTCACAACTCTGTCTCATGCTCTTTCTTCTCAATGCACAGAGCGTGCACTTTCTCCACAGAGACACTAGGCCCCCTGAGCCATCTGCACTGCCCACCTTCTCCCCTCCTGAGTACCAGAAGTGTTTGCAAGATGGGCCCCCAGAGTCCAGATCTCACTCCAATGGGCACCCCCGGAGGTGGCCACTGCACAGCATAAGCAGAGGCCAGGGGTCCAAGGAAAGAACACATACCGCCTCACATCCCCCACTCCCTTCTGGCGAAGTCCATCCCTAATTCTCACTGAAACAGCCTGTCATCTTTGTGCCCCTGAGCTCTTTGCGAGGTGGCAAACAATGGAGGCTTTGCTGAACACATCATCAACCCAGCTCAGCACAGAAGCAAAGAATGGCAGCCTTCAGGAATCCTCCAAGGTCTAACGTGGCTCTGCTCCCTGCGCCAGATTCTCCTCTCTGTGGACCAGGCTGTAGCAAGAGCCTCCCAGCCTCTCCCCATTGCCAACCTCTCCTTACGAAGCCCGAATAACCTTCCTTCCTGGTGGCTTTTATCATATCATTACCCTACTCAAAGCCCACATGCGGCTCCCAATGACGGAATGACCCCAGTTCAACCGTCCTTCCCAATCCACAAAGCACCTCACTGAAGCTACTCACCCAACGTTACGACTGTCCCCATTCTCCACATTCTCCCTTATACCAGTCAGATCCATTTCCCCACTGTGTCTTCCAGTTCCCCTGGGCACATGTGGGCCAACAGGTGCACAGACACATGCACACACACACACACACACACACACCACCCTCAATCATTTCTTCATTATCCAGTATTTATAGAGCTTCCTACATGCCAGCACCAGATCTGGTGCTCAGGGCGCAGGTGGGACCAAAACAGAGTGACTGCCTGCCTCCTGGAGCTTTCAGTCCCGAGCAGGGTTTCTCCACTTCAGCCCTACTGATATTTGGGGCTGGGTAACGCTTTCTGCGGGAGGCAGACGACACAGTGCAGGAGCGTTAACAGCATCCCCAGCCTCTACCCATAAGACACCAGTAGCACTCTCCTCTCCCACTGTGACAACCAGACATGTTTCCAAATATCGCCTGGGGGTTACTTTGTTCCCCCTTGACAACTGCGGGTCTAGAGCAGGAGGGGGAGCTTGTTAGGAGCCATGTAGGGTCCTGGTAACAAGCACGTCCTGGATCCATCCCCAGAGAGTCCGATTCTGAGCCCAAGCATCCGCAGATCATTGGCCCTGCAGGTGATTCTCATGAGGCTGTCCCAAGACCTCTGTCTGGGGAACACTCGAGTGTTTCTAGAAAGGACCCAGACCAATAATCACATCAGGTCAGTTCACTACAATTGTATGTATAGGAAATAAGATAGATGAATGCACGAGTGGGTAGTCCTGGCACGGGAGAGGGGAAAAGATGTGGTGCCCCATCTCTGCACACACGCATCTTTGCTCACACACTCTTCAGGTCTGGATGTGCAAATTCCCCCCCCCCACACCCCTCTAAATCTCACCCTTCCTTTAAGGGTCCACTCAGGTTCTACCTCCTCCAGGCAGTCTTCCCTAACTACTCCAGCCCATTGGTACCTCCTTCCCTAGACAAGTTAACACTGACTACTTAACTATCTCATCTGCAGTCATTTGTTCCCCCCAAGAGATTTCCAGCTTCCTGAACACCAGGACCACACCATCTGCTTCTTCACAGACCCCACAGCATTCTTCCAGGATCAAGGAGAGGCCAGTTTTGCATGTGTGACTAGATTAACCCACGTCCCTGGAGTGAGGCCAGAGAGGTGGCATCTGAGGTTCAGGGAGTCAGGATCTCTGTATGAGGGAGGATGGGGGGCAACTGGCATGCCTGCTGAACTCTGGACGGCTTGCACATCCACCCAAGACCAGGGAGGGCTTGCCAGGGCAAGCAGTCAGTAGCTGCGCTGGCATTCAGCATGAGCACTGATGTTTTCCCACTGTTGACAAGACAGCAGGGCAGCAGGGATCCCAGCAGCCCCAGCAGCTCGGAGTAGGTGCCAACAGGGGGCAGGAACCTAGAGTCGGCCTGCTGAGGAGGGACAAGTGCAGCAGGTGGAGGCCAACAGGGCTGACGCAGGCCATCTGGGGCCCAGCAGTCCTGGAATGGGGTTATCTTGGAGGGGCAGAAGGAGCCAGAAGGGGAGGCAGACCCAAGCAAGCCAGAAGACTCTGAAAATGTCCTTTAAAGCCACCAGTGCCATGCAAAGCTCATCAGCTGCCTTCTGCCAGGGAAGAATGCTGTCTGGGAAGGTCAGGGACCATGGCAGGCTAAAAACAAATGTCCCCAGTAAGGGGCCTCATACTCCCCAGCTCTGGGACTGGAAGGGGAAGTAGCCTAACTGCCACAAAGAACAAACCTCCAGGCAAAAGGAGAGATCGGCTAAGATCGGCTATTTCCAAAAGAGGCTCTGATGTGGGAGTATACTAGGGTGAGCGTTATCCCCAAGCTCTGCAACTAGGCAGAGTACCCCGAAGCCTTTCTCCTCGCCAGCAAAAGGAAACGGCCAGCATTTTTGCACACACAGGGACCCGGGCTGTGACACCTCCTACTGCTCTCTTAAAAGAGCTGGCACGTGGATAGGGTGGGGTGGGAAGAGCGCCCAACCAGGGGCCAGTTAACTTCTGCTGCAGCTCTGACCTTCTCTGTAAGGATGAGAAAGAACCATCTGTTTCAGGAGGGACCAGGTTGTGGGTTTCACACACCCAGTGGTTACTGGTTTATGAAAACTGACGATCCATGTCTCAGTCCCAGCCCACTACCACTCCCCACATAACCTGGCGCTCACGGCGGGGGTCACGCCGCCCCCGAAGAGCCCCCACAAAAGTTCTGGACTCACAGGGTAATCCTATTCGGTTTTGAGCTCTCCACTCCCAGGAGCATCCCCTCCAACCAAATGGCCATGGCACTGTAGATTTGGGGGACACGGATCTGGCCGCTGTGGCCCCTCGGGGTTATTCACATGGATTTGTCATCAGCGTGGCCGCTCGGAATTCCAACACGTCCCCCGTTTTCACAAGAGAACAAAGTTGTCGGGCCCCTCCGGTCCACGCAGGGCAGGCGCTCTCCTGCCGCTGGGAGGAGAGATGCGCTTCGGAACGCCATGACCCAAACCTAACGCGGCCGTCCTCGCGGCTAAGTGCCGACCCCGGGGTCACTCACCCCCGGGACGCCCGGGCCGACGCTGCGGCCACCACTAGGGGGCTAGCCCGAGAGCTCCGTGCACCCCCACCTGCGCTCGGACTTTCTTACCTCTTGATGTAGTTTCTGCCGTACAAGATCTGTTGCAGCAAGGTCACCAAGGCAAAGGCGCAGATGAAAATGAAGAGTAAAGTTCGGTTCCCCAACAAATCCCGGTTCGCCGAGGGGTCCGCGTAGCGCATTCTGGCGGCCGCTCGCGCACGGCGGGGCGCCGCGGGGGCCGGTCGCCGGGGGGCCCCCGCAATCACGCGCGGGTTTTCGGGGCCCCGGCGGGGCACGCGGTCGACCAGGCGCCTCTCTGCGCTGTTAGGCGGGCGGGGGACTTGGCGGGGCAAAGTTTCCGCCTGGCGGGTCGGGCGCAGGGGGCATCCGAGCGTGGCCGGCGCCGGGGCGGCGGACAGGGCAGAGCCGGTCGCGGAGAGCTCGGCAGCGGCCCCGGGCCTTTCCTCCGGACGCCTTTATCTCTGGGCGCCCGTGCCCTCCAGCCGCCGATTTCCCTGCGGAGAGGCGACTCCAGGTGCCCCGGGCCCGGGGCGGCCCCTCCCCGCCGAGGTGACGACCAATGGGGAGCGGGGCCCGGGCGCCGTCCGCCCGTGCACCCGAGAGCGCGGCGCACCGCCCCCTCCGGTCGGGCTCCGGATCGCGGTCACCCAGAGCGGTGCCCTGCCCCGGCGGGCTACGTCCGATTCCCGGGCCCGCAGCGAGGCAGCGCGAAGGTTGGCCTTCAGTTCTGCGGATGGGAGGTGGGGGACCAAACACCCGGACAGGCTGGCAAATGACAGGCGGGCGGCGGAGAGGGGGAGGGGTGGAGCGGAAAACGCCGGGTTTGAATCGTGGAATTAAAAACGGGGGCAGGAAGGGGAAGCCGCGGCTGCGGAGCTGGGCATGCTGGAAGGGAGCGTTTGCTTGCGGCGCGCAGGGCACTGAGTCACCGCGGTGGCCGCGTCCTCGCGCTCGGGAGATTTCTCCGGAGAAAGCGGAGCAAGGTCAGCGGGCAACCCTTCAAGGACAGCGCGCGCGGCTCTTGCATGCTGATGGCCTGCGGGGCTGCCCGCCCGCGCTCCGGGCACCCAACTCCTGCAGAGAGAAAATTCGGAGGCTCTACACCCCGACCACAGGCCTCCTCCCTCTCCCCAGCTGCAGCCCGCGGCTGTTCGTCAAAGACCTTGTTGTCACCGAGACACTAGGACCTTGTCTCATCCTTGGAGCCGCTCATAAATCTTAGGTCAGGCAGCCGGCCGCCTTAGGGTTCCACGGTGCCCAAAAGCTTTAGCAAGTCAGTAAGTCTGGAAAGGTTTGTGCTTCAGGGGGCACGCCAGGGAAAATAAACACAGAAACGCAATGCCAAAGTCGTGCCTCTTCAGAAATCCAAGCCCCTAAATGCGTTGCCCTTTTCCTAATCCCCCGCCCCGCAAGCCAGGTGCCAGCCCTGTCATCCTGAGACTGCAGTCTCCCGAGGCCTGGAGAGTCACGTGCCCGTGGCGTTCCCCACTGAGCCTTCGCTGGATGATTTCAGGGCTCCCCTTCCATGGGCCCCACAGCCACTGGGGAGGTTCTGGAGTCAGGGCAAGGATTCAGCTCCCAACTAGACTGAAACTCCAATTTGCAGCAAGAAAAATGACTTTGATGAGGTAGCGTCCAGACTCCAATGCTCCAGCCTTACCCTTTCCTAGTTTGCTCTTCGAGCTGGAAAGACCAAGGCAGGCAGAGGCAAATCTCATGATTAGGGATTCACCAATAAGCTTGGAACTGGTGTTAATGCACAAGGGGGCAGTGGACCCTGTCCTGTCTGTACAGAGTTTACGTACCAAAATATCTATGAGGTCAATTAAAGAAAGAACACATAAACATTTAGATGGTCCGTTATTATAATAATCCCTATATTTATTTGTTGTTTTATGCATCAAAAAGTGCTTGCTCTTGCAAATACTAATTGAATTAGGGCCTGCTAGCCTCTAGCTAACCCACTTTACAATCAAAAGGATCAAAGCTCTAGTTGCCCAAAGTAACTCACCTAACAAGAAGTCTTTGGAATGGGAGATGTGGCATTTTCTCCCACAGAGGTAGGGCTGGCTTCACGGGTGGGGGGGACCCGTGCCCTGCCCCCACCCCCACACTTGGCATAATGTTCCACTCTTGTTGTCTTTAACTTCTTAATAATTTTTGAACTAGGAGGCCCTGCACTTTGCACTGAGCCACACAGATTATGTGGTGGGTCCTGCACAATGGTCCAAGTTGATAGAGTCTAATTTTTCACTTAGCTGGCCCTCCCCTGAAGAGTTCATGAGGTACCATCACCATCACTGCCACTTCTAAATAAAAGTAGCGGTATTTAGAAGCTGGCGAGGCACTCTCCTTTCCTTTCTTTTCCTGCTGACTCCCCACCCCATCAAGTACCCTCTCTGATAGTTGTCTTTGAAGGCATAGTGCCTTGGAAAAACAAAACGGATCTATTTTAAAATAAGAAATCTAAATTATTCTAAAAATGTACAGCTTGCTGAGTTTCCATAAGCTGAACACACTCGTGTATCCAGCACACAGATCAAGAAACAAACACATTACCAGTCCCCCCCAAGACCCTTCACCTGCTCCTTTCCAGTTACTTTGTACTCAAGAGTAACCATTATTCTGACTTTTAACACAAAGATCAGGGCTTCCCATTCTTGAATTTTATACAAACAGAATCACACCTTATACATTCTTTCATTTCTGACTTCTTTTGCTCACCATCGGCTGGAAGTTTCCTCTATGTCGTTGTGCATGGTGGGAAGAATTCTAAGATGCCCCCGAGATTCCTCATCCTCTCTGGTACTCGCACTTTCTCCCAGTCATTCAATTGAACACCAATCTAAGTGCTGCTATAAAGGGATTTTGTGATGTCATGAAGGCCCAAATCAGTTGGCTTGAATATAAGGAGACTATTCTCAGTGGGCCTGATCACATGAGCCCTTAAAAGGGACTAAGCCCTTCCTGGTGAAAGAGATTTTTAAGCATGAGACAGATGGACTCAAGGGAAGCTCTTCATTGTTGGCTTTGGTGACAGAGGAGTCCACATGGCAAGGGCTATCGATGGCCTCTGACAGCTGAGACTGGTTCCTGGCTCACAGGCCATAAAGAAATGGGGGACCTCAGTTCTCCACTCACAAGAAAGACCCTGAATTCCGCCAACAACCTGAATGAACTGGGAAGATGGTGCTGAGCTGCCAGCCTGTGAGGCCCTCCGAGGGGAAGCCAGATTTAAGACCTACACGCTATGAGCTGGTAAGAGTGTGTTGTTTTCAGCCACTAAGTTGGTGCTCATTTGTTTCCCAGGGCCAGAAAGCGAACACTTCGCATGCTATGGTTTAGAGAGTTTACGGATACGGTTCTAGTGTGTTCGATCTCTTTCCTGTATAGTATGTCCTGGCTGGACTGTAGCACAACCTGCTTATCCAGTCTACTGTTGACAGACTCCGTGAGCCTCCCCGTGTATGTCTTTTGGTATATATACGCATGCTTCTCTGCAGGGTAGCGGTGTTTAGAGGAGCACCTGCTGGATCACAGAAGTTTCAGCTTTAGTGATTCCTGCCAAACAGTTTTCCAAAGGGCCAGGTTATTCTTTTCATAGGTATTTGATTCAAACTTGCCACGTCCCAGTGGGAACTGGTCCCCACCCTAGCTGACACTTCACATTAACCAGCTAATCTAATAACGAAAAACCCACCAAGCTAAGAGCCAGAATAGTCCAGAGAAAGGAATTACTTAACGCTGGGTTCCAGAGAACCTCCTCAGTGGCCAGGTGGCCTGCAGGAATCAGCAGTGAGGGCCAATGCTTGGCCACAGCTGGAACTCCAGGGTAGTCTTCTATGTGCAGTGTGTTTGGGTCCCTTGATATCCTGCAGATGATCAGCAATAGCCCAGGGCACCTCTGCTGACAGGGCTGTCCTAACAGTGTCTTAAATCTGACCACCTTCACATCTGGTCGGGAGGTACCTTTCACATACACACAGACACAAGCATCGTCAGTGGAGTCAGAGACCAAAGATCTCGAAACGCGGAGGTCTGCAGTCCCTGTTGTTGCTATTAATATATGGACCTAGGTTCCATTTTAAGCCGAATCTATATTCTGATTGTGGAATTGCAGCAAACACTCGGAAGGCCTTGCAAACAAAAGAGTAAACACATGGATAGCTGATCACTATGCCAGATTCAGTGAACACCATTTTTATATCCTAATTGCCAGCAATGGGGACAGCTGCATCATTGTTTAAAACACACACGCACGCACAATTAAGCCAAGAACAAATGTCAACACTTGGCACAATCTGCTAAATTACTGATAACTGATGGGCATTACTCATGCTGTGAGCATTGTCTCCAACAGAAAACGGAAAGACTCCTTTTTTTAAAAAAAGACCTTAGAGATTTCTACTGGTTTAAGAAAGCCGGGGTTTGTAACATTACGGCACAACTGCAACCTGCCAGATTATGTAAGTGACATTCCACCCATGTGTTCACGGAGTTTGTGATAAGTACATGCTGTTCTTGTGCCTCTTTATATTTGTGTTAACAAGGCAGGCTCCAAGAGGCTGATTCCTGGTTTGGGGACACTTTGTCTGTGCCTAGCGTGTCTCGCAGCCACTGAGCAGAAATGCCCAGTGATAACGTCGGGATCTAGAGAGCCAGGGCTCGCCATTGCTTGGTCATCTGCAGACACTGGATTCTACTGGTTTTCAATAAGTTATTATTATTATTGTAGAATAGAACTAGAATTTAAACCCCTGGTTTAGTTCCCTTATAATGTATGAGCTGTGTTCGAAATAACTTATTAAATAATCCTGAACAAGGCTCTGAAGTCACATTGTAGCCTTCGCATCTCCAACCTGAGAGACAACTTCTTTTTGTCCTAGCACCACCCCCTGGGGATTCTTCAGCTGTCTCTGCCCCCAGTGGATCCAGTTTGTTTCCAAAGGCAGAGACGCGCTCCTTGTTATTAATCCACAATGGTTCCTGCGTCGCAGAGAAGACCCAGTTCCCCCTCGGGGATGTCACACTCTCATGGGGAGCCAGAAACAGCTACACTCTTCATAATGAGGTCACTCAGGACACATTTAGATGACATGGTATCTTCAAGGCCAAGCCCTGGGGTAGAAACCCTGGGATCAGGTTCTGCCCTTTGAGGAGGTGCTCTGACAAATTCGGCTGAGAGAATGTTTTGCATTTCCAGTCTAGGGCAGGCTCCTTGACACGTTTAGTTGGTGGTCTGTATAATGCTAAAATTTCAAGAGAATGCCCTGGGCATACAGCTGCTTAGAAATGTCTAATGTTCCTTGGGTACCTGAAAAGAGAAAAGGGATGCGTGTCCCACTATGATCTTCCATTTCTAGAACACCAGAGGAGACTCCCAGCCCTAATGCCATGGTCACAGCAAAGTATGTGTCACTTAACCTCTGTCCTAGGTTCTAAAAGCTCCAGGCTTTCGGTGCCTGTGGTGGGAGTGTCTACTATGTGGTAGATATTGCGTGACGAGCCAGGCAAATGAGAATCTGTAAGTCATAGTCTGTGCCCTTAAAGGAATTTATGTGGCAGTGAAGAAGACAGTACCCTCTAGTAGGAGACGTAAGCCTCTAACCCAAATGGGGGGTTGCAGGGTGGGGATGTGGGGAGGGCGTGGAATGGCAAGGAAGGAGTCTAGACGAGGTGGGATTTTTGACCTGAATTGTGCTGGGGAAGGATGATTAGGCAGGTCAAAGAGTGGGGCAGGGGGCAACGCAGACAAAGCCTGGCAGGAGGAGATATGGTCCAGTTGGCTGAGGGTGGCTGGAGAGAAGAGGCTGGAGGAGTGGGCAGGAGCCAGAGCACAGGAGTTGGGATTTTATTCATGGAACTACTGCAAGATTTTAAGTAGGAGAATAATATGATCAGATTTGCATTTTGGTTAAATCAATCTCTGGGTTGGTAGAGAGCAGTTGGAGGGAGAAATGCCTGAAAAGGCATGGACGAGACAGCCTCTTCTCTTTTTGCTGACAGCACCAGACTCCTCCCCACCGCTGCAGCCTCACCCACCCCCACCCCCAGGGGCTGGCAGCCCCCCCCCAACTCCTCTCCTTGCTGTGCCAACTAGAGAAGGAATTCTCTGCCCTTCCAGGGGAGCGGGCAGGGAGTCGAGGCACAGGCTTGCTGCCTCATATACGAACGCTGTCGCTGTATGAAGTGCTTCACCAGCCCTCTTATTTGGTGCTCATGGAAACTGGTGAAGCGTGGTTGGGGCCGGTCCACTGCACACTGGTACATTCGCAGAGTGTGTTGCCAGGACACCCTTTTTGCCACATTCTGGGGTTCCCTCTGCTCCGCAAGTTCCTGGGGGCAAAAACACTCTCTTCCTCCTCCTTTTGAAAACCCTGCCCTTGGGAAAGGCTCTGATAGCTTTCATTTATATCCTTATGTTCCTGATGGGGAGAAACATAACCCGAAGTATCTTCTGTGCCTGTAATAAAGGTGATGTCCTATTAGAACTGCACTCAGAGCCCTATGAAGAGACCTACGGGTGACCATCACCATAACCACATCCTCAGACATTCCCAGTGCAGTCTACCAGGGAGAGGTTTTCTAGAGGACTACATACCTGGTATTATAAACAGGGATTAGTGGAAATAGGATTTGTTTCTGAAGGAAATTTCTTGTCATCTAACCACATCAGTACTTATGTTGGAAGAACAACAGGACTGATGTATTCTGCCCGATCACCCTGAAAACAGATCACCGTTCATAAGTGTGGTCACCGGTATGACAGCCCTCGCCCAGCTGTGTTGTGGATTTGCCTACATGGCCACTACTTACAGGCCAAGTGGACAGCGCTGTATACCAGGGGTCAGCAAACTGAAAGGGCTTTGTGGCCCACGCAGTTTTTGCACAGAACTCCGTTGTTGTAGTGTGAAAGAATAAACGATACAGAAACACACGAATGTGACCAGAGTTGGTCCACAGGTTACGGTTTGCTGCCCCGCCCGGGGCCACACCATGTGATTTGTGGAGCCCCATGCAAAAGTCCCACCCCACTGAACTAGAGAATCACTGTGGAAGGCATTCCCCCATGTTCAGGCACTATGTCTACAAAGGCCTGATAAATTATAACATGTTAATCCCTTATCCACCGTCGACATGTTTGCACAGATTCAATTACCCTTGAAGTACAGCCTGGAGATCATGGGATGACATTTCCATGCAGAAAGTGCTCCCTAGCTTGGACCATCTGTTTCATAAACATATGTCCCTGGTCACCGGGGCCTCCTGAGCACAAATATGGATTGCTTGGTCAGACTCAATCTCACTTCCGGAAACAATACATTCGTGTGTCCTAAAGGTCAGTTAGGACCTTTTGGCTAAAGTAACAAAGACCATAGAGAAATGTATTATCTCACATATCAGAAAAACTGGAGGTGGGGTGGGCTCCACAATTGGCTAATCAATCTTTCTAGAACCCAGGTTCTTCCCATCCTCTGCTCCACCATCGAAATTACAGGCTTCTTCTTAAAAGTGGCTGTCCTCATGGTTATATGAGAGCTTATTAGTAATTGGGAGGATAGCAGGGGAGAGAGAGAGAGAGAGACAGACAGACTCCTCCAACCTAGGACCAGTAATAATCACCAGAGGGATGCCACGCACTGAATGAGTTACACTGGGTCCCTGAACCAATCACTGACAAGGGGAGGATATTATCCTAGTTGGTTTCATCTACTAAAGAACGCTCCGCAGGAGCCAGGGTCAATTCCAGAAACCACATGGCTGCTTACACAGATGGAGATGGAACGGATGTTGGAGAGTCAACCCAACATCATCAAGAGCAGCAGTTTTTCCACTTACGTTTCCCTTCTTCCTTTTGATGGAGCACTATTGCTGTCATTGATTAGTGTTGATGACAGACAAACAAGAGAGTGAGATAAGGTGTCCCTCCAATGTCCCAGAAATGTTGTTTCAGAACCATGAAGAACATCACCTGTGGCGATGTCATGGGCGCCTGTCTCCTGCCCATTTCCCCAAACACAGACATGTTCCTGGTTCACTGACGGTAGCACCTAAGACTATACTCACCAAGCTCGTAGTAAAAGAAGGAAGCCAGGCAACAGGTCAGCCAAATTACAAGTGTGGAAACAGATTATGTTTATGTCTGAATGCCTTGGTGTTTGGCTGCAAAGACAGTGACAGGCTGCGGAAAGTAGCTGCCAATGTGGGGGTGGGGAGGTGTTACAGGATGGTAGGAAGGAGCTCAGGAGGGGGAGTCAGAGGAGACATGCTTTAGGTCATAGCCCTAGAAGCTCAGGAGAGACACCTGCCTTCTCTAACCTACTGGTGTCCTCATATGGAAACTGGAAAATATAATATCTATTGCTCAAAGTAGGAGTTTTTGAAGATTGAATATAAAACTAGAAAAGCATTTTGTAAACTATAAAGCTATACAACTCTAAGATAAACAGCATTATTTGCAATGACCCGAGATAGAGAGATTTCACAAATGTTGAGCCTCAACAGATTTGTGAAGGGGGTCAGGTGTCCTCTGCGGCCTCCCTCCTCCCCATCCACTGACCACTCCAAGTGCCCAGCACTGTCTACTGCCCGTAACTCCGCAGCATCCCCGCTGAAGCCCAAACCTGGATCTGCCCCCTTCGCTCTCCTCCCACCAGAACTTACCCATCTCGGCTCTCACTATCCCATCTCCTTAACACATATCTGCAACTCACCTAAGGAAGTACGGAGTGGTGGAGAGCACTGTCCTAAGAGTCAGAATCCAGAATTCTAGGCCCGGCTCTGCCACCAGCTAGCCCTCTGAATTCAGGCTACATTAACCTAGTGGCAACCTTGGACTTCGAGCCTATACAATAAAAGAGAGTTGTTGTTTTTAAAACTTTCTCCAGCATGGAAACGTGGCTTCGAAGCACAACGATGCTCCGTGCCCTCCACCCTCCCCTCCTGCCCTTCTCAGCCTGAATGGCAGCCCAGAGCTACCATCATAAAAATGCAAGGGCTTTGCTGAAGCGTATTTTGAAAACCACTGAGCTAAATGATCCCTCAAGGGCCCATTCATCTCTACAATTTTCTAACTCAGTTTCCACTTCTAAGATAAATGACTTCATGCTAATGTGAGACGTAATATTATACGGTTCCCACACCTAGAATCATTTGTATTTAAGTAGGAATTCTCAAAGATGCATACTCTTATGAATTAACAAATATAGAATTTCAGGCACCATGTATGTGAGAGGGGTAGTGGAGAGACTCCCTGGATCCCCTAAAATCACTCAACCTGGGTTATCCATTCAGCTTTCAGCAGGGCCTAATTTTGAAGCAATTAATGGCATTTTTCAGGGTGGTGAGTGACCTGTTGGCTTCCCAATTTGGGACCTGACAAAAAGGATGGGCTCCCATCAGCTCTACGGCTAACCACGAAGCCCAGGGAGGACAAGGAAAGTCCTCGTGTCTTTCATGGGGCAGGACGGGGAGGGGGATGAGTTACAATCAGGTTCAGCTCTGGGTATAGAAATCCCCCAAATGACAAGACTTAATAACACATATTTTTTTTCCTGTGACATAACAGACATTCAGAGGTGAGCAATCCAAGGCTCAGAGAGTGGGTCAATTCAAAAAAGTGTTTGGATATCCAGGCTCCCTCTAGCTCATTACTCTATTATTCCAAGGAAGGAGAACCCATGACCGATGGTGGGTTCCACGTCAGGAGTTAGCCACAAGGCAGGGGTCAACAGTTCCCAGAATTTCAGTTCTGGGACCTATGCATTGGCCCCGACACTTGAGAATTTTACTGGAATACCGTCAGATTCTTCAACATAACTTTTAATGTCATTTGACTAGATGCAGATTAGAGCTGCATAAGTAATAGAGTGTATGAACTTTAAAATACATTTGTACTCAATAACTATATGCTACAAAGTTCTTATTTTCTTTTTCACCTTTTTAAGAAGTATAATGTATGTACTGAAAAGTACTCAGATCGGACTTTGTGTGTATGGCCCCATGAATTACCATAAAGAGAAGACACCCATCAAGCCACCACTAAGATAAAAGAAAGAAGGAAACCACCAGCCCCTGGAACCTGCCCTGTGCTCCTCCCAATCCAATGTGCCCTGTCCTCTTCTCTTCTTTTCTTCTCATCCTCTGTCCTATCCTTGCCTTCCCTTCTGCTCCCCTCACGTCCCAGGCCTCTCAGAAACCCCAGGGGCAGGGGTGGTGGTGGTGGGGGGGGAATATTTTGAGGCTGTTTTGCCTTCTGGCACATAGCACGTGGCCACAGCATGACCCGTGGAGCCAGACTTGCCAAGATCCAGGTCTTAGCTCCTCTGCTCACGAGCTTTGTGAATCTGAGCAAGAGACATAATCTCTCTAATACCCAAGCACTGTGCTGTGGGGCAGAGCACCGTCCGGCCACATGCTGGCCACTCCGTGCATGATGGCCCACACATGACGGTCACTGCATTTTCATTGTTATTCCTTCGGGTGGGCCTTTTAAAAGCCCTGTGAAGCACTCAGTATTTCTATTTCACAGATAGGTCCTGAGACGTCCACTGAGGCAAAATGACTTGCCCAACCCTGCATGGTGGGTCGGCAGCTGAGGAAAGGCCAGCCTCTGAGCTCTGAGGCTGCGCCAGCATGTGACCTGGAGCCCAGAAGGGCTGAGACCAGGCAGGCAATTTGGACCTGCCCACAGGCCCCTGGCCGTCCAGACGCTTGTTTGGCCTGGGGTGCCTGGTTCTTTAACCAATTCACTGTCACCTTCATACTTGTCTCCACCCTGCCAGAAGGTTTCCTCAACAGACACACAAATGCCAACCTTACAACACTTGCTAATAAAACCTTCCTCGGCAGGATTGGGTTCCGGTGGTGTCTAATAATAACTGCAGACACGAAGGAGTAAATAGCCGGCCATGCAAAGAGTGTGTGGGACCCTCCAGGAACAGACAGAATGTGGAGCGGTCAGGGTCAAGGCAGTGTCTGCGCCCAGGACAGGGGCAGGGCCAGGAGCTGGCAAGCAGGGCAGCTGGCGGGAGGAGGAGGACAGTGAACCAAAGTCAGGCCCCTGGCCTAGCTATGTTGGCAGCACCTGGGGCTGTTCCTGCCATTATCCAACAGCTACTCCTGGATAATGCCCCTGGGACAGGTGCTGGGCGACATATGCATCTGTGTGGTTTGGGGGCTCAAAGGAAAACTCCTCACCCCTCCCTAAGGTGTTCAGACATTCATTTAGAAAGGGCCAGATCTTTCCTTCTATGAGAGACAGAACACTGACAAGCAAGTAACCCTAGGAGAGGAAGCCTAGGGATGTGTCCCAGGTGATGTACGGAGCACAAGAATGAGAGCCAAGCCTTGTGGTTTCTCTTTGTCCACTCTAGAAGCCTGTCCTCTGCTTGCTCACTGTGTCACAGCTCCTTCCCTTCTCCACGGCAGGGGCAGCACTGAGCGCTCACTGTGTGCTAGGCACTCTTCAGGGCGCTTCCTTGCTCTGAAAGCATGTAATCTCCCTTGAAGAAGGTTGATGAAGGGGAGGAACTGCTACCAAAGTGGCACAAAAGGTTCAGTAACTGTCCAAGGTGCCGCTGGAGCTAGGAAGAGGTGGGAGTGGGGTCTGCACCCAGGCCACCAGGTCCTGGAGCCCACCCTTCCACTTCTGACTGCAGGGTGCACGTTCCCCTAGACTCCTGTGTTCTCTCCCAAGCCACAACCCTAGGGCCCAGGACAGGGTCAGTTTGCTCCTGGGTGGCCAGATCTGAGCCCTTCACACGCTTCTCAGGCTCCCATCACCAATGACCCACCCTCTCCTCAGCCTGTTCTGTAAACGTAGTGTTTGGTACTGAAGCTGGCTGCCTTCCCCTTCCCCTGGCCTCCCACCTCCAGGCTGGGGGGTTGGGGTGGCCATCCAGAAGATGCGACCAGGAGCCAGCCTCACAAGCCTCCACCTCCCCGCACCTGCACGGTTCTCCTCTCTCCCCCAGGGAGCCCCCAGTGCTGGTGGAGGAGTAGCCTGGCCAAGCGCCTGGGCTCTGCAGTCAGGCTGCCTGGGTTCTAATGGCGACCCAGCCAGTTGCATTTTGTCCCCCTGGGAAAATTTCTTGACCTCTCTGAGCCTCAGTTTCTTTATGAAACAGTTTAATAAAAGAGATTACCGGGGCGCCTGGGTGGCGCAGTCGTTAAGCGTCTGCCTTCGGCTCAGGGCGTGATCCCGGCGTTATGGGATCGAGCCCCACATCAGGCTCCTCCGCTATAAGCCTGCTTCTTCCTCTCCCACTCCCCCTGCTTGTGTTCCCTCTCTCGCTGGCTGTCTCTACCTCTGTCAAATAAATAAATAAAATATTTAAAAAATTTTAAAAAAAAATAAAAGAAACTACCTTCTGGAGTTATGCTGGGGACTGAGATCGAGCACATCCTTACCCACTTAAACGGCAGCCAGCTGCAGGGGAAGCATTCTGGCCATGTTAGCACGTACTGGGACCGCATCTTGTCAAGCACATTCTGAAACCATAAAGTCAAAAATTCTACTTTCTAACCAACTTCCCAGTTTCCGTTCTTAAAGATCTTTGGCCCCCACTAGCCTACTCTGCTGTGTTAGTGCACTCAGGGCTGCAGTCCCCATTCTCCGGTGCATGGGCCACCTCCTGGCTTCCTGTCCTTTCTTGCTTCATTAAATAAAACCCCATGGTCAATCACTTTACTGACATTCTTATAATTACCCACAATTTCCTCATGCTTGGTCTGTTTCTATCAGGATTAGGTTCAGTGGTATATAATAGAAAACCCAAAATAGCCATCCTTAAAATCGTTAGGAGTCTATTTCTCTCTCACATAAAAGAAATCCAGATGTAGTTAGCTCAGAGGTGGGATGGTAGCTCTGAGTGACAATTCTCCTCTTCTCTTGCTGTTCACTTATGTTTTAGCACATGGTCTCAGAGTCCAAAATGGCTGTTGGAGCTCCAGCCATGGTGTCTACATTCCAGAAAGCACAATGGAGGAAGAGAGCCTCTCCATCCAACACGTTCCTCTTACATCCCAACACCCAGAACCCAGTCACATAGCCTCACCCAGTCACTGCTTACTTCCTGCCCCAAATAAGAGGGAGGAGGAGGGAGGACCGTTGTCCCGCTGTATCCCTCTGGCCCAATCCCCAGCCGGTGGTAATTTCACCACCCACTCCCGCTTCAAGGCTGGCCTGCTGCTGGAGAATAACACAGTCATGCTCACAGGTACCTCTGGAGGCAGTGGCTTCCAGCCCCACTGAGCCCCCCACACTCCTGGATGAGGCCTTTCCCCTCTCTTTTGCCTGTCTCCTGGTAGTCATTCCAAGTATCCTGCCACTCTCCTGAAATGCTCCCTCCCTTCTTCCCTCTCCTCTGTCTTTAGATGTCCTTTTCATTGCTTGAAGCTGCTCCAGCTCCCCTCAGGGGTGACTGCCACCCAGGAAGGAGTGGACCTGCTCTTTCCCTTGAATCCTACAACCAGCAGAAAGGCCCTGATGAGAGCTGAGGCCCTAATGCCTAACAGCCTCACCTAGGTGCTCTCCCAGGGTGATTTGTTTCAACCGCAGAATCGATGATTCACTCCAAAGGAGGCTCCCAGGGGAAGTCGGAGGCCCCAAGCAGGCTGACTTGGCTTGTTTCAGGGGCCCTGCTCCCCCCAGCAGCCCTTCCATCCTCCCTCACAGTGGCTGGCGGGCCTTGGAACAGAGAAAAGTGCCCCCTGAAGAAAGCTCAGCATCCTCTGGCTCCGTGGGCCTCAGCCTCTATGACACCCACGCTGGTCCAGCACGGGGGCACTGGGCACACCATCCACCTCTAAAAAGAGGCAAAGTGACTTGAGAGAGAGAATGTCAGTATTTCCCCATGCTAAGGGAACCACGTCTATATTCTTATGAAAACGTCCCCCTTGTGTTCCCAGCTGCTTGTAAGGAGCAGTCTGGAGCAGATGTCCCTGGGTTTAGGGACTGGCTGAGGGAGCCACCCCATCCTTCAACCCGCTCCCTTACAAACCCTTGGTTTCTGCCGCGCTGGGAGGGCCTGGAGTGGGGGTGCCGCTCTGGGGTCTCATGCTGGTTCTCGGGGCTCTGGCAGCAACCACTCTCTTCTGCTGCTCCCGCTGGGGCTAATGAGGGCTGGGGCCAGGAGACTGCTCAGGAGCTAAGGGGTTCCTACTTAGTGTGAAAAGTCTGCCTTACAGGTTGCTATAAAAAGGAGCAAAAATAACAGATGTGCCTCTTCGTCTGTCTTTATGTTCCCTGTTTCATTTATCACACACATCTTGCAATAGCTACTCATTTTCACATTTCCCTCACTTCCTCCCTCCAACGTGAATTACTTAAAATAACAGCCGCCACTCAGGGTCAGCCTCAGCCATGATGAGGGAGGTGCTCGGGGATAAGGACTGTGCCCGGAAGAAGCCTCAGGTGACCCCTGCCCCCATCACCATCCCCCACACTCCCCAGCTTCCCAACAGCACCGTGGCCTTTTCTGCCACAGCCAGAGGCAGTGCTGAGTGAGGCCGCCTGGGGACTCACCTCCCACTGCGGAGGCTCCGACGACACTGGAAACTTCCCTGAGGACAAGGTTCACTAGGAGAGCAAGAGAGAGCAGGACACGGTCCATCCAGCATGGAAGGAGCACCTGACCAGAGACAGGACCTGGGTTCTGGTCTAATACATTCTCTCAGCATGCTGTGTGGCCATAGGCAAGCTGCATCCCCTCTCTGGGTCTCAGACTCCTCATCTGTAAAATAAGGGTGTGTGAGGGCCTGTCCTGTGCTGGGTTTCTGCCCAGAGCCTCTCCAGCGTCCAGTCCTGGCCCCTAAATCTCCCTTTTCCATCCCTCACCAATTAGGTTTGCCAATGCCTTAGTTAGCTGCCTATCCATGTCGTGCATGGTCTAATGTAGCACACTCTGGACTGTTCTTCCAACCTCCCTGCCAGCCTCCAGAGTCTGTTCTCCACACTGCCACCAGACTTCTCAACGCTGCTCTCAGGCACTGTTTAAAACCCATCCGAAGCTCTCCACTGCGTTCGACTCCTTAGCCAGGCCTGCAAGGATTATCACTGTCCCACTCTATTCTCTTTCCATAGCTTCTGACCTCATTCACAAATATTTATTGAGCACCTGCTCTGTGCCAAGCCTGTTCTAGGAGCTCAGATAACAGCAATAAACCTTCAAGAGTCAGTTTAAACGTCATCTCCCTTGAAAAGCTTTCCCGCACTCCACTCCTTCATGCCCACTGGCAGGGTGAGTTCATTGCCTCTCCCTGTGTGTGTGCAGGCTGCTAAACCCACCAGACTGGGAGAGAGCGGAGAACAGCAGCCTCTCCTTCATTGCTGTATTGCCAATGGGCATACTGAGGGAAGCTGTGTTTGCTCAGGGTGATGGTCACTTTTATGTGTCAACTTGGCTAGGGCCAGTACCCAACATTTGGTCCAACGCTATTCTACATGCTTCAGTGAAGGCATTTTTAGATGAGATTAACATTTAAACCAGAAGACTCTGAATTAAGCAGATTGCTCTTCATAATGTGGGTGGGCCTCATCCAATCAGGTGAAGGTGCTGGAAGAGAAAAGATCAACCTCCCCTCAAGGGAGGGGAAATTCTACATTTGGACTGCTTTGAGACTAGAGTTGCAAGATCAGCTCTTCCCTGGGTCTCCAGCCTGCCAGACTGCCCTGCAGATTTAGGATTTACTAACTCCCACAATCATGAGAGACAATTTCTTAAACATTCTCTCTCTCTCCACACACACAGACACACACACACACACACACACACACCCTATTGGCTCTGTTTCTCTGGAGAACCCTAATACACAGAGTGAATGATTCCACCCCCCTCCCCCCACTGCCGCCATCTCCACTTATCTGATACCTGTGGCTAAAGAAGGTGTAGAAAGAGGAGGAAGAAAAATGGGTAGCTTTTTCATATGCTTATTAGCCATTTTTATTTCTTTCCTTATGAAGAACCTGCATAGGTCTTTTGTCCTTTTCATAATGCTGTTTTCTTTTATTATCGATTTGTAGGACGTTTTCAAAATATATTCTGGGTACAGGTTCTTGGTCAAATATAAGTGGCTTATAAGCATTTCCTCCTGGATTGTGGTCTGTGTTTTTATTTCTTAAGTGATTAGTAGAAATTTTTTTTGATTAGTAGAAATTTTTAATTCTGATGAAGTCAAATCTACCCCTTTTTTTCTGCTATGATTAGGGACTTATGTGTTCCAAGAATGTTTTCTCTAGAAGCTTTATGGATTTACCTTAAATTTATTATTTATTTCAAATTAATCTTTGTATGGTGTGAGGTAGAGGTCAAGGTTCATTTATGTTCCATAAGGACATTCAGTGCTCCAGTCCCATATTTGGAAAAGACATTCCTTTCCCCATTAAATTCATTTAGTGCTTTTGTTAAAAATCAAGTTATACTCTATGGGTTTACGTCTAGATTTGATATTCTATTCCACTGATCTATTTAGTTATCCATATGCCAATACCATATCGTCCTATCTATTATAATTTCATAGTGCATCTTGAAATCTGGCAGTATAAATTCTCCAACTTCAATCTTTAAGACAGTTTTGCTTATTCTAGGTCCTTTTGCAATTTCGTGTACATTTTAGAATAAGCTTTTCAATTTCTGCAGAAAGTCTAATGGGATTATAATTGGGCTAGCATCTTAACAATATGACATCTGGACCAAATTAAGTCTTCAAATCTATGAACGCAGAATACATCTCCATTTATTCATATCTTATTGAGTTTCTCTCAGCTCCATTCTGTAGTTTTCAGCACACAGGCCTCCCACATCTTTTGTTAAATCTCTTCCTAAGTATTTTATGTTTTTTGATGTTATTGTAAATAGCATTTTAAAAATAAACTATTTTTTAGAACTGTTTTAGATTTGGGGCATCTGGGTGGCTCAGTCAGTTAAGCATTTGACTGTTGATCTCAGCTCAGATCTTGATCTCAGGGTTGTGAGTTCAAGCCCCACACTGGGCTCCACACTGGGCATGGAGCCTACTTAAAAAAAAAACACAGTTTATAGATTTAAAGAAACATTGTAAAGGTAGTACAGAGAGTTCCTAAAAATCCCACACTTAGTTTGTCCTATTGTCAACAAATTACATTACTGTGGTGCATTTGTCGCAATTTATGACTACTGATATGATGTTCTTAACCAGAGTCCAGCGTCTATTATTTCCTTAGTTTTTACCTAAACTCCCTTTTCTGTTCCAAGATCCCATCCTGAACACCACATTACATTTAGTCGTCATGTGTCTTTAGGCTCCTTTGGACTGTAACAGTTTCTCAGAGTTTCCTTGTCTGTGATGACAGTTTTGAGGAAGTATTTTGTAGAATGCCCTTCAGTGGGGTTCGTCTGAGGTTTCTCTCGTGATTAGACTGAGCTTTGGTTTTTGGCAAGAAGACCACAGAGGTAAAGTGCCATTTTCCTCATATCATGTCAAGAGCACAACTAATCACTGTTGATTTTCACCTTGGTCATCTGGCTGAGGCACTGTTTGTCAGCCTTCTCCACTGCAAAGTTACTTTTCTCCCCTCTCCATCCTATACCCTTTGGAAAGAAGTCATCACTATTTGTAGCCCCACTTAACGAGTGGAGAGTTATGTGCCACATCTTTTAGGGTAGAGTATAAATTATTTGGAACTCATCTCCATGGGCAATCTATCTGTTCTCCCCCATTGATTTATTCCACCTCTACAGCTGTGCTAATGTATACATCATTTGCCATCCACGTCTATTCTTTGGTGAAATTTCTGTTCAAATGTTTTGCCCATTTAATAATTGGGTTGTTTGTTTTCTTATTCTTTTTTTTTTTTTTTTTTTTTTTTTTTTTTTTTTTTTTTTTTTTTTTTTTTTAAAGATTTTATTTATTTATTTGACAGAGATAGAGACAGCCAGCGAGAGAGGGAACACAAGCAGGGGGAGTGGGAGAGGAAGAAGCAGGCTCACAGCAGAGGAGCCTGATGTGGGGCTCGATCCCATAACGCCGGGACCATGCCCTGAGCCGAAGGCAGACGCCCAAACCGCTGTGCCACCCAGGCGCCCCTGTTTTCTTATTCTTGATTAAATTTTTACACATACATATTTTCTTCCAGATACAGATGTGTCTTTTGCAAGTATTTTCTTCCAGTCGGCAACTCTTCTTTTAATTTTTTCAAGTGTGCTTTGAAAAAACAGAACTTTATTTTAGTGAAGTTCAGAGTATCTTTGTTCCTAGTGAGTGTTTATGGTGTTGACTAAGAAGTCACTGCCTAACACAAGATCATAAAGATGCTCTCCCTGTTTCCTTCTGTAAGTTTCACAGCTTCAGGAATTACATTTAGGTCTGGGACTCATTTTTTCTTTTCTTTTCTTTCTTTTCTTTCTCTCTCTCTCTCTCTTTCTTTTTGAGAGAGAGAGAGTACAAGGTGGCAGGGAGAGAAAGAATCTTCAGACCTAACTTGAGGCTCGATCTCACAACCCTGAGATCATAACATAAGCTGAAAACAAGAGTTGGACACTCAGCCGACTAAGCCACCCAGGCGCCCCTGGGACTCACTTTTTCTTAACCAATAATTCCTTTGTTTAGAGGCAACTCTTGGTAGTTGACATTTCTATGCAGTTTTTTTGAGCTGAGGAAGTTCAAAGTGCTTGTGTAGACTGCCTTTAAACAAACACACACAACTTAATTTTTCAGAGCAGTTTTAGGTTTACAGCAAAATTGAGCAGAAAGTACAATGGTCCCATGTACCCCCAGCCCACTCCCTCCTCACATGCACAGCCGCCCCATCCCCTACCAGAGCAGGAAATGTGTAACAATCAATGAACCTGCATGGGCACATCATTATCATGTGGAGTCCACGGTTCATATTACACTTCACTTGGTGTTGTACATTAGATGGGTTTGGACAAACGTATAATGACATGGATCCACCCTTATAGTATTTTACAGAGTAGTTTCACTGCCCTAAAATTCCTCTGTGCTCTGCCTATTTATCTCTCCTCCCCCACCCCCACCTTTATCAACCCCTGAGCTTTTTACTGTCTCCATACTTTTGCCTATTCCAGAATGTCATATAGTTGGAAGCACACAATATGTAGCCTTTGCAGATTGTTTTTTTCTTCACTTAGTAACAGGCATCTAAGATTCCTCCATGTCTTTTCATGGCTTGATAGCTCATTTCTTATCAGTGCTGAGTAACCATTCCATTATGCGGATGTGCATGGTTTATCCATTCCCCTAGTGAAGGACATCTTTATTGATTCCAAGTTTGGGCTATCATGACTAAAGCTGCTATAAACATCAATGTGCAGGTGTGTGTGCAGACACAAGCTTTCAACTCCTCTGGGTAAAGACCAAGGAGCATGAGTGCTGGATCATATGATAAGAGGATGTTTAATTTTGTAAGAAGTTGTCAATCTGGCTTCCAATGTGGCCGTACCAGCAGTGACTGAGAGCTCCTGTTGCTCCACATCCTGGCCACCCTTTGGCGTCACCAGTGTTTTGGATTTGGGCCATTCTAATGGGTTGTTTTAATTTGCACGTCCATAATGACCTCTCATTTGAGCATCTTTTCGTATACTTACTTGCCATCTGTATAGCTTCTTTGGTAAGGTGTCTGGCTTTTTGCCTGTTTTTTCTTTTTCTTTTGCCCATTTTTAAATGGAGTTGTTTGTTTTCTTGTTAAGTTTTAAGAGGTCTTTGTATATTTAGAATAATGATCCTTTATCAGAAATGTCTTCTGCAAATATTTTCTCCTTGTGTCTCATCTTGTTTTCTTTACAATGTCTTCCACAGAGCAGGAGTTTTTAGTTTTTCAAAATTTTATTTAAATTCTAATTAATTAACATATAGTGTAATATTGATTTCAGGAGTAGAATTCAGTGATTCATCACTTACATAATAAAACTCAGTGCTCATCATAACAAGAGCCCTCCTTAGTGCCCACCACCCTCCATCAACCCTCAGTTTGTTCTCTATAGTTAAGAGTCCCTTATGGTTTGCCTCTCTTTTTTTTCCCTTTCTATATGTCCATCTGTTTTGTTTCTTAAATTCTACATATGAGTAAAATCATATAGTATATTTCTTTCTCGGACTTATTTCACTTAGAATAATACACTCTAGCTCCATCCATGTCATGGCAAATGGCAAAATTTCATTCATTTTGATGGCTAACATTCCAGTGTGTGTGTGTGTGTGTGTGTGTGTGTGTGTGTGTGTGTGTGTATACCACATCTTCTTTATCCATTAATCAGATGATGGACATTTGGGCTCTTTCCATAGTTTGGCTATTGTTGATAATGCTGCTATAAACACCGGGGTGCATGTGCCCCTTCGAATCTGTATTTTTGTATCCTTTGGGTAAATATCTAGTAGTGCAATTGTTAGATCATAGGGTAGTTCTATTGTTAACTTTTTTTGAGGAACCTCCATACTGTTTTTCAGAGTGGCTGCACCAGCTTGCATTCCCACCAACAGTGTAAGAGGGCTCCCCCTTCTCCACGTCCTCGCCAACATCTGTTGTTTCCTGTGTTGTTAATTTTAGCCATTCTTTTTTTTTTTTTTTTAAGATTTTTTATTTATTTATAAGACAGAGATAGAGACAGCCAGCGAGAGAGGGAACACAAGCAGGGGGAGTGGGAGAGGAAAAAGCAGGCTCATAGCAGAGGAGCCTGACGTGGGGCTCGATCCCATAACGCCAGGATCACGCCCTGAGCTGAAGGCAGACGCTTAACCGCTCTGCCACCCAGGCGCCCCTAATTTTAGCCATTCTGACAGGTGTGAGGTGATACCTCATCGTGGTTTTGATTTGTATTTCCCTGATGATGCGTGATGCTGAGCATCTCTTCGTGTGCCTGTTAGCCGTTTGGATGTCTTCTTTGGAAAATGTCTATCCATGTCTTCTGCCCATTTCTTAATTAGATTATTTGTTTTTTGGGGTGTTGAGTTTGATAAGTTCTTTATAGATTTAGGATACTAACCCTTTATCAGATATGTCATTTGCAAATATCTCCTCCCATTCTGTAGGCTGTCTTTTAGTTTTGTTGATTGTTTCCTTCGCTGTGCAGAAGTTTTTTATCTTGATGAAGTCCCAGTCCATTTTTGCTTTTGTTTCCCTTGTCTCCAGAGATGTGTCTAGTAAGAAGTTGCTAGAGCCGAGGTCAAAGTGGTTGCTGCCTGTGTTCTCCTCTAAGATTTTGATGTTTTCCTGTCTCACATTTAGGTCTTTCATCCATTTTGGATTTATTTTTGTGTATGGTGTAAGAAAGTGGTCCAGCTTCATTCTTCTGCACGTGGCTGTCCAGTTTTCCCAACACCCTTTGTTGAAGAGACTTTTTTCCATTGGATATCCTTTCCTGCTTTGTCAAAGATTAGTTGACCATAAAGTTGTGGGTCCATTTCTGGGTTTTCTATTCTGTTCCATTGATCTATCTGTGTTTTTATGCCAGTACTATACTCACTTGATGACTACACCTTTGGAATATAGCTTACTTAAAGTCCAGAATCATGCCTCCAGCTTTGTTTTTCTTTTTCAGGATTGCTTTGGCTATTCGGGGTCTTTTGTGGTTCCATATAAATTTTAGGATTGTTTGTTCTTGCTCTGTGAAAAATGCTCGTGGTATTTTGATGGGGATTGCATTAAATGTGTAGATTGCTTTGGGGTAGTATAGACAGTTGAACAATGTTCTTCCAATCCATGATCACGGAACGTTTTTCCATTTCTGTGTCATCTTCAATTTCTTTCACAAGTGTTCTAAGTTTTCAGAATAGGAGTTTTTAGTTTTAATTAAGTGCAGTTTATCAATTATTTCTTTTGTGGATTTTACCTTTGATGTTGTATGTAAAAAGTCATCATCATACCCAAGATCATGCAGATTTTCACCCGTGTTATCATCCAGCAAATCTGTCACTTGCTTCTATTTCTGTGAGGTTGCGTTGCCTATTTCCCCAAGAAATCATAAAAACGTTGAGGTTTTAAATCTCTGTATTCTCCACAGCACCTTGCACACAGTAGACACTCAACAGGATGATGGCTGAACAGGCTGGTTTACCAATAAGGAAAAAATGAAGGATCCATAATTAGAGGCTACACTATCTTTCTGGCCCCAGCTCTCATGGGCCCACCGTTCTCACTGTACACATGCGGGTAGAAAGATAATGACTAGCAGCCACAACAAAACTGTGAAGTCCCCGGAGCCTTCTGTAGACCCACCCTCCCTTTCCTATGACCTTGACACACAGTGGCCTCCATGGTTTCCTCATCTTTTTGCTTGGTAGCTGTCCAAAAAAGAAAAAAATTCATACGTGTTTGGAATAGAGCTTATTTACAATAATGACCGCCAGTTTCTTTTATGTCATGAAAGGATTCTTCTCTTACAAAGGAAATGAGGGGCATTAATAAGTAGACAAAGAAGGATGTTAAGAGAATGTTGCCCTGAAATCATGCCATGCCTAACACTAGTCCTGGGGATATGGGGCAAGGTCTGGGTCCATCCCCTGAGATAGATATATATATATATGTGCGTGCACAAGACAGAGACATCAGCTAAGAGAATACTATTAATAGTTAAAAGATTGGAGTGTTTACACAGTGAGAAGAGAAAAAAAAATTTAATGAGCTGTCAATATAAAAATGATACTAATTACAGTTACTTAGTAGAACTGCTTGCCATTTCTAGCAGATTATCATGCAGCACCATAAGTACATAAGTCAGTGATTTTTAGACCCTTCTTCAAAACATGGGTTTCTGTGGCAATGCTTCCAGGGCCCCACCACCCCCATTCTACCTGAGGCACTCCTCCTCATCTACCTACAAGATTTAATTAGAAAGAAAGTTTCACCGAAGATGAAGAAAAGAGAAGAGGGACCAGAGGCAAGGAGGGAAGGAATCTGCAAATCACTGACATGAAAGATTAAATCTAGGCTAGATAAACAGGTGACTTGGATCAAACTTTTTTCTCCAACCCTGAAACAAAAGCAGCACAATAAGAGGGAAATGGTTTGACCAGATACTAAATGCATTACAAAGCCTTGATAATTAAAACAGTATGGCAGTGATTCTTGAGGGGACACATTACTAAAAGAACAGAATCGAAAGTACAGAAATGGACCAAAACATGCACAGCCGTTTGGTAAGAAACGAAGATGGCTTACGAAAGAAAAACTGCTGCTCTGAGTTATGAAATGATCCTTGACAGGGAGACAAATGAGAAATCTCCTGACTTCTTGGAAGAATTATGCTCTGAGTGGGGCCTTTATTTTTTCTCCTTCTACCCATGGTGTCGGGTTTGCCTGCGCTAAAATAAAATAGAGCACTTGCCGTAATCGTGTCTTCCTTTCTCAAGTCAGATGATTTGGGGCAGCTGGACAGCAGGCTGAGTTCCTGGTTCATTAAATCTCCGTTCACCCAAAAGTCCTTCAAAGCTGCCCCATTCTGGCCCTCCTGCCTCAGGCTCCACGTCCCTCCCACTGTGGGGACAGCTGTTCTGGGCAGTGAAGCGGAGCATCTTCGGAGGCCAGAGGCCCTTCCCAACCCTCACGCAGGCCAAGGCCCAGATACACGTTAAAGCAGAAAGCAGCTCTCCTGTGCAGTGACCGCTCTGCCCGGCTCCCAGCCTCTAACTTCTGGTTGGCCTGGAGTGCCGTGGGGTCACCACAGATTTTTAAAACTTCCCAGGTGTTTCAAGTGTGTAGCCAGAGTTGAGAATGACCGCTTTAAATTGTAAGGTTATCTTTCTTTCCATAAAGCGTGGTAAATCATTCTCGGATGATGCGTGATTAAATAAGAGGATATATGTGGAAGCACTTGGAAGCTACGTCACTACCTAACTGGCATCCACTGGCGTCATCAGAACCTTCAGGATGGGGCCCATGGGCTGAGGAGAGGAGGCTCTCAGCCTCTTCGATGCTCACATTGTCGCTGCTGTTCAGGGACACATTGTGCTGGGTGACACGTGTGCAGGACTGGCCTTTGGTTACCAACGTTGATTTCAGGTGGATCGACCTCGGCCGTGTTTTTTTCCTAACAACTCCATTGTGGCCAATGGCAGAGGCTGCCGCCGATCCCCAGTGGCAGCTCAGGTGAGCGGGCTTCGTGAGCCAAGCAGGCGTCCCTGCTGCCCAGCCTGAGTCTGAGTGTTGTTACTGCCTCTTTCCTCCTCCAGGACTGTCCCTCCCCGCAGAGCACAGGTGGACACTGCCTGTGACTAGCCACCCGCCCCACCCCTGTGTCTTAGTGCCGGAAACACCACTTAGCTGTTCACACTGCCTTGTGAGGCAACTCTTAAAACTTTCTTTGCAGCCAACTTGGTAATATGTTGTAGTTTTCCACACTCTCTGCTCTCCTCTCTCAAATAAAATCTATAAAAATGCATACATATATAAGCACTTTAATGCACCTATGTTCATAGCAGTGTTATTTACAATGGCAAGGATTTGGGAGCAGCCCAAGCGTCCATCGATAGATGAATGGATAAAGAAGACGTGGCGTATATACAATGGAATATTACTCAGCCGTAAAAAAGAATGAAATCTTGCCATTTACAATGACATGGATGGAGCTAGAGAGTATAACGCCAAGTGAAATAAGTCAGTCAGAGAAAGACAAATACCATTTGATTTCACTCATGTGTGGAATTAAAAAACAAAACAAATGAGCAGGGGGAAAAGAGAGAAAGAGAGACAAGGAAACAGAGTCTTAAGTATTGAGAACAAACTGCTGGTCACCAGAGGGGACGGGGTGTGGGCATGGGTGAAAGAGGTGATGGGGATTAAGGAGGGCACTTGTGATGAGCACTGGGTGCTGTATGGAAGTGCTGAATCACTATATTGTATGCCTGAAACTAATACTACACTGTACGTTCACTGGAATTAAAATAAAAACTTTTAAAAATATATAAGCCCTTTATTTTTATTCAGTAGTTCACATGTCAGTTTTTTGGTTCTGTTGTTATTGTTGAAAGCTTTTTCATAATAGTCGACTTTGGTATCCATAATTTGTTTCATTTACCCGTTAAATACAAATAAACCAGTGGTCAATTATACACTGAATTTTATAAGTTTCAATCTTACTTATTAAATAATTTTGGTTAAAAACTACCACATATGCTAAATGAAGGAGGCGATTAGATTTGAATCTCTTAGAAAACTCACTGTTAGTAATAAAGCAGTTTCCCAATTCGTCACTTTATTCAATTATCCCCAGTCTGCCCTTTGGTCCTCCGTGGTCCTGGGTCAGAGCTAAATCTGAAGATTGGGACCCCAGGGCAGGGGCCCTCAAGGACAAAGCTTCCCAGACTTTCTGCTCTAGACTGAATGTTTGTGTCCCCCCAGAATTCCAATGTTGAAACCACCCCCCCCCCCATGTGATGGTATTGGGACGTGGGGCCTTCGGGAGGCGATGAGGTCATGAGGCTGAAGCCCTCAAGAATGGGATTAGGGTCCTTATAAGGGGACGAAGAGACCAGAGCTCTCTCTTTGCACCGCATGCTACAATGAAAAGTCAACGGTCTGCAAGACTGAAGTGTCCCCTCACCAGAACCCAGCCGTGCTGTCGCCCTGATCTCAGACTTCCGGCCTCTAGAACGGTGAGAAATGCACATTGTTGTCTGTAAGCCACCCAGTCATTGCTACTTTGTTCATTCAGCCCAAACTAAGACACCGCCTAAGTTCTCCTAGGCCCGGATGTCAATTTTGAGACTGTGTCCACGTTCCTCATTTGTGCAGTTTACACCTTACTCTCCCTAACAGGCCTGTGCACACTCGTGAGCAGGGACCAGGGCAGCCCCTTCTCACGTGCCCCCGTGAAACTCAGCACCTTGTTGGGTACAGGCGAGGCTGCCAGTGACTAATTCTCTAACCCAGAGGCGGCTTTATTATGAAGCTGAAGACCCATAAGCTCCCGGGACCCCTTTAAAGGCCCCACGAGGGCCCTAGTCATGTGTTCACCCATCACAGGTATTTGTAAGATTTGCAGATAATGCAACCTATGCAATTATAAATGCATGATACGTTTTTAAATGGGAATTGTGAGAAACAGTGTTTTTCAAACACAAACCTGTAGTGAGCAATATTACAGTGGGTATGTCTGTTCGTGAAGCTGAATCTTTTTGCATCCTATCAGCAATAAATTCTGACCAACTACTAGAAAACCGAACTTTCTGTTCTCTCTATAGAAAATCTTACAAACTGTGAAAAGACAAGCATATGCAATAATGTAGGAACAATGTTTTATAGAGGCACGTCAAGCAGTTAATAAAAAAAATTTCTTCTGGACGTTTTATGGTATTTATCAGTGTGCAGTAAAGGGTTAACTCAACAGATTGAGATTGTTCAAATCCTGCACATTCCAAAGAAAGACTGGCCCTTTAAGCGCTCCTAGGAGAGAATTCTAAGCCTTGGAATACCCTGAGAAGAGGTTGTTTTTAAATACCTGAGGCCTTGGGCCACATTCTGTCAGTGTGAACAGATAGTTTAGGCTAATAGTGAGACTGATGGTGAATGCCTGCTTTTGTGTGTCCAAAGCCCAGGGCCGTACCCTATCAGTGTGACCTCTAGGGGGTTGGAGACTGAGTAGCTAAGGTCAGCTGCATGGGAGCTGCTTGCCCATGTGACTGACACTTCCCCCTAATATGAACCCTGGACACAAGTCTCAAGAGGGCTCCCTTGGTTGGTGACACTTCGCAGACGCTGATATGCATCTTGGATGGGAGAATTCGGTGCTGTCCGTGCAACCCCACTGGGGGAAGACGAATAGGAGCCTGCACCTGGTCTCTCCTGGACCCCACCCTCCGTGCCTTTCCCCTTTGCTGATTTTCATCTGCACCCTCTCACTGTAATAAACCACAAACAGGAGCATAACTGCTTTTCTGAGTCCTTTTAGCTTATCATGGAGCCCGAGGGGTGGTCCTGCAGACCCCCAACAGTCAGCTTTTCGAATTTGCAACTGCTATGATCTTTTTCATTCTCCATGGTTATTTTCCTATCTAATCTTGTATTCCTGATATTGTATTTTCCCAAAGAGGGACCCCAAAATTGCATAATGTTCAAACTCTACAAAATGTGGGTCTACCCTTGAGTCCTCGTTCTCGCCTGTCTTGGGCCTTTTCTCATGCGAACACCTTCACTTGGGGAGGAGTCAGCTGAGCCAAGGCACCTGGAAATTTCCTACTTCCTTTAGTTCTGGGCCAGAACCTTGCCCTCCCTCCGCCATGCCCCTAACACCTCACACATGACTCTGTTTTAGTACGCATGCCATCATACCATCATTACTTACGTTACAGATGCGTGTGTGTCTGCCTCACTAGGCCGGGCAAGGCCTGGCTCTGTCGTTATTCCCTCTGGAAGGGAGGGGAGACAGAATGAGTCGAGGGATCTGGCAGAGGTAATGTGGTGAGTTAGAATTTGTGTTTATCACCAGATAGATCTTGAGCCCCCCCAACCCCCATTTATCAGCTGTGAGGGGTCAGGCATGTTTACCTCTCTCAGCGTCCCACTCTCCTTGATGGAAAATGGGTGACGTGCCACTTGCCTGAAAGGCCATCTTGAGCACAGAGTAAGAAGATGCAGATGAAAACGCAGCCAGCAATCTGAGTACGAGGCTGAAACAAGGTGCCCTGAACTCGAATGTCAGTTTCCCCACCTACTGGCTCGGGACTCTGGCCACCTCCTCAATGTCTCCATTGTGTAATGGAGACAACAGTGCCTTCCTCACAGGGTCATTGTGCTGATTAAGCGAGCTAACCAGTGCCTGGCTCGTAGTAAGCGGTCAGTAAATGTTGAGCTACTGTTAGATGCTCAAGGAAGGCTAATTCCTTTCTCTTTCGTGGCATGCACAACAAAGAATAAATCTATTCACAAACTCCGGTATTTGTGTTTATTTCCTCTAAATAAATATGATCCTGTTTGTGCCTCCATCCCACTCCCACTCATGGAACAGGTAGGAAATTCAGCCTCAGACATGTGGAGAGCTTCTCCAGCACCCATACCCAAGAGGTGCTGGGGTCAGAAGAGGTTCCAGGTACCAGTGACTGGCTCCTGTGGGTACTCCAGAGTGCAAGCTCGTTGGACACGCTTGGGAAGAGTTCCTGACATGACTTTGGTGGTCCCTGGCAGTCCCACCTGACCCTTTGGGCAGCAGCCATGAAGGGGTACTGGGTCACCATCAGAAACCCACTGTCCTCTCTCCCCGGCTTGGAAGGCGGTCTTAAGTCTGGGTGGGAAAACCATCCTGACCACCCCAAGAACCTGCAGCAACAGTCCCTACAAAGGGCTGCAGGCTAGGTAGCTTCCTAACTTAGCACAAACGCCCAGAGGCTGGCACCTGCTGCGGTGTGACGGAAAGATGGAGTAAAGGGAGAAGGAAAAGGAACTACAGCTTCAGTGTGGACTCCCCCTGCTCCCCCATTCCTGCTGCCGCAGGCTTTCCACCGCAGCTAGGGCTCTCTCGTGTACATGGGGGTCCCGGGACTCATCAACCTTCCCTACAGCAGGTGACTGGGCCTCGGTGAGCTGCAACTTCCTTCAACCCTGCAGGTCCACTCACCTACTCACTCATTCCAGACACTTATTCTACTTCCAGGCACTACGGTTCTTAGCCCCGGCTGCCCCCTTGGGATCCCCCCTCTACCTGCTGCCCCCCCCCACCTGGAGCTTTTAAAAAGTGCCCATGCTGGACCCCCATTCTCCAGAAATTGACTTAATCAATCGGTCAGAGGTGGAGGCCAGTCACAGGTTAATTCTTAAACGCTGCCCAAGACTCCGATGTGCAGCCAGGGTTGGGAACCACAGGGTTGGAGCTGGTGCATGAAAAGGGTGAACTTGCACTGTCCTTCGGTGCCCACCTGCCACTACCTCCTCCCAAGCGCTATGTAGGATGGTTACTGCTCCTCCCAGGACAGCAGGGCCCGATGGGAAAGGTCTTGGGTTGGAAGTCAGTTTGGAGTCCTGTCTGACCTTTGGTGAATTGTCTGTAGTTTAGTTTCCCTTTGGAAAATGAGAGAGAGGGAAAAAAAAATAGATTTTACCCTGTATGCCTCATGGGATTATGAGATATAGCCCTTTGGGGGATAAAAAAGTTATAGAAAAGGCTATTTTTTTATATATCCCCAATAAAGTCAGTACCTTAACACAGGAAATATGTTTTAATATCTTTACCTCTCCCCAGAGCTTATAGCAATCTTACCTCTAAGCTCTGAGAACTGCAAAGAAAAGAAACTGGTGGTGGTTTTGCCAGATTAATAAAAGCAACAAAATGTAAGCCTGGTCCTAGTTACAAAATAAGAAAAATGCAATAGCCTTAGTATATCCAAATATATCCAATTAAAAAATATGCTAAAGAGCATTTGGTTTAAAACCAAACTGATTTTAAATGAGGGAACCAAACTGAAATACAGGAGCTCATGCTAGCAAATACTTTGAATGGCTTTGGTTTCATAATTTTATCAGCTTTTGTTGCTTCACTACTGTTACTTATTTTGCTTACATTTGTGGTCCTCTTTAGGAGGAAAAAAATGTGACTATTTGGGCTTAATTAGGGGCCTGGCAAATGAGAACCATTTATTCTAACCTGAGATTAAAATAATCAGGTAATTCCGCTCACCTCCATAAACTGAAAGGGAGTGATAATAGTTCTTAGTGGGTCCTGGGTATTTGCTCTGAGGCTTTACCTGTATTTCAATCCTCCAAAATGACAAACTCAAAGGTAAAGTACTCGAGTCATCCTCGTTTTGCACAGGATGAAGTTGGGATAGACAGTACTTCAGTAACTTTGCCAAGATCATACAAGTAGCGAGTGGTGGAGAGGGACACAGAATTTGAACCCAGGCGAGCCTCAGAGTCGACGCTCTTCACTACCACCACTACCTGAGGATCTGGCCAGACTCTGCTCAGTTCCAAGTGACAGGAAGCATCTCATGCAGCTCCCATTCTGCAGAGACCTCATCGCAAACTACAAGCCTTTCTTTGTGTTTCTACTGATGTCAAAGGACAGCATCGTTCCCCATGCTGGCGAGCACTACTAATAGAGGTATTTTGTGTTAATTATTCAACAAACACTTACTGAGTGCCTTTCAAAGCACTGAGGGTAAAAGAGCAAAGGAGGCAAGATCCTTGCCTGCAACATGTTTACCTTCTGGTGAGAGAACAGGTAGATAGTTGTCTGTCCTTGGCAGCAGGATAATGGCTCCAGAGGAGGGAAGCACAGGGTGCCAGGAGAGCTCCTGAGAGAGAGTTGGACCCAAAGCTTGGAAGGGCAGGGATTGTTGGGGTTTTCCTGGAGAAGTGACCCTTCACCCTGGCTGCATATTAGAAACACCAGGAAGATTTTAAAAGATTGCCAAGTCCAGGCCACAGCCCAGGCTAATCCATCAGAATCTCTTGGGCAATTTTTAAAGAGCCCCTAAAAGAGCAGCCTCTAAAAGAACAGCATTCCTATCCCCTGGGGACTTGTTAGAAATCCCATCCCAGATCTACTAAACCAGCTTTCCAGGGGATTCTAGCACAAACTCAAGTTTGAGCAGTGGGTTGAACAGTGGTTCTCAAACTTAAACAGGCATCAGAATTGCCTGGAGGACTCCTTTAAATACATTTTGGTTTGCAGAGCCCCAGAGGCCTCACCCCCAAAGTCTTGGTTCAGTCCCAGTTCTGACCGATTCCCAGAGTACATACTTAGAGAACCACTGCCCTAGAGAAAGGGATGGCCAAACTGGAATCTGAAGGGTAAGCCAGCAAAGTGAAGAGGGTGAACGGATGGAATGAAAACATACTGATCACTCCATTGCATTTTTCTATTTTATTTCTTAGTTTTTGGTTTTTTTTTTTGACTTAGGATGTTAGTCTTATTCTAACTTTATATGGATGTTTGTCTCATTTTCAGCTTAGCTTTTTTTTTTTTTTTAAGATTTTATTTATTTATTGGACAGAGAGAGAGACACAGCGAGAGAGGGAACACCAGCAGAGGGACTGGGAGAGGGAGAAGCAGGCTTCCCACTGAGCAGGGAGCCTAATGCGGGACTCGATCCCAGGACTCTGGGATCATGACCTAAGCAGAAGGCAGATGTTTAATGACTGAGCCACCCAGGCACCCTTAGCTTTTCTAATATACATCTTTGAGGCTACAAACCTTCAAGTATTACTCTAGCTGCATCCCAAAAGTTTTGATACACCATGTTTTCATTGTCATTCAACTCTAAATACTTCCTAATGTCTAATATGATTTCTTCTTGAACTCAGGAGTTATTCACAAGTAGGTTTCTTAATTTCCAGACACAGAATTTTTTTTGCATTGACTTCTCGCTTAATTGCATTGTGGTCAGAGAACATACTTCTGGTATTTCAACCCTTTGAGATTTGAAATTTATGGCCTAGTCTTTGGTCAGTTTTTATAACCTGTCCCACCTGTGCTCCAAAAAATGTGTATTCTGCAGTTGTTTGAAAGAGCATTCTATATATGTTCATTTAACCATGTTTTTCATGTTATTTAATTCTGTGCATTTCTAATTTTTTAATATGCTTGTTCTATTCATTACAAAGACAGGTGTATTATTATCCCCAGCAACTGGATTTTTTTATTCTCTATGCAGTTCTGACATTTTCTGCAATATATATTTTGGCTATGTTACTAAGTGCATGTAACTTTAAAATTGTTTTATCTTGATAATTTTGTGGCTGTTCTGATATTAATACAGCTACACCAATGTTCTCTGGATTAGAATTTGCCTAGTGTATATTTTGCTATCTTTTTAAGTTCAGTATTTCTGCACACTTGTGTTCCAGATTTTTTTGTAAACAGCATATTCTCTCATATCTGACTGTCTTTGTCACCTAAGTAGAGATTCAGTCCATACTGACTTCATGTAGTTTTTGAGACACAGGCTTTCCATTTATCACACAATTTTGATGTTTCTGTTTCTCTCCTTTATTTCTATCATTTGAATTATTATTACTACTAGTAGTAGTAGTATTACTATTTTACATCCTGCTTATCCCCCTACAAGTCTGGAAGCTGCTTGTTTTAGCAGGAGGCACTAACCTGGCCAGCCACCTGTCTGCACCCAGCCAACTGGACAATATCCAGTGTTGTCAGGCAATGCTTTTTAAACTGCTGGTTGACACAGTTTCATGTGTCAGGAAATCGATGCAGTGGGTCACAATCAGCAATTTTTTAAAAATAGAAATATCAGAAATACCTACTGAAATGGATATTAGAATAGAAAGTACCTGAGGGAGAGAGCCCAGGAACGAGACATGTCTCAATAAACACTATGGCCGAGACAAACAGTATAGGAAAAATAGTGAGGGGCAGGTGATGAACAGATGAAATGGAAGGAATAGGTCACTTCCTCTTTTTGTAGAATGGCACTCCATTTTATTTTCTGGCACAGGCGGGGTCATTCCAGTATTAAGTTTTATATTAACACATTCCACTCTTGGTATTATAATCCACTGCTGGTAAACACGTCAATACTCTGACAGTTGTTCAATTATGTTGAGTTCGTTTTTTAGAAAGAATACTATCAAGGATGTAGCATTTTTCATATGGAAAACAAGACTTAAAAGTTATCACTCTATTATATTTCCTAACATTCTTAAGAATGTGAATGTTTTTATGACAATGGTCTGAATGAAATAAAAATAGAGGTGGTATTAGATCTCATTTTTCTGTCACAAACTCTTACTCATTACATTCCAGGAGAGAAATCTGAAACACTAAAAAAAAAAAATTTAGTGACTTCCCTTCTGCCCAAGAAGGGACTAGATTTATCCTTATGCCTGCAACAATCAAAATATCCAAAAAATATGTAAAACAATTGCTTCTAAGATACTGGGCATCAGGCAGCAAAGGACAGTGATCCCCAGGAGCGAGGAAACAAATGGGGTGCGCCCTACTGTCTAGAGAGATTCTAAGCTGCAGCACAGAGAACCCAGACAGAGCCCAGTGGAGCCCCGGATTAAGGAAATGGAGCCAAGAGCCCAGAGAGACCAAGGTGGTGAGAATTTGCAAGACACACTACCAGAGACAAGGAGCTGAACAGAGAGGCACTCCCTAAGAAATTCACCCCGATGGTTATCAGTAAGTGCATGTAAGGAAATGATCTGAGATTGGTGGAAGAATCACCTGGAAGAATTAGGGGGGAACAATGCTTAGCACTCACACAGGGTCAGGATATAGGTACTATTCCTATATAGGAGTGTAAAACTTCATAATTCAAGAGGCGCTGGGTACAAAAACCAGGAAGATCTTGCCTCAGTAGTGGGGAATAGTTAGCTCTAGAAAGAGCACTGTTCTGGAGTATCTAACAAATCATAAAAGCAAGACCTGAAAGGATCAAATGTTCCCAAGTAACAAAACTGTATCCCAGAGCAATGTTCAACTACATTCATAGGAATACAAATACATTCAGCACTTGACAAGGTCAAATTTACAATCTCTGGCATATAAACAAAGACTACCAGGCGTACAATGAAGCAGGGAAACATGACCGATAATGAGGAGAATTATCAATCAATCAAAACCAAACCAGAACCGACCCAGATATTAGAGTTTGCTGATAAGGACAGTAAGACAGGTATTGTAACTTTATTCTATATGCTCAAAAATCGAATAGCAACTTGGAAGAGACTAAAACTAGAATCCAAATGAACTTTCAGAGATGAAAAATATACTGAATGAAATTACCAGATGATCACTCATGCTGTATTTAAATGTTAATGAAGTCATATATGCTTCTTAGCTACCTAAGGACCAACAACGTTTCTCAAAACTTTTCTTTAAAAAAATATGTGTAAGGGGCTCCTGGGTGTGGCTCAGTTGGTTGAGCATCTGACTCTCGATCTCAGCTCAGGTCTTAATCTCAGGGTCATGAGTTCAAGTCCTTCATAGGGCTCCATGCTGGGCATGGAACCTACTTAAAAAAAATAAAATAAAAAAATATGTGTACATACAAAGTGTGTAGATTAAGACATAATGTAAAATATATTTCTTACTGTGGTCACAAGTGAAAGCTTAGAATCACTAATGGGAGCCTTGTAAGTCATGGTAAAAAACGGTCGTGTTTTACCCTGAGTGAGCCGGGAAAACACTGAAGGGTTGTAAGCTGAGCGGTAACAGGATTTAATTTGTATTTTAAGAAGACAAATTTGCTGCTATGAGAAATAGCTGTAGGAAGGCCAGGAGGAAAGCAACAAGACATGCTTCCTACAATTACAATAGTCCAGGTAAGAAAAAGACATATATGCGGCATGACCGCCCCCTCCACCCCGCCATGCAGCCAGACTGTGTAATTACCTGCTGAGACAGAAGGAAGTTTTCCTCAAGAATTAAAAACCTAGGCTTCTGTATCCCTCATACACAGCTGTTATGAATGAGAGACAACCTATCAACTCTGAAAATATGTAGTTTCTCCAAATCATTGTATTAATCACCGAGAAGCCAGTATTGATTCATGTTCACATTTTTTAGATCAAAGTTGTCTTTTATCTTTTAAAATGAGTAATACGTGCACACAGTCCAACCTGTCCAATCTGCAGTACAAAGTTATTATGAGGTTCAGATGAAATAACGATGTGGGAGATACAACTCTACATTATGTTTAAGTTAGAATGCTATTACTACCATGTCTTCCCCCATTAAAATAAAATGTCTTTAAGGACCTAATCCTACTGCTACAGCTTTACTTCTTTAACTGAAGACACGAGTGGGGATGCTTTGAATCAAGCTACCATCGATGGCATGAAAGAAAAGGGCTGACTCAGAGGTTAGGGTGTGGGGGAGAAAAGGCTGTGGGCTCTCACATCCTGGGCAAGAAGAGGTACAACCAATGAGGAAAAGAGTTTAGAACAGCTGGGAAGCTGGCATGACCAAGGGAAATGCTGCCAAATTTGGCTTAGCCACAGCTCTACTGGGGAGGGAAAGTGGTGCTTCCTTTACCCCTCATCTTATTCACTTAAAGTGGTAGACATGCCCAAGAAATAAAGCTATATAGAGAGCACGTTTGGGAGGAAAATCAGCATTAAGTATTATTATTGAAAATAAAACCTGCCGCTTCTGCTTGAGGCCAAGATGGAATAGCAGGAGTCAGAGTTACCCCTCTACCTGAAACAATGAAAAAATGTGTGAAAAAATAGTTCTCCCAGGTACTGGATGTATGGCAATGAAAGAAAGCAATCGGAGAGATGGGGAATCAAGCCAGATGAGCCCTATGTTTCAGGCCACAGGGCAAGCAGTGGGAATGCAGGAGGAAGCCAAGAGTCCCTTTCAAAAGTTGAAGAGTCCAGTCCAGCATGAGAGGAGCTTGGAAGTTGTCACTCCCACCCTAGCAACAGGAAGAAAGCTCAAACTGAAAACCAACAACCCTTCTGGATCCAGCAGAGAACTAGTATCACAGTGTAAACTGCTGTCCCCCAAACTGGAGAGATGGGCAGGCAGACACAGAGAGTCACAAGCAACCAGAGGAGAAACCATCACAGGAACCAACAGTGGGCCCCTGTTACCCAGCATATCATGTCTGACTTCCAACAAAAAAATTATAAGGCATACTAAAAAACCAAAAACACAAGTTTTAAGAGATAGAACAAGCACTAGAACCAGACTCACATATGGCAGAGACACTGAAATTACCAGATCGGGGTTTAAAACAACTTAAGATTAATAAGGTAAGGACTCCAATAAAAAAAACAGGACACCATACAAGGACAGATAACACAGAAAGATAAAAATTCTAAGAAAGAATCAAAAATAAAAGTTAGAAAAAAACGCTGTCACAAAAATAATGCCTTTGATGGGTTCATCAACAGATTGGACATGGCTGAGTAAAGAATCAGTGAGCTTGAAGAAGTGTTAATAAAAACCTCCAAAATGGAAATGGAAAGGAAAAATAAAAATTAAAAAAAGAGAGAGAACAAGATATCCAAGAACTGTGGGACAGTTGTAAAGGTGTAAGTTATACTTGGTAGGAATACCAGAGGGTAAAGAAAAAGAGAAAGGAACCAAAGAAATATTTGAAACAATAATCACAGAGAATTTCCCAAAATTAATGAGACGCCAAAGCACAGACTCAGGAAGCTCTGAGAACACCAAGCAGGATAAATATTTTAAAAGCCCATACCATGCATATCATATTCAAACTGCAGAAAATCAAAGGATCCATGATAAGAATTACATTGGACTTCTCTTCAAAAATCATATAAGCAAAAAGAGAGTGGAGTGAAATATTTAAAGTGGTGGGGAAAAAAGACCTACCAACCTAGAATTATGTCACTAGCCAAATTAACCTTCAAAAGTGAAGGCAAAATAAAGACTCTCTCAGATAAACAAAAATAAAGGGAATTTGTTAACCGCAGACTTATCCAGCAAGAAATGTTAAAAGAGATTCTTCTGAAAGAAGGAAAATGACGTAGGTCAGGAACTCGGATCTGCTTAGAAGAGGAATACACAAAGGTAAAATAAAATCATTTATTCTTCTTATTTGAACACTTTGTTCAGAATAATAGAAGCAAAATATTCCATGATTATAGCTATGGATAAGTTCACTGAAGGACAGCAGTATCATAAGAGACAGAAGGAGGAATTGGGAATACTCAGTATAAGATACTTACATTACCCGTGCAGCAGTACAGTGTATTGTACCCTGACAGATGACAGGGATTAGCTGTAAATGTATATTGCAAAGTCAAGGGCAACCACTAAAAAAAAGTTTTTTGAAAAAGGTAGAATTGACATACTGTAAAGAAAAAATGGAATATAAAATGCAGAAAAAGAGGAAAAAAACCCAAATAACATGGGCAACAAACAAAAAGTAGGAAAAAATATGGAACATATTGACCCACCTATATCAAAAATCACTTTAAATGTCAATGGTCTAAATGCACCAATTAAAAGACAGACTGCCAGAGTGAATAAAAAAAAACAAGACCAAACTATGCTGTCTACCAGAAACCCACTTTAAACATAAAGACACAGATAATAAAAAGTAAAGGAATGGAGAAAGATGTACCATGCTAACACTAATCAAAGAAAGCCAGAATAGCTCTATTAATTTCAGGCAAAGAAGACTTCAGAAGGAGGAAAGCTATCAGGGATAAAGACAGGCAATACATGATAATGGGGTCGATTCTTCAAGAAGACAGGGCAGTCCTTAATGCGTCTGCACCTACTAGTAAGTCAAAATAGTTGAGGCAGAACCAGATAGAACCTCAAGGAGACATGGATACATCCACCACACAGCTGAAAATTTCAACACCTACCAGTAATGGGCAGATCCAGCAGGCACAAAATCAGGACGTAAGAACAGCAAGCTCTGTCCACCAGATCTAAGGGGCATCTATAGAACACCTCATCCAACAACACTCTTCTCAAGCCCACACAGACACTCATCAAGAGTGACCACATTCTGGGCCATAAAACACATCTTAGCAAGTTTAAAAGAACAGAAAACATATAATATGCTCTCAGACTACAATAGAATTAAATTAGAAAGCAGTAAGAGAGAACGCAGAAACCCCCCAAATGCTTGGAGATTAGACAGCATACTTCTAAATAACATGTAAGCCAAAAAGGGAAATTTTCAAGGGAAATTTTTAAATATTGTTAACTAAATGAAAATGAAAATGCCACTTATCAAAATTTATGGGATATAGCCAATAGCACTGCTTGGAGGAAAATTTATATCACTGAATGTACATATTAGAAAAGAAGAAATATTTAAAATCAATCATCTAAGCTTCCACTTTAGAAAACTAGAAAAAGAGGAACGAATTAAATCCAAAGCGAGTAGAAGAAAAGAAATAATAAAAATTAAAGAAGAATTCAATGCAATTGAAAACAGGAAATCAGAGGAGAAAAACCAATGAACACAGCCCCCCTGCCAATCAGTTAAACTGATAAACCTGAAGCCAAACTAAGTAAGAAAAAAAGGAGAGAGGATATAAATAACTAATATCATAAATGAAAGAGGGACATTTCTGATACCACGGACGTTAAAAGGATAATAAAGGAGCTCTATGCACAATTCCATGCCCACAAAGCTGATAACCTAAATGAAAGGAGCCAATTCCTGAACTACCAAAATTCACACAAGGAGAAATAAATAACCTGGATAAGCCTTTATCTACTAAAAAAACAAAACAAAACAAAACAAAAAACACCCGAGATGGTAATTATTCAGCTTTCAAAACAGAAACCACCAGGCCCAGAGGGGTTCACTGAATTCTACCAAACATTTAAGTGTGAAATGATACCAATTCTCTATCAAGTCTTCCAAAAACCAGAAGCAGAGGGAGTACTTCCTAACCAATTCTATGAGCTAGGATCACCCTAATACCAAAACCAGAAACATTACAAGAAAACTACAGACCAATCTCTCTCATGAACACAACTGCAAAAATACTCAACAAAACATTAGCAAATCAAATCCAGCAATGTATAAAAAGAATTATACACGATGACCAGGTACAATTTATTGAGGTACGCAAGACTGTCTCAACATTCAAAAATCAATTAACATAATCCATCACATCAACAGGCTAAAGAAGAAAAACAAACGATCACATCCATAGATGCAGACAAAGCATTTCCCTAAATCCATGACCCATTCATGATGAAAATGCTCAGAAAACTAGGAAGAGAGAACTTCCTCAACTTGATAAAGAACACTGACTAAAAACATACAGTTAACATTGTACTTAGTGATGAGAAACTCAATCTTTCCACTAAGATCAGGAACAACAAGGCAAGAATATCACCTCTTAAACTCCAATTCAGTATCATACTGGAAGTCCCAGTGAATGCAGTAAGACAGTAAGAGGTGTACAGATTGGGAAGAAGAAATACAACTGTCTTTGTTTGCAGATGACATGATTTTGTAGAAAATCCGAAAGAGTGGACAAAAAACCTCCTGGAACTAATAAGTGATTAAGGAAGGTTGCAGGCTATGAGGTGGAAGTCCATTGCTTTCTTATACAGCAACAATGAATAATTGGAATTTGAAATAAAAAAATACAAGACCATTAACACCAAAGGAAAACAAATATTTAGGTATAAATTTAACAAATTATGTATAAAATCTATGTAAGGAAAACTGCAAAACCCTGATGAAAGAAATCAAAGAAGATAAATAAATGGATAGATAGTCCATGTTTATGGGTATGAACACTTTATATTGTTAAGACGTCAGGTTTTTTTCCAACATGATCTATACATACATATAATGACTCATATATATCCCAGTAAGTTATTTGTAGATGTCGACAAACTGATTCTAAAGTTTATATACAGAGGAAGAAGACCCAGAACAGCCAACACAGTACTGAAGAACAAAGACAGATATTACCTGACTTCAAGACCTAACTAAATCTATAGTACTCAAGATAGCGTGGTATTGGCAAAAGAATAGGCAAATAGATCAATGGAAAAAATAAGGAGCCTACATGTAGACTGACACAAATATAGTCAACTCATCTTTAGCAAAGGAGCAAAGGTAATTCAATGGAGGAAGGATAATCTTTTCAATAGATGGTACTAAAATAGACATCCACAAGAAAAAAACCATCCAGACAGAAGTTAACTCAAAATGAATCATAGACCTAAATGTGAAATGCAAGGTATAAAACTCATAGAAGGTAACATAGGAGAAAGTCTAGATGACATTGGGTTGGGCAATGACTTTTTAGATAACACAGAAACCACAATCTGGGGCAGCTGAGTGGCTCAGTCACGTCTGCCTTCAGCTCAGGGCGTGATCCCAGCATTCTGGGATTGAGCCCCGCATCGGGCTCCCTGCCCTGCTGGGAGCCTGCTTCTCCCTCTCCCACTCCCCCTGCTTGTGTTCCCTCTCTCGCTGGCTGTCTCTCTCTCTCTGTCAAATAAATAAATAAAATCTAAAAACAAAACAAAAAAACCCCCACAATCTATGAAAGAAAAAAACTACTACACTGGACTTCAATAAAATTAAAAACTTTTGCTCTGCAAAAGACACTGTAAAGAGAATGAGAAGATAAGCCACAGACTCATTAAGGATATTTGCAAAACATGTATTTGATAAAAGACTGGTTTCCAAAACAAAGAACTCAAAATTCAATAAGAAAATGAACCACCCAATTAAAAACGGGCAAAAGATCTGAACTGACATCTCACCAGGGAAGATGTACAGATGGCAAATAAGCATATGAAATGATACTTGAGATCACACATCATTAGGGAATTGGGAATTAAAACACTGAGATACGCTATATAGCTATTAAAATGGCTAACATCCAAAACACTGACAATGCCGAACACTGACGAAGCTGTAGAGAACACGGGAACTCCAATTCACCTCTGGTGGGAATGCAAAATGGTGCAACCACTTTGGAAGACAGTTCGACAGCTGCTTACAAAACCGAACACACTCTTACCATGAAGTAGAGGAACCCTAAGCGCACATTACTAAATGAAAGAAATCAATCTGAAAAGGCTGCATACGGAATGATTCAAAACTATATGACATTCTGGGCGCCTGGGTGGCTCAGTTGGTTAAGCAACTGCCTTCAGCTCAGGTCGTGATCCTGGAGTGCCGGGATCGAGTCCTGTATCCGGTTTCCTGCTCAGCAGGGAGGCTGCGTCTCCCTCTGACCCTCCCCGCTCTCATGCTCTCTCTCTCTTTCCGTTGCTCTCAAATAAATAAATAAAATCTTAAAAAAAAAACCTATATGACATTCTGAAAAAGGCAAACTATGGAGACAGTTAAAAAGATCAGTGGTTGCCAGGGATGGGGCTGGGGGAGAGAGATAAATAGGGGAAGTACAGAGAATTTCTAGGAGAGTGAAAATACTCTGCATGATACTACAGTAATGAATACATTACCATTATACATTTTTCCAAACCCATCTAATACACAACACCGAGTGAACACTAACGTAAACCATGGACTTTGGGTGATTATGATATCTCAATATAGGTTCATCAATTGTTAACAAATGTCCCACTTTGGTGGATGATGTTCATAATGGGGGAGGCTATGCATGTGAGGACGGGTTATATGAGAAATCCATGTACCTTCCTTTTAATTTTCTTATGATGCTAAAGCTGCCCTAAAAAAAATAAAGTCTTTTAAAAAAAATGGGCAAAGGATCTGAACAGCCATTTCTCTAAAGAAGATATACAAATAACCAATCATCATGTGAAAAGATCATCAACATCATTAGAGAAATGTAAATCAAAACCATAATCAGGTAACGTATCAAACCCACCAGGAAGGCTATAATTAAAAATCAAATAATAAACAAAAAACAAATGTTGGTGAGGATAAGAAGAAATCAGAGCCCTGATTTCTTTGTCGGGGGGAATTTAAAATGGTGCAGCCACTTTGGAAAACGGTCTGGCAGTTCCTCAAAATGTTAAAACTGGAGTTACCATATGACCCAGCAACTCCTCTCCTAGGTATGTACCTAGGAGAAACAAAAACATATGTCCGCATTACTACTTATACACAAATATTCATAGTACCACTATTCATAATTGCCAAAGATGGAAACAACCCAAATGTCGATGAACTGGTGGACAGATATAGTATGATACGTCCATACAACGGAATGTTATTCAACCATAAAAAGGAATGAAGTACTGTAGTACATGTTACAACATGGATGAATTTTTAGAACACTGGGTGCTAAGTGAAAGAAATTAGTCACAAAAGACCACATATTTTATGTCCAGAATAGGCAAATATATAGAAAGAAAGTAGATTAGTGCTTGCCTAGTGCTTGGGGGTGTGATGAATGGGGAAGTGGGGATGGGTGATTGTTAACGGGTATGGAGTTTCTTTTGGGGGGTGAAGATAATGTTCGGAAATTGATTGTAGTCATGGTTACACATCAACTCTGAATATACTAGAAACCAATTGTACAATTTAAATGGGTAAACTGCATATGAATTGTATTTCAATAAAGCTGCTATATATGTTTTTTTTAAAGCTACACAAGACACTAGCAAGAAAAATGTCATCATGCCCTCATCCTTGTTAATATGTCATTACATGAAGCCAGATAATCCCACATCCACTTAGACTCTCATCCCATAAAGCTCTGAATATTTCCCAATCTAACATCCCCCATTACTTCTCAACCCTCTGTACTCTTCCAGTGTGCCCTCTGCTACTTAGGGTCCATCCATTATCAACAAAATCCCCTATATTCTCAATCATTCTCTGAAATTTCCCTTCAATGTCTTGATCTAGCAGAACACTGGCTCTCCCCTGAGGACCCTGCTTACCCTGCAACGCTCTCAAGTGGATATACTTTCTCTCATTCCTCCCACCAGGAGACCAATTACTGCATCCAGATGAGTCTCCCTTTCACCTCCCTGAAAGCCTCCAGCTCCTATGATCAGATGATATCACCCCTCCTTGGTGCAGTCATCTACAGACCGGCAGGTCACTCACCACACTCTCTGAAGCCAGCCCCTGGCTCAGTCCCTCTGCCCAATACTACTCCTGTTGCACTTCTTGGTGACCTCAGTATCTGCATGGATGGCCCTTCCAACCCTGGCCTCTCAGTTCCTCGACATCCTCTAATAATCTTGCCTTTCCTCCCTGACCTCAGCACCCCTTCTACAAACATAATTTAGGCCTCAGGATTAAAAATCACTGCACTCTTGCCCAAGTGGTCAGGAACAACTGCCTTCACTTCCTCTCCCCCGCTGCCTCATGAACCCCTCCAAGTCAGAATCTTGTTCCCACCACTCTACTGAAACTTTGTGAGGGTCCCTGATGCCTTCCACATCACCAAAACCAGTGGCCAGAGCTTCTGCTAGACTTTTTGTCCTTTCTCCCCTGAGAGGTACAGGAATATGATTTAGGAAACAATTAAGCCTGAAACAATTATAATCTCTTGAGATGCCTATTACTGAAGGTTTCATGTTAACAAATCGGCAGCAAATTGAAAGTAAACAAATGTGAGGCTAAAAATATAATTCTCTCTGGGTGAAATAGCTCTTTAATCATAATTTCAGATTTTTTTTGGTAAACAGTATTACTTCTGTATTCAGAAAAGATATACACATACTGCTTTCTCCTGCTCCTCCACCTGTGAAATCCTTCTCTGACATTGTTCTGCCAGAGCTGCCAGGGACAAGGGGATGACAAAACCACACCAAGACTATCTATCTATTCTGAGTCTGTAATCAACATGGCGCTCACTGAAATTTAGAGAACTTTGCAAAAAAAAAAAAAAAAAAAGGAATGTCATATGAACAGATTAACAGAATCATCTCACACAACCTGAGATTAACCATCATTTTTAACTGTATGTTTCTTAAAAGTAGTTCTAGCAATTTGCAGCTCTTTCCTCAGAGATTTCTATTAGCCAACACTTGCTATATGGCCTTTTGAGAAAACAAAACACTCTTGGTATCTTAGTTTTTTGTTTTTTTTAAATAATACTTCAGACAGGGGCGCCTGGATGGCACAGTGGTTTAGCGTCTGCCTTTGGCTCAGGGCGTGGTCCCAGCGTTCTGGGATCGAGCCCCACATCAGGCTCCTCCGCTGTGAGCCTGCTTCTTCCTCTCCCGCTCCCCCTGCTTCTATTCCCTCTCTCGCTGACTGTCTGTCTCTATCTCTGTCAGATAAATAAATAAAATCTTTAAAAAAAATAATAATACTTCAGACAATAATCACTCTAGTCAAACACCACAGGAAAAACTCTGGCTACCATGGCTACCCATCAGCAAAGGTTGTGTGGAAAGCCTTGACTTCTTCCTTCACCCGGGGGTGGGTGATTGCTAATGGGTACAGAGTTTCTTTTGGGGGTGAGGATAATGTTCTAAAAAAGTTGTGATGGTTTCACAACTCTGTGAATATACCAAAAACCGATGAATTGTACACTTTGAATGAGTGAGCTGTACGTGTGTTATAGGTTGAATTGTGTCCCCCAGAAAAAAAGTTATGTCGGAGTCCTAACACCAAAATGTGGCCTTATTTGGAGAATCTTTAGAAGCAATCAAGTTAAAATGAGGTCATTAGGGCGGGCCCTAATCCAATATAAACAGTGACCTTATTAAAAGAGGAAACTTGGACACAGAGACAGGCACAGAGGGAAGACAATGTGAAGTGACACAGGGTGAAGATGACCACCTATCTACAAGCCAGAGAGGCCGGGAATAGATCTTCCTCAAGGCCCTCACAGGGAACCAACCCTGAGGACACCGGTTTTACTGCAGCCCTCGCAAACGAAGACTATATGTGAATTATAGCTCAATAGAGGTTCGACCAAAAAACAAAAAACAAAAAAACCCACCAACCATATGCTGTTTATAAGAAAGTTGCCTCAAATATAATGGCATAGGTTAAAAGTAAAACTATTTTAGACACTTGCAATAGTGTGATTAACAAAAGAAACAAAGAACTTAGCCCTCGTGGAACTTATATTCTAGCGGAGTAGTTGAGTATAACAAGGAACGTGAGTGAAGTGGCTGGGAAAGGCAGCCAACCAAGCCAAGTTACACCTACATATACATTTCCAGGGCAGAGAGAAGAAAAGGAGCTCCTGAAGAAGTCAGAAAAAGAATTGTGTTGTCATAAAAAGCAAGGAATGGAAGAGACTGTGTCAAATGCAGACGTTGAAGTTGAAAGTCAAGTGCACAGAACGTGACAATCTATGTGTACATTTTGACTTCAGCAAGAATTTCAGGAGTGTGATGGCAGCTGAGCTTTCATTGTGTCAACTACTTGCCAGCATCCTCAAGATGTCATTCCTGTCATTCTTCTGTTGCACCTTTACAAAAACCCATCCTTGAATAAGTAGACTTTACCGATGAGCACTGCTGAAGTCCCACAGAGAAATGGATGCCATTGTTAAGTCTATAGTGTCTAATTCATTGCTGTTCTAGATCATTCTCTTTCCCATTCTAAGACTATTTCAAACTATCTCTGTTGTCTTTTTTTTTTTCTTTTTAAATTTCTAACTGAAGTATAGTTGACATACAATATTAGTTTCAGGTATAAAATGAGTGATTAATAATTACATATATTATGAAATGCTCATAAGTATAGCCACCATCTGTCACCATACAAAATTGTTGCAGTATGTCTGACTATATTCCCCATATTTTTCATCCCTAACTTATAACTGAAAGTTTGTACCTCTTAATCCTCTTCACGTATTTTGCCCATACCTGCATCCTCTCCCCTCTGGCAACCACAAGTCCGTTCTCTGTATTTATAGATATGTTTCTGCTTCTTGGTTTTTTAGATTCCATATACAAATGAAATCATACGGCATTTGTATTTATCTCACTTAGCACAATACCTTCTAGGTCCATCCATCTTGTTGCAAATGGCAAGATCTCACCATTGTTACGGCTGCATAGTATTCCATTGTGTGTGTACACATCTTTATCCATTCATCTATTGAATCAATTCAATCTGCCAAAGGTCACTTAGGTTGCTTCCATATCTTGGCTATTGCAAATGCTACAACAAACATAGGGGTGCATATAACTTTTTTGAATTTGTGTTTTCATTTTCTTCAGGTAAATACCCGGAAATGGAATTGCTGGATCATATGGTCTCTCTTTAATTTTCTGAGGACCCTCCATACAGTTTACCATAGTGACTACACCAACTTACATTCCCACAGACAGTGCACAAAAATTCCCTTTCTCCACAGCCTAACACTTGTTATTTCTATCTCTGTTGACTTTGTACCTAAATTCTCATCTCCTTCCCACTTCTTGAACTGGTCATTTCACTTGGTTCTCAAAAACATAAAAGCAAAACCATTAGATGAAAACACTACACTCAGCTAACTGACACAACTGTGTCCATATCCATCCCTCATCTGCCTCTGATATGGATCCCAAGTTCCCCCTCTTGCTCAGGGAACTAAATGTACCAATGACCTTGGCCAACCCCTACTGCACTACCCACATTCACCTCCCCCTCTCCTACAGACTGCATCTGTGTAATTAGCATTGAAACATGCGACTGGAGTTTCTCCCATCTTGAAAAAAAATAATGAGTTTCTACTTCTACAGCCTCACCCTTCATCTGAGCCAGCTGAGTTGTCTATATTTGCACACTTCATTTCTGTACTTGCAGTCCTCATCCCACTGCAGCCTAGATTTACCCTCATCATTCCACTGAACTTGTTCTTGGTGAAATTACTAGATACGGCGAGGTTGAGAAAACTAAAGGCAGATACAGATTATTTTAACTCTTAAATTCCAGGATGCATATTCACTCCTCCCCATTTTAATGAGTTTCATCTTACAATCAGTGCAACTGAAAACAATGGGTCATAACTTGATTAGCAGGTTTTGTTTATACAAAGCTGTTAAAATCAAGCAGGTATAGATTCAAACATGGTATTTCTGAAATTAGTTCTTTTAATGAATACTTTTTGTATTATAGAAGCTTTTAAATCCACTGACACTCTCTTCTCCTTGGAATGCTCTACTGTTTTGGATTCTGTGAGATCACTCCTGATTTCCATTCTACCTCAGGTGCTCCTTCTCAATCTGTTTGTTGTGCTCCTTTTCTAGCTCTTCTCTCACTCACTGACTTTACAGGCTGGGCTCTTGCCTTTTCATGGTTCAATACTACCCATACGTTGTAGGATAAGCCTGTTGCTCCTCCAATGGCATGTGGGCATGATTTCCAGAAACACTGCGTTAATGAATTCTTGCTCCAGTTCCAAAGTACAGACTCCAATGACGACATGGGTCAAGTTGTTAGCCTTGAGAGACTGAGGCTGATACAGGAGAATTCCATCTACAATTGTATTGTGTAACTCAGTGTGGTGTACCTGACCCAGATGAGTGGTCCTATGTATATAGATTACCCACAGAATTTCCCAGGCATATATGCACATGGGAGGCCAAGTCTGTAAGGGGGTCATTTAGGCTTTCAGGTTTAAATACAATACCTACTTATACATTATTATCCTCAGTGTGTACTACCCTGAAATTCCCCATTCCCGGTGCTTGTCCCTGTAAGATTCTGGAGTCTAGGTCCGTATACTGACTTCCCCCCAAATCCCAAGCATGTGTCACCTCTACCATCTGCCCCAAACATGTATCTCCTCGTTTTCCTCTCTTGGTGAACGCCTGTTTCTCAGGTATTAAATTATTTATCCTGTCAACACAAGTCAAATACAAACATTTATCCACCACTTCTTCATTTACAAATATTTATTGAGCACCTACTATGCACCACACACCTTGTTTGTTAGGCTCTGGGATGCATGTGGAATGAGACCACCCCTGCCCTCATGGAGCTTACAATCTAGTAAGGGAAACAGACAATACACGGTGAGCCAACACATAAAATAAACACAGGTTGTGATAAGTGCCATACAGAAATATAAATAGTGACATGATAAAGGGTAGTTAGGAAATACCTACTTTTTAGATAGAATGACCACAGGCGGCCTGAGGTGGTTAAAAGCTGAATTTGAAGCCTACCTTGCCACTTACAAGCTGCATGGCCACAGGCAAGTCACTCTCCCTCTCAGGCTGTTTCCACATTTGTAAAATGGAGACAATCATACCAAACTCAACCAATGCTGCTCATCAACGGTTAATGATCATGAGAACTTCTCAGTGTCTTCTCACTGCTAAGGCCCTGCATGATTTCTCACACTCTTCCTATTCCTTAGCAAATGTGCAGCTATTCTGAACACTGTCAGTTCTCTTGACAACTAATCAACTGCCACGGTCCTACTCACTGGACACCTCCACGGGATCAGCTGCCTCATCTGTGAGCTACTGTAACACCCTCTATTTTGCCTTTTACCACTGCACTGTCATCTCCCTATTTCACTCATCTTTATTCTACTGAATTACAACTTTGGTGAAGGTAGGTATTTATCTACCTTGTGTTCTGAATGCCTGATACAATGCCTGGCATGTAACACAGGACCTCATATTTGATGACTAAGACTTCTGTAAGCCAAAAGCAGCAGCAGAGAGGTGAAAGACATTCAGAAAGGAGGGAGCGTGATGAATTAAGGTCCTGAAGATGGCAGGAGACAAGAGTCAAAAGTCCATGGGGCTAAACTGGCCTTCGGGCCCACCTCATCCTGAGACTGGATTGAAGAATGAAGATGGGCACACGTGGAGAGAAATTATGCTGACAAACTGAATCTTCTGAGCGCATTAGGAAGCAAGGTCATCTGCGGAGACAGGTGTGGTTTGAAAAGGAGCAACATTTGTAATAATCAACAAGAATGGGCAAAAGGAGCTTTTGATGCCAAATCAAAGGACGGATGGGTGACCCTGGAGGAGGGATCTGGGATACTTTTGAGGCTGTAATAATGGAGGAGCAGTCTAAGGTGGACGAGAAGTACAGAGAAAATACAAGGGGCTAAATATTGATTGGGTGTTTCAGTGCAGGAAAATATCAGAGGTAACCAAAAATCTCACAAGCTAGACTGCTGGATGGATCATCTGCCAAAATGCTGAAGACTGAGAATGACTAAAAAGTTAAGAGATGGCAAGAAACACTGAGTCAGGAAGTGAATGAAGCCTTCAGCAAATCCAAGGACGTGGTCAGGTTACTTGGTTAAGAGTAAAAGCAGCTAACAGTAGAACGTGCTGCAAATGGAGCAGATTTTCGTCAGAGGCCTGGGGAGAAATTATTTAGAAATTACAAGAGTAAGGGCAGCAACCACCCACCTGTTAAGTTATGCGGAATGTGAACACGGCCACACTGGTGAGAGGTGCAGGGGATGACCAGACTTAAGGTGACAAGGCAGGGAAGAGAAAAATCCAGAGAAAAGGTGGAGATGCAGCGAGCATGCTTTAGCAGAGAGTGGATGGGCAACTGGGAGGGACTGGAAGATCTACAGAATGGGAACCAGTGAAAGCAAAAACAGACAACAAAGGAAGGTTGCACATCTTCAAAAGACTGCAGAAAAACAAACATGAGCTTCACAGGCCCTTCCCTTTTGAAATCTCATGCTTAACATCAAACTCCTCACTGCCTCTCCTAAACGACTAATGTCCATTTTAACTGCATCCTCTCTCTGTAAACATATCCATTATCCTGGTTACCCAGGCTTGAGAAATGGACTCAGCCCCTCACTCCTGTTACCTATTCACACCACTGAATCTGGAGTCTTCCTCTGGAATGGCTCCAGGGTCCACTCCTTCCTTATTCCTGTGGCCATCACCTAAAATCAGTTCTCATAATCTTAGGTCTAGATAGCCTAGCTGATTAATATCACTTCCGTTTAGTCAGAGGGCTTTTGAGGTAGGTCTGTTTCAGACTCCCAAGTCCACTAAGAAGCTTACTTAAATCTGTTCCTTCATCTGTAAAATGAGAACTATACCACTTTCCTTTGTAGGGCAATTGTAAAGAATGAGACATTTTTGTAAAATTCTTAGCACAATGCCTGTTAGTAGGTAAGAATCCTTGATTTTTGAAAAGCTGATTAGGAGCCCTTGGAAGCCTGGGACCAAATCTTCTATTCTACTCTATCCCACACACATTTGTAAGACATGTGAATAGTTTGATGAAGGCCAAAGTAAGAGGCATATTCTGTTTTATAACACAACTCTCTTCTTCACTTGAAAGAGTTAAGCTTTGAGAACACAGAATGAAGAAGCTTTAAAAGCCATTCTGAAATAAAAAGCAGTCTGGGAAATTGATATGCCAATCAAAAAAATAATACACCCTGAACATCTGAGATAGCAATCTGTTTTTGCGGGTTTTTTTCTGTTTTTTGTTTTTGCCACAGAGCTGCCCTTAGGATGCCAAGTCACTGGAAACACAAAAGAATACAAAGTGAAACAAGCAAAGCTCAGCCCTGCTTTTGTTGGTCAGCCTTACCACTCTTCCATTTGGGTGCACTGCCTTTGGCTCAGGAGATCCTACTGGCTGTGGGGAGCTCAGAAAGCCCAAAATGGAGCCTACAGAAAGAGGAAAAAAGAAAGCTGGCTACTAAGGGCTGGCCCTAGGTACAAATGGTTTAAAAAAAAAAAAAAGTCAAAATCTTCTAACTAAAAATAGAAAATATAGACAACAGGCTATTTCACAGGGCTAGTAAAACTATGTGAAAAATTATTTGGATACCCTTAAGTAGGTGTACCTGGAACATGTCAAAGAGATGTAGCTGAAACTGAGACAGCCCAGGAAAATCTTTGCCAAGTACTTCCAAATCAGCCCAGCTCACCAGAGTCAGAAGGGTAGAGGGTCTTAGTGCTGATGCCAGCAGAGAGAGGAAAGGTACGTATTTTTGGAAAATATGGTTAAAGAGTTCTTCTCATAGCATACGGTTGGAATACAAATCAGTAAATTCATGTCTGGATAAGTGAATCAAGAACTACAAAAGTGTTTGTATCCTTGACCCAGAAATTCCATCTCTAGTAATCCATCCTAAGGAAATAATTTATACACAAAGACATTCACTTTAACTTTATGAGATGCAATCTAAAATGTCCAATGGGGAAAGGTGAAACGAATCATGGCACATCCATACAATGGACTATCATGCAATTAATAAAAGTTGACAGTTTTTAATTGACATGTAGACCGAGAAAAAAAACCGAGACACAAATTATATTGAGAATAAATAAAACTATGTAAAAACACGCACAAGGAGCAGAGAGACAGCCAAGAAATATGCACAAAAATATCGAAGTGCTTATTATTTTTCTTTATACTTTTCTGTATTGTCTAATTTTTCCACAATGAGCATGTATTACTGACATAAACAGAAAAAACAAAAACATTATTCAATCAGGCAAGCATTAAAGAAGAGTGGGCACTTTTATATAGCTTTATTTGTTTCTGTTACGAATTGGGACCGTGGCTCCTAATAACAAAAAAAGGGGGGCTTACAAACCAGTCATTCATTTGACAGGAGTAGTGGACTCTTAAAAAAGCAGAGGAATTCTTAAATTGTTTTCCACAAGTTTCACCATATTCATGTAGAACTGCAGCAGAAAAAATGGTGAATCAGACTGAATGAGCAATCACTGATCTTACTGACAATAAGCTCCCACAGCACGTGGATCCAGGGCCACAAAACACATCACACCCAAGTTTAAATGGCGCACAGCTCTGCATTTTTCAAAATGAAAAAAAATAGGAAAACAAGTGCTAACTTAAAAAGGGGGGGGGAGTACATAGTTTAAGTGCTTTTGTACCAATTGGGGGCTAAAGAGAAATAAAAAGCATATCTGAGAATTAAACTAATGCTTTGTAAAAATCAAATTTACTTTAAAAGACAAAATGTAACTAATAAATACTTTATTAGCAGAAGAAAAACAAACTTGGTTATAAGTGACTAGTGTCCAGGACTGGCCTGAAGGCAGAAGGCCTGAAAGGTCTAACATCAGGAATAGTCTCTGTTGAATACCACTTCACCTAAAATCCAACATTTTAATCTTTCTTCAAACTTTTTTAAGATTCTACCCTAGGGAAACTTGCTTTATGTCAAGAGTTATGGCTCAACTTACTTATACTTAAAACCCTCCACTAATCATAGTATTTTCATTCTAGCTTTCCTGAAGCACATTATAAGATAAATGCCACATAACCTAAATTTAACGCTATTATTTCATTTGGCCTTATAATTATCCTATGACAGATGCCAAGTATTTTTACCTTCTGGGCAGAAATGGAAATTACAAAATCCTAAAGTGGCTCACCTAAGGGTCAGAAAGCTAGCGAATGTAAGCAGAGTTTAGCTGTGAAGCCATATTCAGCACCAATTATGGCGGGAGTCACCAAATCAAGGAAAGCCCTTAACATTTCTGCGCGGATAAGGATCAAAACCACAGTGTGCCTCTGTTTTTAACTAGTAGCTGCAGTATGCAGTTCCTTTCCTTAAACAAGATACTCCACATAATCACTGGTTGGCTGACATCTACGTAACCGCTAAGACCACCTCCTCTGAAACTGCATTGCACTAGGTTAAGCAGAAATCTGGGCAAGCAAACTAAACTACTAAAAAGTTACAGTCTCAGTAGAAGTATCTGGTGACTGTGCTTTAAAAAAAAAAAAAAAGGATAATGACTCAATGATCATGCTGTTGTAAGGCAAAAGCATAAGGAAGAGTACTCACCTTCAAAGATACATACATAAAAACCCCAATGTTAAGATTACAAACTTAAACGTGTATTTTTAAAAATGTTAGTCACCTGTATAAATTAAATTTTATGTAATTTCAGTATAAAGCACCACAAATGAACACTAAAACTGTTCACATAAAATAGTAAAAAGGAAACAAAGCACAACTATAAAAGCACAGAGGTATCGGTTACAAGAACCAAGTAAATAATTTCTGTGAATATATTTTCATTTAACCTTATAAAACTTTGTTGATTACACTGGGGAGGGGGAGTCTGAAAATCTAAAGGGTAACAAAATGGTAACAAATATACATCATTTATTTATTAACAAATTATACCACACAAATCGGAGTTACGTTTTCTATCTGGTTACAGAGTTAACAGAGATTGCATCTGTATTTAGAGCAGCAACATAAAATTTGACGAGGAGGAAATTCCCTATGTGGACCAAAGTCCTGTAACATGGACTGGAAATCTAATGACTAAGAAGGTAAAACTGGCAACGATGGTGCAACTACTGCAAGAAGATTCCGGTTTCCACGTTTTTAATAGTAAGCAGCTCTCCAAAAGGAATAATATATTAATTTAAGGGATGATGTTGCCAAAGGAGGGATGATGTAGAAAATCACATGAAATTAAATCAGTTCAAAAGGAGCACAGCAGCCATAAAAACTTGAGAAGGTGTTTAAAAACAAAAACCACCCAAGCGGTGACAAGTCAGCTTCCTGGAGTTACACCAACCCTCAAGTAATGTGATGTGTCCCTGCTCTAGCTGAAACTGGTATTCTTCATCTAGGCGCTTCAGTCTGAGAAATCAGTTAGATTAGTCCTTCTTTAAAAGGGTATTTTATTTTTAAAGTAGATACAGTTAGGAAGAGAAAGATAAACATTAGAGAAGTATTAATTCCTTGAGAACTCAAAAATTTAGGGAGCCAAATGAAACAAAGGGAAATATAAAATGTGGACAGAAATGTTCCTCTAAGGGTAAAACTCGGTCTCCTGAGGGATTTAAAATCAAACACACTCTGAGCGAGCGGTTTTCAAGACAGGCTGCAGGCCCATCCTCCCCAGACCTTCCTTACTTTAAATTCACATATTTCTAACTCTGCATGTCCTTCATGGTATCAGGAAAGATTTCCTTGTAAAAAAAGGAACAGGAAATCCGATGCAGTCCCCGTGCCTTGCCGTTGTTTGTGTCTTCTAATTAAGTTTGAAAATCATCACTGAGACTGTACTGGTGAGAAATGTGACCAGAGTTCTAAATCATATCTACTTTGTTAGTGTCACTAAAATGTGAAAAATTTCAACAAAGATTTGTATATTATTCTATAAAATAAATGAGCAAAATAAGTTTCCAGGGAGAGATTAAACTTTGTTAATCCCACCTTCCCAAAATCTGTTATTCTACTGCCTCAAAGCTCTCAATGTTTCTGGTCAGTGTAAACAAAACGCTAATGAACATTCTAGCCACAGGTTGCTCCAAAAACATCTCATTCAATATTCAATGGCTGCACAGAATTTCTTTTTTGAGAAGGCAAGCCCAATTTTGTAGAAATCTCTAGAATGAGAATGTACAATTACCAAAAATAACACACATTATGTCAGGGCAGAATCTGCATAGTGTTCTTCAGCACAATCACTGATACCAAGCAGCCGAATCCCAGAACTTCCCTCTGCAACTACTAGCAAACAACATCAAAGTGTAAATGACAACCAGGGAAAAATAAGTAACACAAAGGCCATTTTTCTTTGATGGAATCAGGAAGAAAAGAGGAACTGCAGGAAGAAAAGTGGAGCCAAGCTCTGGACACTTAGCAAGACTTCGTTACTTGATGAAACAGGACAAATCTCCGTGGAAAGGACTCTTTCAGCAAACATGACTTCTTTCCATGTATTTTTTCCTTCACATCAGGTTAAACAAAAGTTGCTGTCATTTTAGAATCACTGATTACATCTTTTAGTTAGAAAAAAAGTTTACTTGAATATTTACATAATTTTATTGCTGTTTATTACAACAAAAAAAATTTTAACCGATGTGTATAGAATCCATCCAGTAACATATGAAATTGAAATCCGTCTCTGGAGAAGATACAGTTATGGCTGAATGTATCTGATGCTCAGAGTACAGCATGAGTAAGAAAAATCCTTGCATGTCATTTGGTTCTTGCTGCAGTCATCTGTGCTCATCTCTCAGAAAGCAAAAGAATCCATCTGACGTTTCAATAAATATCAAAGTAATTGTTACCAAAAAAATAGCTTCCATGGACCAGAGATCCAAGAAAGAACAGTTTTGATGAATGATTCCTAGAACCGAGTGAGTCCTCCTTTAGTCCAATGAGATGATGTCAGGAATGTTACTTCCACTGCTGGTTATGACCCCTGTCTCACTCCTGCTGCTGGATGAACTAACATGAGTACTGCTTTCATGGGGGCTGGTGGTGGTGACAGACGTACTGCTTGCTGTTAGGGGTGAGGTGAGACTATCCAAAAACATAGGAGGACAGTACTGCTTGAAACAAACAATGATGCCGATGAGGAAGAGGCTACATTGATTTTAAATAAAGAGACTAGAAATTGTTAGATATGCACAAGTGATAGCCACATATTTAAATCCCAGTGGGATTTAGAAATTTCTCAAAACTTCACATCTTTGGATGGAAGGTGGCATGAATTTAGTTAGCTAGTTTACTGTTTAGTGAGTGCAGCATATTTTTCATTTTCTCAAATCTTGTAGGATTTGTTTGTTGACCAAGTATATAGGTACAAGTACAAAAATGTCAACAATAAACTTTTAATAGTAAATATTGGCACCACAATTATGACTCATACTTAACCTCCAAAAGAATTTGCTCACTAAATGTATTTACACTTGGTTTAAATCATATCAAAAAGGCTAGCAAATACTTATTTCCAATGGTATTAAGCAAAAATGCCAATGCAAAATTCAATAATTCTTTCAAAATTTAGTATCAATCAGAACCTTTAGGAATAATGTTAAGACTGATCAACTCAATAGTGCCATCTGAATCCTTTGGACATACATGAAATGATACCTGTGTAATCAGGAGCATAGCATTCATTCTAAAATAGAGACTTCATGGCAGCTATCACAGGATGTTCAGAACAAAGGTGTATCCCACATAATAACAAAATTTTGGAATAAATCTTAAAGGAGATCTGATCTAATCTTCCTTGTGAGACTCAATACCCGCCCTCCAAGAATTCATATTTCAAGTTTCTTTACCATCTTGATCGCTGACTCCCAAATTCAGACCTGAGTTTAATACTCTAATGTCGTCCAAGAGAAGTAGAGAAGACAGGAGCTAACAGCTTTATTTTATGTCACCAAAGAATATTTTATGTGAGAAACAGCACCACTGACTTCAGTAAAGCAAGTGGGGTCCAATATATACAAGAGGAGAAGTCCTAAAAGTATGTCTTTAGATTAACTGTATCAAAGAAGATCAGTAAAGATATCCTATCAGTATCATCAATTCTATAAACTTTTCAGCCTATCATTAGACATACTAAGTCACCAAACAGGAATTTAAAACTGAAGCTGTTTCAACTACATGATTTTCCAAAAGATCTTAAAATGGCAACGACAGCCCCAGGCTTACACTGCCAGTCAGTGGAAGAGCAACAACTAACATTCAGGCTGCCTTACCAAAAAAAAGCAGTTTAGTGGTTAGGATGGATTGTGGTCTTGGTTCATCAATAAAACGAACGTCATGCACAAAGAGATCAAAGGGATATTGGTTAAGGGTGGGGGGGGAGAAGGAATAGTTCTTAAAAAGCTTCTGAGAAGCTCTAAAGTTCGAAGAATCGTAAGGCACTAAACTATTTTCAAATCAGATCAATTCTAATTTTCCACTAATACTGAGGAAACAGTCTGGAAAAAAGCCCAGAAACTTACGTTTTATCTCTATTTCCTCTCAGGCCATTTTTGACTGCCTGGTAATAAAAAGGTACTCTCTTATTTATAAGACGAATGCTAGACACCACAGTACTGCTACCGATAGGCCCTGTAAGTTATAATACTCAAGTTGCAGCCAATTCACCTCCAACTCTGTAGTCTTCATGCGTAATTGGCACATAACAGCACGAAGGTAAGAGGGCTTAAGGGGGCACTATGGAGGTAAGGAGAACAAATCTAAGGATTCTCAGGAAAACTGAAGGCACCACCTCACCCTTCCACTGGCTTAACAAAGAAGTTAGCCTGACACTAAGTATGCCAAATAGCACTATGAAATCAAAACCCTCTGGGTTCCAATGTCACTTTTTTAAAGGATGATTCTCATAAAAATCAGTAATATTTTAAGCCTGAAGATTCCATTTCCCAGAAAAACATATAGCTACCTCTGCTATAGAATCTACTGATGTAACAAAGTCAACTCGAGGTGAGAAGAAATTCCTCATTCTATACGTGTTACCCTAGGCCCAAATTTCCAGTGCTGTTTTGGTGATGAGATACAGAACCCTGACATAGGAGGTCGACAAGAGATTTAGCAACCTCTGTGGCCTACGAAGCAGTGGTCTGTGGGTCTTCTTCCGGCCCTCCCTACCCTTGGCAATTCTCTCCAAGTCTCTCTGGTGCCCTTTCCCCCTCTGCTTCTCCCGTGCCTTTCCCTCCTCTGCTCTGCCTCTGCTATATGCCTGTCAGTCCAGGCTTACTGCAGGTCTTCATGTTGGGACTCTGGGCTACCGAGTTTCTTATGGCTGGCAGAAAAACAGGAATGACTGGTTTATAGGAACTTTAGATTGAGGCATCCCCAAAGTCTGAATCTGACTGCCTCTAAACACAAGGAAGAATCAAACTAATGATTCAAGCCTGTTGAACCAGCTTCCGCTCTTTTCTACATATAGAACGAGTGTTTCACAAATAATCTCTGTGAAGTTTTAACTTCTGCGCATCACTGCTTCCCCTCATTTTAATCACTCAAGCATTTGTAAAAAATGCCAACTGATTATATTAAACTAAATAAAATATAATTAAAAATTCAGGTATTAAGTCAAAATATCATAAATTTAGAAACAGCAACTTTATTCCTCCAAATAAAATTGTGAAATATTTATATAGCAATTCCTTTCCATCAAGTTAACTGAAAGTTGACTGTCCTGATTTTATGCAACTGGTCATTTTTAGTTAGTATGACATAACCAACAATCAAATACAAATTAGTTGCTTAAATTCAGGATACATACCTGGGGATCAACTGGAATAAGGGAAAGAAAATCCAAACCTAAAACAAAAATGCTTTGTTAATAGTTGTCTCATATTTTGGAGACAAGAATTATTTCCCAAAACCATTTTGTCTTTATCATGAGTCATTAAACATTTGGGTAAGTGCTTACCATTCTACCATAGAGAAGTTCAATACCACAATCAGTGATATTTAAAGTGCATAAAACGCCAAAATGAACATATTCCCTCACAACACAACTGGAAAAACCACCTCCCAGAGACTTAAGGGTCCAGTCCAAAAATTTCCAAAGAAATAAGAGTAGTCAAAGCAAATTTTTCCCCTTCATCACTTAACAGAATGAGAAGCAATAAAAATGATGAGAGAATGATCTGGATTCGGACCATTAAAAAAAACATACTTAGGCTCTTAAGATACTTCACATTTATTTTTTAGAAATACACCACATTGAGCTTCATCTAAAATAGCACTTCTCAAACAGATGTCTGTTTCATGGATCGCTCTCTGTCACCTTGTCCCCACATCAAGAGTCGTACACAGTTCAACGCTCTGCACAAAGCAAGCACTTGGTTACCTGCTGCTCACTAACAAGTCAAATCTTAGTAGGGTTTACTGGGTTATAAGCTAATGCAGTTTTCTAAACCAAAGATCTGGGATTCTCCAATTATGCTTTAGAAACAGGAATGTGGAAAAGTTTGCCCAGTAATACAATTTTGAAGTATTAAAATTATAACAATAAATAATAAAAAAAATTTCAGCTCTGAAAAGTCTAGCAATAAACTTCAAAATCAGTCCCCCTAAACCTCTCTGACTGAATTTTAAAACATTAAAAAAAAATTACTAGGTATAGGTCAGTGAGACAGGCCAATTTCTGTTTAATTCTCTATGAACTTTTATATGCTGGCATTCAATGTCACCTCAAATATAACAATCAAACAGAATAAAAGTCTGATATTAGACTGTTACTCAAAATAGAGAAATTTGTGGAAATGATATTTAAAATATTTAATAACCAGTATGAGTAATTTATACCTCTTTTAAAGTCTATTTATTCCCTTATAATCTGTAAGGATATGATAAAAAGGCTTATCAAGTGATACAAGCTATAGCACCAGTCATTTGAAAGAAATCAGTTTCTAAAACATTTTTAAAAACTGTTGATACGGCTTTTCACTCCATATGCTGTCACTAGCTGTATGACACAAGGGAGTCTGAGCCAACACTGGACAAAGGGGATCACAATTTTTCCAATGACTTCCCCATTATACTCATAATCAGTAGATGACATTATCTCAGTCAGCTGAGAGTTTCTCTTCTCACTGATATTATTCAGTAAATCCTCTGCTTCTGCTGAACAATAATTCAAAATCTGTCTAGCCCTTAAAATACCTTCTGAATGTTATATATTCAACATTTATATTATTGACTAAGTCACAAAGATAGTTTATTAGCATGTCCTTTAATTGGCTTAATTTTATTAATTTGGTTTTGCTTCAAATGGTGTAACATTTTTCTTTTTATAATAGCTTCTGCTTTTTACAGCCTACTTAATTTTATATGTTCAATCACTTTTAATGTTTGTTGAATCACTCGGTCCATTTGAATAACTTAAACCTTTCTTATAAAGCTGAAGAAAGTATTACCTCTTGCAATATTGTGTATGAAAGCCAAATCACTCAAAAATACGCATTTTCTAAATGTTTAACTATCCCCACTTCATAACTGCAATTTAAATAAATATACAGGCCGGATACAATTTTCAAACTGTGCAGCTCCAGCACTGGAGGCTGCCCATCAAGGTGCAAAGATTCTTCGTATTTTCATTATTTCAATTTCCAGCTCTTCAGATGTACTTTAATTCTCTTTGATGATCATTTCATGTGTGCCAGTCAATATATACTGATAAAAGATTTAAGACATTTACTTCATCTGTATCTTTTGACACCTTATCCAAGGATAACGGAATACGGTGACTTATAATATGCCATAATAAAACAACTAGAAATGTTTCTAATATTGGTTGAAACTCTTGACTGTGTCCCTAGCATTACACAGGTGTTCTCCACACAAAGTCAATATTTTAAGTCAAATATTTCTCACTGAAACCATTTTTCTCAAACACTAACACTGAAGTTTGATACAGTATTTCAGATGTCATTTCTTCTGACAAGAAACTTTAAACTATCATCAAAGTCTTGCATCTCACATTTTAAGTATACTTATTAAAACTCCTATATGAAATAGATAGTTTCATGAATATGGATTAAAATGTTACTGCCCTGTTTTGTAGTTTAGTAAAATGCTGTTTTCTTATTTCACCGTAAGTTTCAACTGCAGCATGTTGTACTGATACATTTTTATGCCCACCTAAGTATTTCATGGTTGAAAATGCTCAATTATTTTTAACTAAAAAGCAGGCAGTGTTAAAATTCTGACGGTACATTCTAAATATTGTTTTATTAACACTGATAAAATTGTAGTTTTTAGATTTTAAGTGCTTATGTCAAACTGACTCTACATGTCTTATTAATAACACCACATTTTCCTTGAGCCATGAACTTTAACAAAACATGATTGCTACATGATTAAATATGTAAATGTTTAGCACTTTCCAATTTTAATGATACAACTTTTGAGCACCATTCGCACCTGACAATATGGCACTAGTAATAATAAGGCAGTCATATTTTTTCTTGAAATAATCAAGCTGTTTTCCATTCCATAAATACAAATTATTTGTTTTATTTTGCATTCATTGTTGCACAGTATCAGGAGGTGTTCCAAGCTGCAGTTCATTATTAATATCATTTCTTCTTTGTTCTCCTGCAGATTCAGAAGATTCATGTTTATGATGTTTAAAAGGAATGTTAAGAAATGTATTAAAACTTTGTCATCTCTCCATTCTTGATGTTCTATTTAATATTTTATTATAAATTATTAAATTTATAAATATCAAAACTTTGCACAATAGGACTAATTACATAAAAATTATGCACAAAAACCCCAAAATAATTGCTAACTACAAAAGAGCACATTAACATATAAAACCAAAGTAAAAACTGAACTATTTAGATATAGTAATTGCTACATAATTCATAGATGACGTTAAACTGGTAATTTTTCTAAAATACAATAGATCCTATTCTGATCAATTTATCAACTGGTAAGAAAGCACTTCAACACCTCAATAACCAGTATCCCCATACTGGTTTATACCGGCCAAATATCAGCCCTGCATATTAGTCTTAGGTCCTTAATACCAACTTGAAATGTATTTTACGAAATACACAGTTAACATAACTTATTGCTTCTTAAATCTGCACATTTTATAAATAGTCTCACTTTATGCCCAAATTCTGAATTAACGTAAATTCCCTAAAATTAAAAATTCTCTCAAGACTCACATAATTTGAAAACAGAGCAAGTGATTCATAAATTGTGGCTGTTCTATTCCTAGATGGCCAGGGTCGCTTTAGTAAACAAAAAGGTTTTTCAGCATTAATTTGTATTTCAAGGTTTTTAGGAACACAAATTCTTCAGGAATGCTTATTTATAACACATACTAAGACGATATGTGGACACTCTACAACCTCATTTAAAACTAGACAAAGTTAAAGGAAAACATGGCAGTTAGGAATTAAGTATCTCTGAGTTCTGTCAGTCTTATGGACCATGAAACCTCCCCTGTATCTTGGCATCAAGTTTTGTACACAACAAATAAGTTTTAATTGGTGCCGACTGGGCTTAACAATGTTTTAAAATACCAATTTCCTAAGTACATATGGAGTAAACACAGTTAAGTTGGCTTTTTGAAAATTTTTGATAGATACTATTATTGGTCTATTTGTCTTGATTAAATTTTATTCGAATAATCCAAATAAATTTCAAGTGGCAAGATTACACTAGGCCAAATAACACAACTATCGACTGTTTCAACAACACAAATTTTGCCCAACAGAATATACACTGTGCTTAAAATAAAGACCTCATTAAGAGGGTAAGAAAAATAAATTGTAGGTCAAAATTAACTTCACAAATCTAGAAAAGAAAATTAAGAACAGGAGGAGGGAACTGTATTCCATCAAAAGGGCCCCTCAGAAAAAAGGGAAGTCATGAATACAAGAGGCACTGGTTTCAGCTTGCTCAAATCTGATTGACAAAAAATGTCTACCAAAACAACGGCTACGGAGGGAAGAAAAGTGGGGGGCACAGGCTGAGGGGGTTTCCAAATTTTATAATATGGCCTTGGTTCTAAGGTAATTCAAGCAGCACTGAACTTTTCAAATGTTAATATACACCTAAGAGATATCCCTAAATATTAAGCAGTGCTCTAAGGAAACAGCTGGTAGATCCTGTTTTTACAGAGGGATAAAAGCCCACAGGGTAAAGCTATGGGTAATGTTAACCCCATTCTACAGCACTACGTTCTGAAGCTGTGACGGACTACCAAGAAGATCATGAGAAAATAATCTCCTGAACCTGTGAAGCTTCTATGATAAAGAAAATATTCCTTAGGAGGGAGAGTAAAGTCCATAAAATTTTCCTACTATCCTACTATATTTCCAATCATCAGGAATCTATAGATTGGTCTGTAGTTAAAATGATAGGAATTGAACGTGATGCATTGAAACAGATACTACCTTTAAATGAAGCCTTCAAATTTCCTTAGTATTTCTGTTTAAATTTTGACACTACATTTGCTCCACAGATTAAAAGTAAATAAAACTTGGTAACAAAGTACAAGAACTCTTCACATACCTGGCAAATCTGATGACATGCTTGATATTGGCGTGTGGTGGAATGGTACTGAGTAGTCTGTTAATGAAGGCGGAATAGCAGCAGGATCAACCGAAGTCACACTGGGCACCCTTACAGAAGATGGCTGATACATGAGAACCCTGTTTTAAATAGCACGGGAAATTACAAACAATCTGGCTGTTAGTTCACAGGAGACAAGGGCTGCACCACCGGGCATTCTCAGCTGTAAGTGCACTAAATTTCAACACAACTACACGGCGGCTACTCACTACACAGTCCTCCACTCTACTCTCCTCTTTCTTAACAGTCTTCATTTTAACATGAATGTACATTGGCTCGCAGCAGCAGCTGTGACGTAAGAGCAAGTTGGCATTAAAACATCATGTACAGTGCTGGAGCAATACAGAAAACTGTCATCCACAACAGAAATATACTGTACATACGCTATTATTAATGTATGTGTAACACAGATGTGGATATTAGTAATTTTATCTATAAAGACATTTAGAAATAAAATAGAGGACTCCAAAGATTTGACATAAATCACGGCACCTTTATAAGTGAAGCTACTTACTATAGCTCAACCAGAAGCTCTTTCACTCTAATCCAAACTGTGTTAATTATCAGCAATCTTATCTGAGAATCACCTGAGCAAAGATAGCCAATCCTAAAGCCAGCCAACCTGATGACAATAGGCAGCAGTCAGAAATTAGAATAAGATGATTTTTCAAGATCCAAGATAAAATATCCGGAAATAAAAATGTTAAGTTACTATGATACCATCTACTCTAAAATGGTTTATAGACTTTGAAATTAACTAATCATGCTAAGAATACAAATTAAACACACTTAAAAAATACATTATAATTGGTTTTATTCATATATATATACATATATACACACACACATATATACACACACACTATATATATATGTATATATATATATATATATAAAATCAGCTTTATAATTTCAAGAAGCAGTATAATTATCATATTTTTTAAAATGTCAGGAATAAAGAGAGATGACTTGGCATTCTATCTATTTAACCTTCATTTTCTCTTAGTTGCCCAAGCTCAACAATTAGAACCTCACAAGAAAAACATCTTGAATGTACACAAGAAACTAAGTAATGTTAGGGACTCTATGGCTGCTGGTGGTCATCCTTTTTGTCCATCATCTTAGCGAGGCTGCAGGGGTAACAACTGCTCTCCGAGCTTCCTGATGTCACCCAAGGACGACAAGAAGAAAACAGACGCAGGAAAGTCAGCCAAGAAAGATAAAGACCCAGTGAACATATCTGGGGCCAAAACCAAATAGGAACAGTCCAAAGGCAGATTTTGGAACCTAAGATCAATAATAACCCGGTCTTGTTTGACAAGGGCCCCATATGACAAACTCTACATGGAAGGTCCCATCTATAAGCTAGTAACCTCAGTTGTTGTCTCTGAGAAACTGAAGATTCACAATTCCCTGGCCAGGGCAGCCCCCTTCAGGAACTCCGTAGTAAAGGACTCCTTAAGCTGTTTTCAAAACACGGTGTTCAAGTGATTTACGCCAGAAATACCAAAGGTGGAGATACCCCTACTGCTAGTAAAGATGCATAAACAGGTCCCACCAACTGTACACTTTGAAAAATAAAATTTATTAAATAAAAAAAAGGAGAGGGGACAGGAGAGGCACAGGGACATTAATGTTAGCATCCCAAAGCACTGCCGGTGAACTAATGGTAAGCTTAATGAGAGAGGCACAAAATTACATAGTGGGAAGGAATCATTACAAAAATGAAGAAAGTAAACCCAACAGCAATTGAGCACCATGGTCACCAAGCTAGACTGAGATGACCACTAGGACCTCCAGATGCCCTTTCCTTTGGTTGAAACACTTCAGGTTACTGCTCTGATTATTACATACTAGCGATAAGAATTGCCTACATAGTTGCAGGACACTTTTCATACTCTAAACAACTGACAAAACTACTTCATGATCTCAATTTAAATCTCAAACCACTGAAATAATCACAACCTATTTAGACACTGGAGTCATTCTAAAACTAGTTTGCATGATGACATGAGGATCCTGTCTAGCTCTTACTCTATATTCTTTGTCAAAAATACAGACGTCACTGGAAAATGAAGTCATCTTGAGAGTACATATATAGCTGCTTTGGCAACTAGGTTATTCTCAGCATAGCGAATAAGTAACATAGGTCAGAGTTCAGAAGTCTTAAAAATGGATCTATAGGAAACATAACATGCTTGAGAAAATTAACAGAAGCCTGGTACTTCAAACACATTTTCCAGAGGTAGATGAAGATGGAAGTCATCATCCAAAGAGCAACCTGCCTGGCTTAGAATCAGAAGGCTTCTTGGCCTCCGATGCTACTTGGAGACCTAAAACCACAAGCAGGAGGTAAGCAATACTAGAACAGACTGACTCTGGAGGAGGAAAGAATGAACTGGGGATGAAATAAAATAAGTTATGTTGTATTAAAGCACATCTTTTCTTAGAGGCTTGAAAACAGTGGTCCTCTACAGGGATGAAAGTACAACGGGTAATCACCAAAACTATTTTCAAATTACACACGATCCTACCTCCCACACAGGAATGTGTATCTGTAATTGGGGGAGGGAGGACAGGGGCTAAGAAGGAGAGGGACTGGTATTCTCATGCTGAGGAGGGGGTTAAAGTGACTCTGATTATTCTGGCTGTCTCGTAGTATTAATATCTTGATCGTATTATTTTAAATGTAAGAGACAAGCTTTTGAAGATACACACACACATCACACGTGCACATGCCTGTGCCCACCTTCCTCCTGCTCTGCCTTCTCTTCCTTGATATCTCACACTGAAAAGTTTCTGTCTTGATCCTGAATTGACCTCTGAACTTGAATCAGATTTATAGGAGACAACAACAAAACTCACTCTCCTCCCCAGCTCCATTACCTACACCTGTAGCATCAAGTCAGCATCGCAAGACACAGTCTAGCACCACAGTAACAACTGATTATTGCATAGGTTCTGTTCTCATAACATGAAACTTTAAGTAACTACTCCTTGTTTCTCCAATACAAAATGCTGACTGTCACATGTGAAAATGTCAAAATCCAATGAAGGTATAAATTATTAGATCAACATCTAAAACCCTAGCAAACATCTAAAAGACTAAATTATTTTGTGTAGATTAATTTCTATTACCTGAACTTTACAACCATTAATACAAATTCCATTTTTATAGAATCGGTAAATTAGTCAGTTGTGACCATTATTAAATCATGCACTGGTAGCAGATTTTGGTTCTAATCAGAATGTTCACAAGGACTACATTCAGAAAGGTAAATGATTCTAACATCTATGCAAAAATAGATGTATTTATAAATACAGAATAACAGGGACCATGGAGAAATGTAAATGGCTATATCTGGTGGAATTATGGGTATAAAAATGTTTAACTATAAAGCAATAAAAAAATTTAAAGTTTGTAACATGTTACTGCCTCTTCACAGGACTGGTAAATACACACACAGGCATAGGTATGCATTATCCATGTGTACATATATATTTTAAATTTTTGTAGCTTTATCCATAACATCACAGCACAAAGGTAAACTGCTAGGACACTGCTAGAGAGCAAATATTAGTATTCCAGACTGTGTACTGGATCACTGAATTCATCATACTTGGCCCAGACTTAGATGTCTGAAAATGAGTTAACAGTTCAATAACTTTAATTTTTATCCATAAATCTGAAATCCCGTATGTGCTCCCACTTTATCATACAAACATAAAAAAGACTGAATTTTGTTACCAATTCCAAATGAGTCTTAATCCACAGAAATACTTATCTCTATACTTCTCTACGCCTGTCTTTAGAATACCTTATTAGTGACAAAGTAATCATTCAATGGTTCAGGGAATGGGGTGGGGACATAATATTTAAAATTATCTTAAATGTAGAAAAATATCAGAGGTTTTTCTAACAGTCTTAGATTAAGGTGCCAGTGTCTTCTGACAGGTACTGTATGACCACCACATTTAAGGACTAGAGTAGGTATTCAAGGAGAGAGGCTAAAAGGATTACCATCAAAATGTTAACAGAAGTTATATCTAGGCAGAATGCATTCTACCTCTTGATTATAAAACAACTGTAAAATTGTTTTTAAGAACAATTTCTAAGGGTGCCTGGGTGGCTCAGTCGGATGAGCGTCTGACTCTTGGTTTCAGCTCAGGTCATGATCTCAGGGTTGTGGGATCAAGCCTCACGTCAGGCTCTGTGCTCAGCGAAGAGTCTGCTTGGGATTCTCTCTCCCTCTCCCTCTGCCCCTTCCACCACTCACATGCATTCTCTCCCCCTAAAATAAACAAATAAATCTTAGAAAAAAAGAAAAGAACAATTTTTACTAAAACAATACTTCTTTAAAAATAACTGCTCTCTGGAATGTACCTGAAAGCAAGTTGTCCTGTTTTCTCATTCTCTATTCTTTCTCATTCGCTTACTATCATTAACCAAGAAGTCCCATGATAAACTTATGCAGCAGAGGAAAACCATGAAAATTCTAGATGCTAAGCCACAAGACAATATGAAAAGGATGACCAAGAACAAAACCGGAAAAGCATTAAGAGTTGGAAGGGATTACAGAGATGATATAACCATAGCATGAGTCTCCATGACACCCACTAGGACAGGTGGCATCCACTCTACCTCAATACAGAAAATATGATTTTAGCACAAAACATCAACTTTCCTAGTGTTCAGCTCCAATGGAAAGTCTTTTCATGTTATCTTCCCTCCACTGGACTTAGATCTCCCAAATGTTATAACATAGAATAAACTTAATCCACTTAGTCAATGATTTCCTTTTAAGAACTACAAGATATTCACATATTTACATATTATATATTCTCCTGTCCTGGCTTAATAGCTTCAGTCCTTAGACCCACCCATCCACCATGCTACAGTATGCACTATTTACCACCTTGTTCCCATCCTCTCATAATCAACACTGACTAAAATGATATTAAGTAAAAATCATCTAGCCTTAAACAGAATAAAAGTAGTGTGGGTATATATCCTGGACACTATGCTTCTTTCATCAATGCAGCCTAAGAATAAATCAGCTTCGGTGGTAAACCCTTCAAACCATTACATGGATTCTGATATTTCAAAGAGTTTCTACCAGGAATGGCTATTAATGAACTAAATACCTTTCCAGAATCCATTAAGATGACTATATAGTCATCCTTATGACACAATCCATTTTATCAATATATTTCCTAACAATAAAGCATTCCTGGATGAACCCTACTTTGTGGTAATGGACACCATTTTAAAATATAATTAAATGATTTTCTAAGACTGAATTCAGAATTTTCACTGGTCTTTCTATTGTGAGCCAGCTTCATTCTGTATGGTTGTTAATATGTAAATCTCATTTGGATATTGGGAATTAAGTTGATTTCATGGAATGAGCTGGGTAGCTACAACTTCTAGACTTTTTAAACCAAAATACAATGAGTATAATTCCATTTATATAAAATGTCTAGAACTGACAAATTCAAAGAGATGGTAAGAAGATGAACAGCTGCCTAGATTTGGGGTGTGAATGGGGATTAACTACAAGTGAACATGAGAGAAGTTTACGATGTGTTGGGAATACACTAGAACTGAATTGTGATGATGACTGGGCAACTCTCTGAATTTACTAAAATCAATGAACTGGGCAACTTAACAGTTAAGATGGGAAAATTTATGGCATAAAAATTATACCCCAATAAAGCCATTAGAAAAAATAAGTGCACTGAGAGGCCCAAAGGACAAGACCGGCACACCCAAGTCTAACATAGTTTGTTCATGGGATGTCAGGAAAACCCTCTGCTACTAACTTGGAGGTTTCAAAATTTCTAAGAAGCACCTGTTGCTAGAAACTTAGAGCTATCACTTACTACAAAAGACAGCAATAGCTTCTACCACAAGAGTCATAAAATATACATGCTAGAATGCATTTACTTGCCCACAGTTTGCCCTGGAGAGGATGAAAATAGGAAGGCAACCAATTTTTATTGAGAGACTACCACATGCCTGACACTGAGCCTAAGCTCTCTATCTTATTGAAACCAGATGATCATCTTATGAGGTAGGCATTATTTAACCCCATTTTACAGAGCAGAAAAAGGAGGCTCACACAAGTATTTCAGTCAAGATCCCAGAACGAGTAAGCAACGGTATCAAAACTGGAATCCACACTTGTCAGATTCCCAATGCCACACTCCATTTTTATACCAGGCTTACTCACGTTGGTCTGTGATGCCAAATTTAGGTTCCAGAAAATGACAAAAAAGGATCAAATATGAAATAAATACTTAGACACGAGAAGACTTCAACTCTCACTTCCCAAAGATGTTAATAATTTCTTCATCAAAATTTTCTCTCCTTTAAACAGGTGCTCTCTTGAAAATATTTCAACTTAACAAACGCAAATGAAAATAACCTTCTAAGGTCATGCAACTCTCAAAAGACATTTACAAACCTGTACCAAGAACAGTTAGTTCCAAGTGTAATAAGCAATAGTGAACTATAAATTAACAAACCCTTTGGTTGGGCTGCTTTGTGTTTCTGACATAAAGATGCATTTCCTTTTGGCAGGAGGGTCTTCCTCTTCATCAGACGAGCTTTCTATTGTTAGGTCAATAACATCCACTTTCTTCTTGCTTGTCTCATTGGCAACAGTCACTGAACAAGGCTTACTGAGGACACTTGAACCTGATGTAGGGAAGAGAAGTAAAGAAAAAAATCAAAGGTGGGACACAAATAAACTCTAACCATAAGAGTCTTAACTGTGCAGCAAGTCCAGGAGAATATATAGCCAGTAAAGCCACATACTCTGCCCAATGGATAAAGACTAACTCCTTAACTCCAGACATCTGTTTGTACAGTGACTGTTTACCTGGGGAGAAGGAGTAAGCTCTATGCCTTGCCAGAGGGTCAAAGCCTCCTTCGGACAGCATGCTCTTATGTCCCCGGTACTGCCAAAGGATTTGTTCAGATTCTGCGGCTCACGCTGTCTCCCCAGGTAAGCAGTCATTTTATAGACAGCCTAGGGTTAAGGTCCAATCTCCAGCCATAGGCTAAGAGTGCGTGGCTTCACAGGCTGTGTATTCTCACGGATGTATGGCACTGTTAAGTCAGAATCAGATACTTCCACTCTAGCAAAGTAATGGTACTCATGTCAGAGAACATATAGGCCCCTCACCATAAGCCAGAACTTGGTAAAAATTTAAATCTTGATGAGCTGAAAAAACTCCAAAGTTCTCATTTAAGTTATTCAGACATTTAAAGCTTTTCTTATCAACAATCTATTAATCACTTATGTCCTCCTTCTGCCACATATACCATATGTTAACTCACCATTTCATAGAAATCATTATGCCCTGTAATCTGTTTAACAGAAAACTAATAATGCCGGCTAATAATGGAAAAGCAGCAACTAATCAACTAAATCACCATTCTTCGTGAAGATGAGGGAAACCTTGATCATTCTACCTACGGGTTCAGTAACAATCACAGGAGAATGAATTTTTTTTTCAAGTAGGTTCCACGTGGGCCCAATATGGGGCTTGAACTTACGATCTTCAGTTCAAGAGTTGCAAGCTCTACCGAATGGGCCAGCCAAGTGCCCCAGGAGAATGATTAATATTGACATCAATCTTTTATTTTTACTCTGAGTACCCATTATTCATTACATTGTTAGACTGTCAAATACAGTCAGCATAAACTTAAATGCAGTGAGTGGATTATGTCAGATAAAAAGAAAACTTTAGGTTCACCTACAGGTTTCAATTACTGTAATTGCCCTTAGTTTCCCCACTCAGTGTGGACGGGTATAGGGAGTTGAAGGTTGAGTATACACCCTAGGTAACCAAGGCAATGGTCAAATTCCTTTCCACAAAGAAACGGAAATAATCTGCTCACTTTTGTAGCAACTAATCTATGAACACCCACCCCCATCCTCCACTGACAGATTCTGTGGCCTCTCTAAACACACCTCCACTTGCAATTCCCCCAAAAGGTACTCTAAAAACAATCCTGAAAAACTGTCCGTAAAAATGTCATTTATAACTTTTCATTTTGTAACAAATACCATATATTAAAATAATTTTAGATGACTGCTTCATTTACTTTACATATAAAAATATACTATGAAAAAGCTAATTATAAGATGGTATAAACTTTAGCACATTTCTTAAGGAAAGACTAAAAATCATTTGGGGGAAATTACATATGTAACAGATGATCAAAAGGTAAAGTTCGCAAACTGAGCTGCAAATGTAGTTCTAGCGGCCAAAGTTAACAATAAAGACAGCCCTGCAGGAGTCTCATTGCTTTGCTCTCTGTGGCCATTCTGCACATACTTTCTATTTTTGTACACGGCTGGCTGGACACTTTCATAGCTTCTTTCTTCGGTCTCATTGGACACCAAGTGCCATCCTCTTGGAATTTGATCTCATCCACATCAGAACAGTCATTGAGAATTTCCATAAAAAGCCTATAGACCAATTAAGAAGTACATAAATGTAATCAACAGCTTTGTTCAAAGGGCAACTAACAAAGTAACATGTACACTGACTTGGAGACAAAAGTAATGCTATCTTTTTGGTGTTTCAATATTTCACATTTTACAACAACTATTACATCCCCTTACTCCTAGGTTTTAGATCTTTAATGAGCAACATAAGTGACTTACTGTATCATCTAAATAGCTAAGTATCATCTAAGAAATCAGTGACTACACAGAAAGACACCTGGAGCCTCCTAACTGGGACTGGCAGTGAAGAACCAACTCCAACACAACATATAAATCAAACATAACCAAATACAAAGGTTATTATACAAAAAATAATTTATAAGCTTATTATCAAGAAAAAAAGAATTATGAGGTGGGGGGAAAAGAGGATTAGGGACATAAAAAAAGTCTCAATAAATTTAAATTAACTCTGTGTACAAATTATGTTCTATGCCCATAATGAAATTTGAAATCTTCTTCAAAAAAATTTGTGGAAAATGCCCAAATATTTGGAAACTAAACAAAACAACCAATGAGACCAAAAAAAAACAAAACATAAAAATATAAATTAGAAAGTATTTTGAAGTGAATGAAAATGAAAATATAATAAAATGCGTAGAAAATACCTAAAGCAGTACTTGAAAGAAACAAATGAAATAGAAAAAAGAGAAAAATCAATGAAAACAAAAAGCTAGGACTTTAAGATCAATAAAATTGACAAACTTCTAGTCACACTAAGGGTCAAAATAGATAGATAACCTGAGGAAACCCACATATATTAAAGAAAATGAATCTGTAGTTAAAAATTTTATCTCAAAGAAAATTCCAGTCCCAAACATCTTCACTAGAGAATTCTACCAACTATTTGAGGAGACATAATACCACTTCCCAACTCATTTGTATGAAGCCAGCATTACTGTGGTATTAAAAGCAGACAAAGGGGGCGCCTGGGTGGCTCAGTTGGTTGAGCCTCTGACTCTTGGTTTCAGCTCAGGTCATGATCTCATGGGTTGTGGGATTAAGCCCTGTGTCCAGCTCTGCGCTCAGCACAGAGTCCGCTTGAGAAAGTCTCTCTCCCCCTCACTTCACCCTACCCCACCCCACCCTCATGCTCTCTAAAATAAATAAGTAAATAAAATCTAAAAAAACAAACAAAGACATTACAAGGAAACAACAGACCAATATCCCTTGTGAGTTTAACAAGCCCAACGGTACACAAACCCAAAAATAAATAAAAAGGGTAACATGATGCTAGACTAAAATTTATATGAGGCTGTACTGAATGTTTACATAAGCTAACACTTATGTTGGGATATACTTACCCATCTAAAATTAGACTTTCATAGGCAGCTTTTTTGTCACACACAGGACAGATCCAGGTGGGCTTCTTCTCATTCATTTGCAGATAAAGCGCAGCGTCAAAACACTGTAGATGTGTACAAGTCACTGCACGGCATGGGATTGTCAACCTCATTTTCCCTAACTACAGGACAGGAAAGACAACAAGGGAAACCTTTCAGAAAGGAGAAGAATCACTCATAAAAGTCTGAAAAAATCTTACAAGAAGAGCAAAACGAAAAAAAATTCAAACCAGAAGTTATTTCCGTCAAGATCACTAGTATTTTCTTTGTATTCACTGACTGCCCTATGACTTTTAAAAGCCCATTTCAGGGGCACCTCGGTGGCACAGTCGTTAAGCATCTGCCTTCAGCTCAGGGCGTGATCCCAGCGTTCTGGGATCAAGCCCCACATCAGGCTCCTCCGCTGGGAGCCTGCTTCTTCCTCTCCCACTCCCCCTGCTTGTGTTCCCTCTCTCGCTGGCTGTCTCTGTCAAATAAATAAATAAAATCTTTAAAAAAAATAAAATGAAAGCCCATTTCACTTTTTAAAAATAATTAATATGCAAATTCGCAGGTAGGAAAAAATGTCTCTTTCTTACCGGTTCCCCTATTTAGAAGGAACCACTGTCACCCATCTCTTGCATGTACTTTCATTGATACTCTATGCATAACCAATTATGTATTTTAAAAAATTTCCCAGAAATGTGGCATGCAATACACACAATTCTGTACCAACCGTCACGTAATATAACTTAGTGACTGTTTCATATATATCAGTACACAAAAGGTTTCCATGACATGAAGGTATCGTAACTGATATGAAGTATATGATACGAAGAATCATTATTTATTTAATTCGTACCCTGCCCTAGCGATGGACATTTAAATTGCTTCCAATCTGTTATACAAATAATGCTGCAATAAATATCTATAGGATAAACTCCTACAAGTAACATTTTTGGGTCAAAGGGAAAGTGCATTTGTGACTTCTGTCACACTGACAAAATATCTTCCACAGAATACCTACCGATTTACGTGCATATATAACAATCAATGTGCTTGGTTCCCCTCAACATAGTGCTATAATTCACTCTGATCTCTGCCAACCTGATAGGTGAAAAATATCCCATTATAGTTGTGAACTACATTTATTTTAAGTTGAGCTTCTTTTTTACTTCTAAGAGCCATCTCTGCTTCTAAGAACCATCTATTCATAACCTTTTCTCATTTTCCGTTTGGTTATTAGTCTTTAGTTATCTATCTACAGAAGCTCTATATTAAGTCAGCCTCATGTATATGATATGAACTGCAAATATATTTTTCACCTATGAAAATTTTTTACTTGTGTATAATCACTTGTGCTGCTATCCCAATATACTTTTATATAACTATAGTGCTCTGTTCAATTCTTATTCCAATTGGTAGAGGTATACCAACATCAGGACACACACCCAGATTAGATGGAGTCTTTCTGTATAACCTTTCAACAGCCCTCCCTATATCCTTACAGAAAACATCTCAGTTTATAACCAGCTCTGTGTTATTCTGATAGAAAATCTGTTTCTCCCACTAGACTCTAAGCTCCACAAGGACAAGGTCCACATCACACTGTTCACCACTGCAATCCAAGTGTCACAGCACAGTACCTAGAATGCAGCATGTGCTCAGTATTTCTTGACCAGATGACAGAACAAATAAAGAAAAACTAGAAAAATGGCAAAGGGAAAGAAAGGGAAGAAGGAATGACTTCTTCACAGGCACTACAAAGTCTAGAAAACTTCACAGCAAAATTACATTGTTAACTTTGCCAGAGGGGTAGGATTTTTAAAATGCCTCTGTTTGGTGTTTATTTCTCCCCTTTTGGTTTATAATTTCTTTCTCCTAAAATGAACATTTGGTTATTTCGTAATTAAAAAATAATAATTTGGCCAGTCGTCACCATAGCAATAACTATTGTTTGTATAGTTCTATTTACATGGAAGGCACAGTGTTGAAGACTTTATAGCATAAAGTGACACTTTATATTTAAACCTAATAACTGCACTATATGGTTGACCTAGATTATCACCCCCCCAACCCCACTCTGAGAACACTGTGGCACAACAACGAAGCTAAGTGATAACTACCATTACAAAGTCAGAAAGCGGCAGAGCCAATTTGTGAACCAAGCAGCTCTGGCTCCAGAGTCCATACTCTTATCCCTGTGCTATACTGACTCCATCTGAGCGTTTAACTAGAATTCTAAAAGGCATCTTAGACGTTAACAGTGATTCGTGCAAGTACATAGCACAACAGAACTCATGATTTAAGAAAGAAAAAGTTACGAACAGAACTGTTATGAAAATTAACAAATAGTACCTACTTTATTATAAATTTCTCTTCTTACGATATTTGCTTCTGTATTTTCTTTTCCTTTAATAACAAATTATTCCCTAAGTCATGTGGAATCTAACTGGGTGCTAAGGATTTTTACATACATTTCACAGAATTCTCCTAACAGCCCTCTGACTGCAGAAAGACTGGTATCTGTATTTCTGCTTTTGAAATGAAGATGCTGAGATGCCGTGAGGCTACAAACACCACGCTCACTGAGACCCAGCTGGTGGAGCTCTAACACAAACACAAATGTTTTTTCCGTCCATGAGAATCCTCCTAGTTTTACAACATCACACATGGTGCTAGTTTTTGGTTTCAATTATCTACCTTTTCCTGTTTTGCTAAGAGTTTTTGTTCTATTAGGAATGGATGTTGACTAAACACCTATTCAGCACCCTAATGAAATAATCACAGGGGTTTCCCACTCCCCTTTCAATTATTAATATAAAAATTTTTTACAGGTTTTCTAAAATCAAAACCATACTTCATTCCTAAGAGGTATCCTTTTGTTATCATGTATTATTCTTCTAAAATACTGGCTTCTTTTTACTTAGGAATTTTTCATCGTTGCTTTTTATTTGGAAACAACCTAAACAATCACTAAAAAAGGCTGACCAAGTAAATTTACACCATACCCAATCAACGAAATATCTTTAGTGATTACAATAAGATATATCTACAGATATTAATAGTTAAGATATACTGTTAATTAACCCACAAAAAAGTATATGTAGCAGAATACAATTTTTTCCAATAAACACACACAATAATGAACATGAAGTTCAATCTAAAAAGATGTATTTCATACTATTAGTATGACTATTAGACCATATCAATTTAAAATTTTAATGTTTGTTCTATTTGAATAATTTTATAATAAAGTAGGTACTATTTGTTAATTTCCATAATTTGTTTCTTTTAAATAATGCTCTAACTCGGCCTACTATGGTTTTTTGGGGGGTTGGGGGCAACTAGCTCTCATACTTCTGGCTACAGAATCCCTTCACAATCTTAAAAATTGAGAATCTCAAGAAGTTTTTATGTATATAGGTTATATTTACCAATATTTATTGTAGTAGAAATTAAAACAGACATTTTTAAAACACAAGAATACACAATTACACACTACATCAACCCTCAGAGCACTGATATCACCAACAGCCAGGCAACCCTATTAAACACTGCCTACTCATGAGAGAATGAGAGCAGAAAAGGGACAAACTGCATCCTAGTATTATTTTAAAACAGCTTTGACTTTGTGAAACTCTTCCAAGAGTCTCAGGGGCCTCCAATTATCCCTGAACCACGCTCTGAAAACTTGCTTTTTTTTCTTCTTCTTCGGTGTCACTTTCATCTCTCCTGTCACTGCCTTAGAATTTCCACGACATACAAAACTGAAAACATTCACAACTATGGAATTGCTGATTTAATCCTAGTGTCTCACAAGAGTTAATGAGTATTTCCCAAGTTAAAAAAAGCATTTATTACCAACTGGCCAAATCTGATCAATTTCCTAATACTGATAATGGCATGTTAATAAAAGCTTTGTATGTGTTAAATTCTATTTAGTCAGATGATGGATGGATGGATGGATAGATGGATGGATGGAAGGAAGGAAGGAAGGAAGGAAGGAAGGAAGGAAGGAAGGAAGGAAGGGTGGAAGGGTGCCTAACCAATGCAACATCTTTTTGATTAGTAAAATTTTTAAGTTTTCACTTAAATTACATTTAACATACAGTGTAATATTAGTTTCAGGTGTATGATATAGAGATTCAACACTTCCACACATTACTTAGTGCTCATCACAAGTGTCCCCCTTAATCCCTGTCACCCACCCCCTCACCCCCTTCCCCTCTGGTGACCAGCAGTTTGTTTTCTATAGTTAAGAGTCTGTTCTTGGTTTGCCTGTCCCTTTTTGTCCCCTTGCTCATTTGTTTTGTTTCTTAAATTCCATATATGATTGAAATCATACAGTATTTGTCTTTCTCTGACTGATTTTACTTAGCATAATACTCTCATGCTCTATCCATGTCACTACAAATGGCAAGATTTCATCCTTTTTTATGGCTGAGTAATATTCCTCTGTGTGTGTGTGTGTGTGTGTGTGTGTGTGTGTGTGTCCATTCATCAGTCAATGGACACTGGGTTGCTTCCATAATTCGGCTATTGTAGATAATGTTGTTATAAACATCAGAGTGAAATGTTATACAAAGAGTACCTAAACCGATTTTCATTTTACTGTAGCCTAATTAGTATCTGCGTAAATTAAGAAAGAATGTATATAGTAAAAATGGCCCCAATCGTGGTTCCAAACTATGTATGAGTCAGCATCTTAAGAGATAAAAATCAAACCTAGCTTCCTTTTCCATCCCCCAGCCACTCTGCCCACCTCTGCAGGACAGACGTAAAACCACTAGCTGATATCACTAATACAGAACCCCTGTGTAAAACTCAGACACCGTATTCAGAAATATAATAATGCACACTTAGTCAGATCCCTCCTTCAAGAACGACTGTAAAACTGCCTTCCAAAGGTCCCAAGGATAGAGGCTTTGGACTGTGCTCCCCACTACCCAGCCTCATGTCTACTCTGAATCATTTTACAAACATACTGTGAAATAGAACAAACACTTCTTCCACTACCTTAAAGCCATCATTTTCTCTCATTTCTGCCACCTGATCCCAGAGTTCACCTCTTATCCTTCCAAATGCTTCCGATCCACTCTGTGCTTACTTCCCATCACTGCTCCAGATCCAGTGTTACTTCCACAGCCTGCAGGCTGCACTCCTTTCTGCTCTCTTCAACCAATACTGGTATTATCTCTTCCTCAAAAACTCCTTTCACCATCTAACTTCTGTCATCCACCGGTTAAATCTGATCAAAACCTCTGTCTGGTGCTCTAATTAACATGTATCATATACTACAGCTAGCTTCAACTTCGTGTTAACACTACTACAGCCTGAAAAGTACCACCTACTCTTTTTTTTTAGAAAGTGCTGAGAAAATCAGGTATGATTTTTTTCAAAAAGCTCAAAAGACAGTCTGCAAAACAGACTTAGTGAAAAGGAACTGTTCCCTATCCTTATATAGAAGGAATCCTAACCACTCTGATATACCACTTTGACTATTTTGAAAATCTGAGAATCCATTCTGTTGTTCTCATACAGAATAGCATAGTGTTTGAAGAAAAAAAAGGAAAAAAGTTTTAAAAAACAAGTGCCAAGAAAACAAGACAGAAAACCGAATCATGCAGCCACTAGAACTCCTCAGGTAAGCTATACAGAAGCACTTTCCTCCTGACAGAATAGTCTCCTACTAAAACATAAAGGTAACATGAGTTCCCTTCCCATATAGTGACTATGCCTAGAATATAGCCAGCAATTAACATTAATAGGGTTAAACTGTAAGAAAACTGTCAATATTCAGCTGTTTTTGAGCAACAAAATGGCAATTTCCTGTGTTTCAATTTAATAGCAATTTTAACATGAGAGGGAGGAAAGGGTAATGTGAAGACACTCAAAAGAATTCACGCTCCAAGGTCTGCACACAGCACGGAGGTAGAAGAGGAGGTCCTGGGTCCAAACACAAGCCCTCTAGGGCTTCTGCCACCACTTCAGGACATTAATGCCCCCACCCCCGCCATGCTGGGACTGCAGGCCTTCTCTCTGGGTCTGATAACCACAGGTTCCCATTTCTAAGCAATCCCAATTTCATGCACTTCTATTCCTTTTCAATAAAGCTAAGTTAGTTCAAGTTAATGATAATAAAAAAATAAATTCAGAAAGAAAGAGATCTGCAAACATCACTTTCCAGGGTAACAGAGAGATGGACTTATAACTAGGATATTTATATTTTAGCCCAATTTGGTATTATGGTATATTGTTAAGGTAACTGGAATAATGTCAGAAGACCAAAATTTTTATCCTTGTTCTATTACTAACTGTGTGATGTGGGTTAGCCAACCACTTTTAGTCTCAATTTCCTCATTCGCAAAATGGGAACAACTCTTCCACACGGGTTTGCTAGGACAGTTAAAATAAGGAGCACATCACTGGAACTCAACAAATTCCTTCTTTCTCTCTCCCTCTCTCTGACACAATTCTCTCTCCATTTAAATACTGTACATTTCTCACAAAGGTGGCTGGTCATGAGGTGCCCCCAAAACTACATTCCTGGTTCTGTGACTTTTCTCATAAAGTTCCTCACATCTGGAAAGGGTCCCCTCCACCAGCACTGATTTTAAAGAAGCCTTCATCCATTATTCTTGACCTCTCCCATCTCTTTGGTACTCTTAGCAAGGTTACATGTGGTATGTATGTCTTCACTTTCTCATGTGAGTTAGTTTTATCTCTCAAAGTAGGATATTAACTTTCTGACAACTTCTTATCAAGTCCTCAGTATTTTCTCCCAAAATTAGCTCAGGAACAAGTGCACAGGAGGATCTGAGAGTTGATTTCCAGCCCATAGTCTCTATGTAAAGAGACATAAAAATTATTATGCAACTTAGAAGTACATTACAAACACATTAAGACATCTCATAATGCCGGGATCACGCCCTGAGCCAAAGGCAGACGCTTAACCGCTGTGCCACCCAGGCGCCCCAAGACATCTCAAACATTCTAACCATTAAACCAGAACCATCAATTAGCACTTATTAGGTGATAGTAATTTTATTGCTATTTTTTCAATGCTGTTTATATTCTGACCAAAGGAGCCAACTCTCTATTCTCCCTGTGTGTTTTCTATTAGTTGTGGATTATCTACACCAAAAACCTGTGACAGATTATTCGGAACCTAAAGCTCTCTTCCCTCTTCCATACAATATCCTTTTAGGTCTCTCCGTGCTTAGTCATTGTTTGAAGAACATTTGCATTCTTCAGAATTACGTTTAATCATTAAAATTCCTGAATGGGAAAGTGAGAAAAGTTCAGAATTCTATCATAATGTATCATTCATTCCCACACTTACTTATATAGGAAAATTAGTAATTTATAAAAAGTGAAACAGCCCGGAATGTTTTATTGCTTTACTTACGGGGCACATCAAGGATACCCGAAGGCTAGTTGTAGCAATTTCACTATCAGGATCTGCAGTAAGTTTTTCTTTAACTTTAAAAAGAAAGAAAAAGAATTTTAAAAAATGTTTAATTAACTGTGATATTCTGAACAGAATTATAGAAATATATATCATCTTATTTAAAGTTTCCCAAGCACTTTGAGTACGTCAAGAAACTACAAAAAGAACACAAAAACCCCCAAAATGTTAAGTATTAATGTACTGAAAACACAATCATACTTCCAGTATTAAAGAATTACAAATTTGCAAACTCTAGACCACATGTTTACTTGAATTTTTAAAATTTCTTTTTAAAAGTAAAATTGCAGGTAAGGAAGAGTTTCAAAACAGCAAGCTGTGTAAGACTGAAGAACAATACAACACTTGGGAAAGGAACTTGGAAGGGAGCTGTACTTGGAGCTTCAGTGCTATCCTCACACTCAGGACTTTTTATTAGGGGGTACTGGCTGTTTCCAACAACTATTAAATTTGTAAACCAAAAAGGCCAAATATTCTTATACTACCTTTGACAACTGAAAACTACAATACATGTGCTAATGTCTCTGCAATTTGATTTACCAGGCAATGTATACAAGTTACAGTCTCTACAAACAAGCTCACAAATATATGCATGCTTCTAAGTGCCTAATACCCAACACCATTATAGAGAAAAGGCAAGGAAATGGGAGACAGTGGAACCGTAGCAGGGCATGAAAACCGAGGGAAGCACTTCCTTGGCTTCCAGCTCTAAGGAGGGAGACCCCTACTGTGCTGTTTAAGGAGATGAGAATGGTTTAAGTACAAGAAAAGCAACACCATTTCAACAGCCCTACTTGGCCCCCCTTTCAATCTGTAGATCCTTTTCTCCTTTCCGCTTCATTCAGTGTGGGAGGTAACTGGGGGAAAAATATTCTCTTTCCCAGAAAAATGTCTTGTTCAATTAAATGAATTTACTGAATTATTTACAGTTTGGCTTAGACTTTTTTCTCTATTATTATACACTGTGAAAGCAAAGTACAAAATTAAACTTCTGAGAAGGCAAATACTGTTGATAAATATCAACACTACTTTTTACAAAAAGAGCTTCTTCATTTCAAATTTTTTAAAATATACATTCTATTACACACTGGAGATTCTGAAGACTTGCACTTATATTCGCAAGTCAACATATGCATCAAAATTACCATCAACCTCACATTTTCCCAAGTAAGCTCTCATGAAAAAGCCAAAAATCAGACTAGCTGGGATTTAAAACTGATCCTTGGGAGTGATTTCTGAGAAATATTTTTCAACTTACAGGGTTCTTAGGGTATTTTTAACTCAAAATTCACTCTAGGTTTTTTAATAATTCTTCCCAAATTATTCCTGTATTGATGTAAATTTGAGGGTTGCGCTTCCCCCCCCCCGCCCCCAACAAAGCATCTCATATGCTCAGTCTTACAAACATTACTTACTTAGTGCTCTGGAATGATCAGGGTTTCTAATACCTTTCATTTTTAATCTCTGTAATAACATGGCTGATGTGAGCTGTCGTACAAGATATACAGACATGGAGTAATTCTACAAAGAAAGATAATCTATATTAAAGATGAAAGATTAAATAGTCTATTTACATAAAATACTTTTCTAAGAAACTCTGGTTTCTAAAAATAACATTCGAAATAACTTTCACAGGAAGGTCAAGGACGGTGAAGGGAACAAAATCAACTCAGCTATTATAGGGAAGATAAAACTCAATCATATTAAAAGTATTTCTCAATCACTTATCACTTTAAAACATCCATGTGAAAGATAACATATCTTAGATCAGTAGTTTTCAAACTGTGTTTCTAATTTAGCAAAACTGATTATCCTAGGGCCATCATGGTATGAATGAGAATGTACCCTCCTATGCCCACTTCTAACTGAAATTGTTCTGTGTCCATGTTAATAGGACTGTCGCGATATTTTCACCGAAGAATGGGTTCCACTGCAGAAACAATGTTCAAACACCAGTGGTCTGAATTAACATTTCAAATCCAGAGTTTCAAAATTCTAATTCTGGCAGAAGAGACCACATCATACATGGCCTTGAGCAAATCTTCAAATGAACCCAATACTGGCTTTCTTCTGAGAAAAACTTTGATAAATTAACTCTTGTTTCCAAATGCACATTTTATTAAGGAAGGGACAACTACTATAGTATTTAAGACACATGAAGAAATGATAAAAATCAAAAAGACAAGGCCAGAAAACAGCATCCAATCCCATACCTCTTAGATCTGGCACAAAGGAACCTTCGTTAGCTATTTATAGAGCTATGAAGAGATGAAATAGAATTTTACCTACTTGCTAAAAATCTATCTTACTATTTCACTACATATATTCATTCAATTGATCCTACAATAAACAAATACTTTTAACAGTTACCAAGCCAAATATTTTAAATATCATTTTTAATGTCCTGCAACAGTCTTTTTAAGTAACTGAATACTCAATATAGTATGCAAATTTTAAGTCAATAATCATTTTAATTACAAGGAAAGAATATTATTCCCATTACACAGCAAAAAAACCTGCCAGGTCTTCAACGTCTACAATCATTTACTCAAAAATCTTTAAGTTAATAGTTACTTCAAAAAGATACATTCTTCTATTCAAGTTCTTCCCATAAGCTTTAAAGTATTAATACCTGTTCACTTAACAATATCCCTTGCATTTGCAGACAATACCCACTCTCAAGATTTTGCTTATCTTTAAGTAGGCCTCAGGAAATTAAGCAACTTTGCTAAAATCACAGTGGCCAATTTGGGACTAAGTCAAGATTTTCTGACTTATCCAGTGCTTCACTACACTGTACGTTCAGTTTGTGCAAATGAAAAATACTAGGAATCAGTGCCCTGTGATAATACAGACAAGTTACGGTAAAAATTCAAAACTGAGAGCTCAAGAAAACAATCATTAGAGAGAGTAATATTTTTATAGTGCAAATACGAATACAAAGATATTCTTTATGTCCAGCTCTGCAACTGCCTTGGTGTTACAACCAAAAAACTCCTGCTACAAACATATGACTCAATTTCTCTGTCCATAAAATAGGAATATTACCCTCTTTATCTCTATGAAATAGCAAGATGTTCAGAAATTAACTGAAATCTCTTTTGACATTCTATTATTTCTATATATAAACAAATAGTTCTAAAACAGAAATCCCATGTTGTATTTAGTCAGTATCCCATAATTGACATAACACATTTGAGACTAAGAATTAGTAGAAAGCCAGGTTCATCAACCTAAAGGTATTGGGAAAATACTGTAATTCTAAGTAAATATCTTCATGTGAGATTCCCCACGTTATCTGAAGTTAACAGCTGTTCATGTAAAGGCTGGAACAGATTTACTTCCAACCACATTTAACCATTTTCCTCAAAGCCTGATAAAACTTTGTCCCTCTTCATAAATACATAACATTACCCAAAGTTTCCAGTTTCTTCAAACACTACTTAAACATATACATAAATATAACTGTGATGAAGCCATTTCCTTAAGAAATACTGTAAATACACTCACTTCTTTTCCAAGAAAACAAAGAGACTCAGGAAATCTTGAACTTTTTAACTCTAAGAATCTCTACATCTCCACCCCTCAACTGAAAATTACTGCTTCTTAAAATTACAATCAGAAAACTAACAAGTTAGAGCTAGGAGCTTGAGCTAAGAAAAGACAAATCACCTCCTAGTGAGATCACTTTCATGCTACCCAGAAAAATCTTTACCTTTCCGATTTCTGATGCCCAAGAAATGGAAATCTGGTTTGGCACAGCTGAAGATAACCTAACTAAAGATGTAATATTCAAAGGGCGTCCAGGGCGTTTCTGTTCAATCCCATTTTTAGGTGGAGGTGCATAGCCCTAGAACCGTGAGAGAGAAAAATAATTTTAAATTCTCTATCAGGGAATCAAACATTTTCTCCAAGATAGATACACATTTGCCTAATTTCTGTTACATTTCCATTACATAGATCTGATATCTTATTTTATCCTGGAAATCACACAATCTTCACTCTAAGGTCACCAATCCAAAGAGGAAACTAGTACCTCTTAAAAAACGTTATATTTCACAAGTTCAGAAAAGTACAAAAAAACACAAAACCAAACCCCAGGTTCCACCATTAAAATGAAAGATACTAACATCTTGCCATACTATGAATCTTTTTCCTTTTTATAAACGATAAAGTTGCACCTCTTTGCACTGATTCATCGTAGAACCCCCTGTTCAAAATGCATTCAAATATGGGGGATGGGAAGGAGGGAAAACAAAGCTTGGGGATTAAAAAACAAGTTCATGCAAAAATAAGTTACTGGGACTACATCAAAATAAAAAGCTTCTGCACAGCGAAGGAAACAATCAACAAAACTAAAAGATAACCAACCTACTGAGTGGAAGATATTTGCAAATGACATATCTCATAAAGGCTTAGTATCTAAAATATATAAAGAATATATATAACTCAACACTTAAAAAAAAAAGATCCAGTTAAAAACTAGGCAGAAGACATGAACAGACATTTCTCCAAAGAAGACATACAAAATGGCCAAGAAATAAAAGATGCTCAACATCACTCATCATCAGGGAAATGCAAATCAAAACTACAATAAGGTATCACCTCACACCTGTCAGAATGGCAAAATCAAAACCACAAACAAGTGTTGGCAAGGATGTGGAGAAAAAGGAATCCTTGTGCACTGTTGGTGGGAGTGCAAACTGGTGCAGCCAGTGTGGAAGACAGTATGGAGGATCCTCAAAAAATGAACAACAGAACTACCCTACAAACCGGTAATCGCACTAGTAGGTATTTACTCAAAGAACACAAAAAGGCTAATTCAAAAAGATACGTGCACCCCTATGTTTACTGCAGCATTGTTTACAATACCTATTTATAGAAATAGCCCAACTGTCCATAAACAGATGAATGGATGAAGAAGAGGTAGTATGTACATACAATGGAATATCATTCAGCCATTAAAAAAAGAAAGCTTGCCATTTGCAATCACATGCACGGAGCTTGTGAGTATAATGCTAAGTGAAGTCAGAGAAAGACAAATACCAGATGATTTCACTCATATGTGGAATTTAAGACAAAACAAATAAAGGGGAAAAAGAGAGACAAACCAAGAAACAGACTCTGAACTACAGAGAACAAAGTGATGATCACCAGAGGGAAGGGGTGGAGGGAAGGGTGAAACAGATTATGGGGATGGATTAAAGAGTATGCCTCTCATGATGAGCACTGAGCAATGTATAGAACTACTGAATCTCTATATTGTACACCTGAAACTAATATAACACTGTATGCTAACTTACTGGAATTAAAATTTAAAAACTTACTAAATTTTTAAAAAAATAATAAAAATAAAGTATTTTTATTATAGTTTATAGGGGAAAAAAGAACAAATCAATGAATTTCAAAGAATTACTAAAGTCTTGTGAGTGAAAAAAAAAAAAATGCTCTCCACTGCCCTCTCCCCAAGTAGAAAAGAATTTGTCATTTTTAAAACCAGAACATGTTAACAAAGAATAATCAATATTTCAATTGGCATTAAATTAGCGTGATGGCTATAATACTGGTATTTACACTTTATTTTTTCTAATCATTAAGTATTTGTTTTAAACAGCAAGTTGATTCACATTACATCCATTTCTCAATTACAAGACTTCTCAGTTTGTAATTTTCAAAAATAATACATTTTTTAAAGATTTTATTTATTTGTCAGAGAGACAGCACAAACAGGAGGGGGAAGGAGGCAGAGGGAGAAGCAGGCTCCCCGCTGAGCAAGGAGCATGAAATGGGACTCGATCCCAGGACCCTGGGATTATGACCTGAGCCGAAGGCTTAACCAACTGAGCCACCCATGTGTCCCTAAAATAATAATTTTTAGAAAATTAAAATCTCTTAACTGTGAAAACATCTATGTATTGAAAAGCAGATACCATATTTCACTGAATCTAAAATGCCACTGATGTAATTTAACTGTGTACCACTGAGAAGGAAAAAAACACTCAGTTAATGATACTACCTAGCATATCACTACTTATTCCTGCATGCATAGCAAAGAAATATAAGCAAAATGAACTGGCTAACATATTCCTTTTAAATATACAGAAAGGAGCGCCTGGGTGGCACAGCGGTTAAGCGTCTGCCTTCGGCTCAGGGCGTGATCCCGGCATTATGGGATCGAGCTCCACATCAGGCTCCTCCGCTGTGAGCCTGCTTCTTCCTCTCCCACTCCCCCTGCTTGTGTTCCCTCTCTCGCTGGCTGTCTCTCTCTTTGTCAAATAAATAAATAAAATCTTTAAAAAAAATAAAAAAATAAATAAATAAATATACAGAAAAATCTTCTGAATCACTTTTCATTCTAGTCATCAATGTATATGTTTCATGGTATATCCCCAAATGCCACTAAGAACTCTGGAGATACAATTATTTCTTAAAACTATATTCTACTCCGCTAGCGTCACTCAGATTTCCTTGCAGGTCACTGACACCCTTAAATTAACTGCATGTGTTAACGCTAATACAATCTAGATCTTATCAGAATGTACTGATCAAAGCCTTCCAGACAACATCCAGGATTTGGGACCTTCCTTAAAATGTTCTTAAATCATCTGTTGCTTAAAAAACCAAAGGAGCATAGCTAACCACTCACGCCACAGGAATAAGAGCAAGGCTGTACAAGTACAGGCAATGACAATACATTACAGCTGCCACCTGGTCATCAGCAACTGTAAGATACCTCTGGATTCTAGTGACGTTAAAAATATGCACGTTAGAAACAATGAAATACAGTATTGGTGGCATTACACCACAGGCTAAGGAACACATTCTGTCACAACTAGGGAACCTCCTTCACTGCCTCGTCGGGAGGTAGGATAGTAATTATTCAGTGGAAATGCACCTAACTTGCAATCTACAACTTGCATCAAGACTTTGAAAATCATTAAAAACAGTTTGGGCAGGGAAGAAGGAAGGCAAAGAGCGTATCTTCAACAATGGCCATTACGCTATGGAAAAAGGAAATTGCGTGTGCACGGGTGTCTGTGTGTGTAGGAAGCTTATGCCCACCTAAGCCTGTTCAAGTGAAATAGGACAAAAACACTTCATTCTCTTATAAAGACTCTAGGAACTGGCTCAATGAGCAAAAAGCATAAGGAATATCAACACCAATATCTGGGTAATTCTGAATGAAACCTTTATGTGTTTTTAGCCTAGAAGCTAATTCTGTCTTCTGGTATGTTCACTGGTAGGTTAGCCAAATAAAACAATGGCACAGGGTCTGCCAAGATGATAAAAATAACGCACGAACTACCCAAACAGTAAACTCCATAAACTGGAATCGGAGACACCAAGCAACAATGTTTTAAGTCAGTCTGACAGAGGAAGAGAGCAACAAGGGGGGGAGCATAGGTGACGACAAGAACAAGGTATTAGCAAATTCATAATCAATTTTGGTACTAGTCTCAGTCACCTCAAGTATTCTAAATCTATCTCTACCCTACCTGACTAGTTTGATTTCACTGGTAGTTCTAAGTCATCTGTTAACTTGTATTCTCCTTCTGACCATTTCCATCACCTCCACTCAAGCATCAATTACCTGGTTATCGAAAACAGGATATAACTGCAATTTGCTAAAATATAAATGTGTAGCTTTAACATATTTCTAACAATTTTCCATATCTAAAGCAAAAATAAACTTAGGTTCATTTGACAGGGGACCTATGGAGCAAAGTTAAAACCTTTCTTAAAAGGCTGCTGGAGAGCCAGTAAAAGATAATCTGTCAGTCTCAACCTAACATTGCAATAAAAGATACACTCAAAAACCTTTCTGTGATGTGCTGTTATGACATCCTACCTGACTTGTAATTGGGACAAAAGTTGACAGCGTTGTTCCTTTAACATTTCCCCCTCGAAATTTTCTAATTACTACTACTACCACTACTGTAATACTGTCAACATAGATGTACCTTTATACTGTACATTCTAAAAACTTTCAAGCATAGACATAAGTAGAGAAAAGCACCCACCAGCCAGCTTCAGTAATTACCAACTCGTTGCCAATCTTGCTTCATTTGCCTCTGGCTCCACCCCCAGCCCACCCAAAAATACAGACCCCACACATATACACATTTATGATAGACAATGACACGTGACCCGTATTTTCATACACAGCTTTAATAACACCTTTCCCAAAAAACCCCAGTATCACAACCTTAAAAAATTAACTGTAATTCTTAAAAATTACCTAGTATCCCGTCTATATTCAAATTTCCCAAATGCCTCAAATGTCTTTCTTACTGAAAAATTTCAAACATATAAAAAAAAGATGGGGTGCCTGGGTGGCTCAGTCAGTTGAGCATCTGCCTTCGGCCCAGGTCATGATCCCAGAGTCCTGGAATCAGGCCCTGTGACGGGCTCCCTGCTCAGCATGGAGTCTGCTTCTCCCTCTGTCCCTCACCCTGCTAGTGCACTCTCTCTCTCAAATAAATAAAATCTTTAAAAAATAAAATAAGAGAAAAAGATATAATGAACTCCCATATATCCATCATCCAATTCAATATATATTTGCTCATAAACAGTCTTTACCTATTCAACCCCACTCCCATTCCAGACTATTTTAAAGCAAATCCCAGACACATCATATTATCCATATGTAGCCTGGTACACAAGACGTCCTGTTAACAATCTGATTCAGAATCCAAACCACAGCTTCACATTGTGCGCTTAGGTGTCTCTGAAGTCTCCTTTATTCTATAATAAGAATAATTTTTATTGTCCCCCACTCTCTCTTCTTCTTTTCCAATGTCATTTTCTGTTGAAGATACCAGGACTTTTGACCTGAACAATGACCTCACTTTTTGGCTAAGGCTTCCTCATGGCATAAAGTTCTGCTGCTCTATTGCCTGTAGACATTTTAAGCTGGTGACCAGTTGTGCAGGCTTGATTTGATTCAGACTTGAATCTTCAGACACAGAACTTCATAGGGAGTGCTACGTACTTCCCACATCATGTTACGTACCACATCATGAGACACATAATGAGTTTGCCCCAGCTTACAGTGATGTCAAGACTGATAAGGAATTCAGCTGACGTCAGCCTGACCCCACCACGGTAACATTCTCCATCAAGTTTTGACCTAATAGTTTTAGCATCCATTGATGGTTACCTAGATCGATTACATAATTATGGATTTGAAAAGAATGGTTTTCTTTTTTTTTTCTATCATAGCTTTTTTTTTTTAATGTTTTTTTTATTATGTTAGTCGCCATACAGTACATCCCTAGTTTCTGATGCAAAGTTCGATGATTCATTAGTTGCGTATACCACCCAATCCATTATTCCTTTTCCTTATATTAGTTAAAATGTTTCCATAAAAAAAACCTGACTGTACACGTTTGATTACCCTGAAATCAATGACTCTCTGCCTTTATCAATTTTTAGAATACTGAATTGGTGCAACCTCCAATGGTCTATCTCAGCATAATTATAACCTCAATCATGTATTTGATAGTTTTGAGTCCACTGTAGAAGTATCTTTTAGATCCCAACATTATCCCATCTTAGGCCAAAGGAATCTGATTAAATTGGGGGACAGAAGTGTATATTTAAAAGAAGAAAATGTTGACTTTACCTCAGTCCAGATTTACTGTGAGGCAGACCATTTGCATGACTAATACATACAGGAAAAAATATATATCAGAAAAAAGAAATCCGTGAACACAGAAGCAGAATATATTAGGATAACAGGGCGAACACCAAGAAGACTTCTGACTGCACCAAGAGGAAGTATCTGATTTCTGCCAGCACACATTCCGTCCATTTTACAAAATCTTTCCAAGTAACACTCCCCACTATCAACCCATTTCTACAACACCCCCGAACCTTACGGCTCCACAGATTTACATAAATTTCTCAAAATCTGTTTAAAAAGGAAAATAATTCAGCCTCTCAAAATCATTCTAAGCAAAGAGGGTATTTTCTTTTCTTTCCCTCTCTTCTGTCCTTAAAAACACAAAATTTTCTCATCTTGCTATCAGTTTGTACCCTGGCAGCCCTGGGAGCCAAAGATGGGGGTAGGGGGATACCCTCAGAGACAGTTTCACTTCTATCTGTCCATGCTGCACATGTCATTCTGCCACGTCCTGCTATGAGCTGCTTACTGTTGTCCTTGTATTAAGGGATGTGGAAAACTGATGCATGAAGGCATCTCCTAAAACTCATCCTGACATGGTCAAACAGCACAGAAACTGCTTTCATCGCTATTTGACCCTTAAGAATCCAGGGACACTGCTATTATCAAGGTAATGTCATTTCTCATTCAGCTTTCTCTTTGTACATGCAGTGTATCATGGCTCCATAATGACTGGACACTGCAATAAGGTCTACATAGAGGGACTGGTTCCAGGACACAAATTCAAATATATTCATAGTTCTCATGGGAAATTCCACAACCATGTCAAGGTTATTCCTCTAGGATTTGCTGTGCAATAAACTAGGATCATGGGCTAGGATGGCATGTCAAACTTCTTTGTTACCTGTCAAAGTTTCTTACAACTGGAACAAAGTCCCTGAGGATCTCCATGGCGGTGAGGAGCTCAATATATTAATTTCCAAAAGGTCACTGGAGTTTCCTCATCTGAGGCTGCAGTATACTCACATGATTTTCATAAACCTGCTTCATGCTAGTAAAGACTCCATATTTCATTATCCCAATCAGTAGCAACTGTAGATCGAGATGTGGTTTAAGGAGTTTTCTATCACAGTTACATGTAAATTTATGTCAGTTGTTCCACAGAAGGTCAGAGAGAGCCAAAAAGCCTCTTTGGGAAAGGCTGGCATTTGATTTCTGGGATGGCCCTATCAGGCCAGGAAAGCTACCCCTCCCCAAGCCCCCACTGCTTTCTGTTTTTGAAATCTGTCTTTGCCCTTGTCCTAAGGCACCATTTCTTCACCTCCTTCACAGAGCCCCTGGAGCCACTGGAGGCCCCTGGCTCCAGAGGAAAAGGCCAGACTCATTACACAGTAACTGATATGTTCACAAACAGCCTAATGTAAGTACTGAAGGGTTAGCTGGTGGGTTTTTGGGAAAAACCAGCAGTGATTGAGTAACATTCTACCAGAGAAAGTACGCAACTGCCTAATTTCTTCTCTCTCAAAAGGACTGAAAGAGTGACAAATTCAGAGGTATCCATTGACAGATCTCATGGATGAAGATATCATCCCAAAGCATAACACTGCTCCATTTGGAGTATTTTGTGGAACTGTAACCACCAAATTTTCTGGAGCAATGCCAGAGTTTAGGTAGAAACTCACACATTTCAGATCGCCCCCAACATTGGCACAGTCACGTGATACCGGACAGGTCTTCGAGGCAGGTCTGGATACCAAAAAGATCTTCACAGTTAGATCTTTCAAGGGTGGTGGGAGTTAAACAGCAACAAAAGTCAAGGTCAAAGAAATTTTAACACGTCTCAAACAAAGAAAACTGGGTATGAACAGCCATGGAAATTGTGCAGAGAGGCATTCCACAATCTGTGATTTTCCCAGGATTCCTTCGTCACACATGTGGCCACCCATTGGCATCCTTCAGTTCCAAGGAAAACTGCCTCTTCCCTTGGTTCAGATCTTTGTATGACCTACCCAGATAAAAAATAGCTCCTAAGAATCTACTGCTGCTCATTGCCAGAAACCTGAGGAGCAAAATGTCCCACCTGGGTCTCGAATGAGCATGGCACCATGTAAGCATTCCCCCTGACCACATCTACTCTGCCTCTGCAATTTCCCTCTATTCGGACTATCTCAAATGATTTCAGCCCCAAAGACATCTTTCAAAAAGAGTCAGGCAGTAACAGTGCAGTATTGCTCAAGGTCTTTAAAATTCATGAAATAGGTACTTCTTCTCAGGTCTCTAAATCCACAAGCTATGAAGAGACAAAACAGGACTCCTGACAATCAAGTCAGATCTTCAACTACAGGGTTGGCTTTGGTCATGGCCCGTCTTCACTTCGGGGGGCTCAATGACAATCATCTGGCTCTGGTAGAGCCCAGAATCCTAGACCATGTTGTCCGGCCTCCTCAGCTATTCATCAGTGTTGCTTATATACTTATTCCAGAGCCAAGCCTTGTGCTTAGCAGGGATGCTAAACAGCTCCCCCACCTCCTTCTCTGTGGTCTCTGTTGTTGAAATGGCAACTTAGCATCCTCGTGAAATCACTGTTCTTGCAGCATGTCCCGGGTTCAATGCACCAGCACTTTGTAGTGCTTGACAAACAGGGCATGCTCTCCTACTTTTCTGATTATGGCTTTGCTGGCCTCCTACACAGCTGAACTAATTTACTGACTTATTCCAAGACTCAGTGGAGACAGACATACAATCCAGTTCAACAATTAACTGTTATTTTATGATGTGACTAACAGGATTTGAAGAGTCCAGAGTTATCTATCAGACAGGAAACAGGCTGTATCCATTGTATGCGTGTGCATGTATGTGTGTATACGTATGTGTGTATCCCAAGTGCTGAAGCCCATACACTGCTTCACTGCTTAAACAATGGGCTGTCAATCAAATACCATTGCATCCACCCCCCAGGTGTGCACATCAAGGCCCAAACTTGGAATCTTTAATCTCCATGTCCAGTTGCTCCCAGCAGCCTCTGCCCTTTACCATCTCATCCATGGAGAAGGCCCAGCCCAGCTGATTCAGACAACTACTGCTGCCCTATATATGCAAGTCCTGCCCTGTTATTATGCCATTTGATATTATCCTAAGAGTCTTTCACAGCCCCTCTGCTTCCTGCAACAAGATGTTCCAGGCTCACCTTTTCCATCTCCCCCCTACCTGGAATCAGCCATTTCTCCAAGAAGTCATGAATCCCTCTAGTGGAAAATAGTATTTAACCTGGATAGTAAGACTGCTCATTGGTACGGAGTTGTCACTGTTTCCTCCCCTTGTAAGTATTTAGACTAAACTTACATGCAAGTCTGGTAAATAAAAACCAACTTACAGGCAAAGGAAACAGCTTCCCATTTACTTTTATACATAGACTATTAGGATAGTTGTCTTCTTGAGGGCAACTTGTCTCTGCCAGGCAAAGTCTGCATTAAAGAAAAGAAAAAAAAAACCAAATTATTCTTAAAGAGTGTACCCAAACATGTTTACATATTTCAAGTTCAGGACTATATGCACATAGTTAGCAAGTACAAAATTAACAGAAAATTTCAAACGCACCTCAGCTGAACCTGGACTGTATAATCTCTCCTACCACCTGGCAAAAAATCCCTGTTGGAAAGAGAAAGAAACTGGGTTGAGAAGGCACAACGAGAATTCACAGGAACATTCTCACCAGAAAAAAAAGCATTATTAATATTTTTATTCTTATTCCTAAAGATGAATACTACCCTACCAAGAGCACAAACCTTAATCAAAATGCTACAGTGATGCCAACGTTCATTTACTTAACATTTAGTCATGTCTCCACAGCAATTTTAAGGTATTTTCAATTCACAGAAACTTTCGTGATGCAGTATTTATTCCAACAGGCAACAGATTTGGTTAACATGAAAAGCACCCTCGATTCTAAAAGAGTTTACTAAATTAATTTGTTTGCTCATAATAGTTCTTAACCTTGGCTGAGCATTTTAATCATGTGATTTTTTAAAAATATAAAGACCCATTCACTAGACTATTCATCTGGAATACATACTGAGCATTAGTTTTTACAGCAGGTGGTTCTAATATAGAACCAAAATGACAAGCTCAATGACAATCATTTGGCTCTGGTAGAGCCCAGAATCCTAGACCATGTCGTCCGGCCTCAGCATCTCTGTACCACGGCAACTTTATAATAAGTATCCAATTAAGGACACAGAACCTTTTAGAATTTCTACACGAGAACCTAATAGAGTCCCATATAAAATACTTCTGGCACTGAACCTTCCAAAGCCTTGCCACTCCAAATGGGGCCCACAGTGAAGCAGCATAGAGACTGTTTGGGAGCTTGTCAGAAATGCAGAATCTCAGGCCCTACTGCAGACCTACAAAATTAGAACCTGCACTTAAGATCCCCAGGTGACAGGAATGCACGTTACAGTGTAGAAATATTGTCCTTGGCCATTATCATCAATCTTGGACTCTGTCAAAGAGAAGAGTACCGAGAAATCAGTCCTTTCTTAAGAGTACATTTGCCCTCCCCTTGCTCTAACCGGGCCACTCTCCTGTTTCACTATGTTCACTGGAAGGCAGTTACCGCAGTGACCAGCTTGAGTTCTACAGTCCCAAACTTGGGCATATGACTTAACCTGTCTGTGTCTCTGTTTCTGCATCTATTGAAGATGGAAAATTACGGAGTTGCTGTGATGACTAAATGTGTTAATAATACATGTACAGTGCCTGGACGTATAATGTGCCCAACAAGTATGAGCAGCCGGCTATTATTATTAACTCTGCTTTTACTTTCCCTCGCCAGTAGCCTCCACTCTTCTCAAATGTCCTGTACTCCACTGATCCTTCTTTTATATCTCTTTCACGATTTAAAACTTGAATGCAACTCTGCACTTGAGGAAGCTAGCATGATCTTTGGAGTGTGAATTGCACACCAATTGCAGTGTGAATTCTGGCTCAACCACTCAGGCTTGTCTCTCAGCCCCTGGGTAAGTTACTAAAGCCTGTTGAATCTTACCCAGCATAACATAGGAAAAATAATCACCACCTCACTCAGTGGCTGGGGGCATTGAATATCATCACTTGCTTTACCTCTTACCCTGGTGAGTAGCAGTTCTCAAATGTCTATTCAAAACATCCCCATACCCTAGACAACACTGATCTCTTGTGTGAGTAACCCATATCATTCCCCTCAAGTAAATCAAGAACCATTTCATAGTCTGTGTGCTGGCTCAGCAACAAATAAAGACAGTACTGACAGGACGTGGAGGATGAAGTGTGGGATAATACAAAGAGGGCTCTGTCTGGGCAGACCCCATGCCATTAATGAAATGGGTAATGGGAGGAAATATACCAAGCACAAATCTCCTTGAAGCCAGCCTGTTTTTTCAACTTTGCACCCCTGGTGCCGGGAACACTGCCTGGATCATCATAGGTAGTAAATAAATCTATGCTGTGAGACTAAATGAATCAATGAAAGAATAAAAGATAAACAAGCATGTTTGGGAGGAACACAAGTTCAATTCTGAATATGCTGTGTTTGATGTACCTGTGGGTCATCGAAGTAGGAACAGTGAATATGGACTCTGGAGCGAAGTGGAGATTTTGCAGCCACCAACATAAAAATAACAAAGCACATTCATGAATACCATCACAGTAGTGAGAAGAGAATCACAGACTGATTCCTGGGAACGTGTAAGAGAAGTCAGTGTGAGAAGCTGAGACAGCATGATTAGGGAAACAGTAGTAGCAAATGGAAGGGGAGTGCTAAAACCAAGAAGAGAGCTGAACTCACTGATCCATCTTCACAAGATGTAATATAAAAAGAACAAAACAACCCGAACCTGAATGTATTCAAGCCTCATTCAGACCTTACTACCACGACAGGCCAGGGGAGAAGCTGGATGCCCCGCAGTGCTTCTCAAATTTGTTAAACACCAGAAACACCTGGGGAGCTTTAAAAACTGTGGTCCAGCCTAAGAGAGTCCAACTGAATTGGTATGAACGAAACATGCGTATTTAGATTCCTAAAAGCTCCTCAGGTGATTCTAATATGCAGCAAAGTGTGAAAACCACACATAGAAGTTAAACGACACCAACAAGAAGTACCTCTGGATCCAAATCCAGCCATGTGTAATATGCTACAAAGTCAATGAACTGCTTTTGTCAAAGAGAGTGGTAAGAAATATTCTAAGAGCGGAAACAGAGCTCTTTAGAGAAGTGATCAATTCCAGAACTGGGGCAGAGAAATTAGGAAATGAACCTAGAGCACCCTGTGGTGCCACTAAGTAAAGCAGCGCTCAGAAACGGGTGGAGACGTACCAAAGGGCACCGAAGCCAACCTGAAAGATCAGCCAATGGCCAAAGGTAGACCAGTTTGAACAACATAAATTATCATAGTACTGCATTATAAATGCAGAGCACTCAAGAGCCTACACAGATACAAGCAAATGGGGGAGAAGGGACTGCTCTTCCTTACGAAAGAATAACTAATGTGAAAAAGAGTAAGGACAACAGAAAATCACACCGTTGGAATACAAGAGTGTTTACGACAAAGTAACTGCTGAAGGAAAGATCCATCAGTGAATGCTAAATCAGTGGGCAAAAATTTGAAGAGAAACAGAATATATGCCTTGTCTCAAAGTATCTCCCCCAAGATACTTATTACTAACAAAGGAAAAAACAGCAACTTATATTGCCAAAATCTAGTAGAGAGTACCTTACCCAAGTGATCAAGGTTAAAATTGCCAAAAATTAAATGTATCAATATTATGTGGCCCAACATGATACACTAAGAAGAGCATGTAACTTGAGGTATTTTTGCCAAAAATGCATAATTTCATGACAAAATATCAGAAAAACCCAAATTGAAAAATATTCTATAAAACACCTGGCCAGGACTCTTCAGAAGTATCAAAAGTTATGAAAGACAAGGAAAATTAAGAAACTGTCACAGACTGAAAAAGACTAACATGACACTAACAATTAAAGGTAATTTGGGATCTTGAATTGGATCTAGGAATAGAGGTTCATTAGCATTAAAAAAAAAAACTGGTGACATTTGACTAAAACTCTATAGCATGGTTAACAGTACTATACCAAGGTTAATTTCTTCATTTTGGTAATTGCACTATGGTTATGCAAGATGTTAATATTAAGAGAAGCTGGGTAAAGAATATATCTATTTTCATAAATTTTCTATAAATCTATAATTACTAGTTTTTAAAAATCTTGGGAGATAAAGAAATCAAAAGTAATTACATGGGCCATGTATAAACACTGAAACAACTAAAAAATCTGAATATAGCCTGGTCATTGTTTTATATTAAGGAATTCTAATTTTACTATGATTATATTAAGAATTAGAGATCTTGAGGGGCGCCTGGGTGGCACAGCAGTTAAGCGTCTGCCTTCGGCTCAGGGCGTGATCCCAGCGTTATGGGATCGAGCCCCAACATCAGGCTCCTCTGCTATGAGCCTGCTTCTTCCTCTCCCACTCCCCCTGCTGTGTTCCCTCTCTCGCTGGCTGTCTCTGTCTCTGTCAAATAAATAAATAAATAAAATCTTTAAAAAAAAAAAAAAAGAATTAGAGATCTTGAGGTATTTCCAGCTGAAATTATATGATGCTTGTGATTTGCTTTAAAATATTTTAGGAAAGGGGTGCCTGGGTGGCTCAGTTAAGTGTCTGTCTGCCTTTCACTCAGGTCATGATCCTGGCTGGGGTCCTGGGATCCAGCCCCATGTCCTTGGCTCCCTGCTCAGCGGGGAGTCTGCTTCTTCCTCTGCCCTTCCCCCCTGCTTATGCGCGCCTGCTCTCTCTCATAAATAAGTAAAATCTTTAAAAAATATGTCGGGAAAAAGGGGGGTTACATACAGACTGCCAAAATGTTGATAATTATTGAAGTTAGGTAATAGGTACCAAACTTTCACTTCCACTTATAAGGAAGAAGTTGATTTTGTATTATTTAATTACATGATTCTGAAAAGGTTAGGCTTTGTCTATATGTGTATGTGATTTATCTTGTTTTCTTTGGAAGGAGGATTACAAATAGCTTTTTATTTGTTTTTAATTTTTATACATAAGATACGTAAAATTTATCACATTAACCATTTTTAAGTGTATAGTTCTGTGGCATCAAGTATACTCATACTGTTGTACAACCACCACTAACATCCAGCTCCAGAACATGATCAAAATGTTTAGTTGAGATTTAAATTTTAGTCACTCATTTTTGGACTACTTAATAAATTCACATAGTTCAAACTTCAAAAACATACAAAAAGGACATAAAGTGAAAAGACTATCCCAACTCTGGCCCTGGCTATCCAATTCCCCTGTACAGAGGCAGACGATATTTATCCACACGTATTTTAGACACTTAAGCAAATTACATGCACACATACCTTTTTAGGGCAACTGTAGTATATTATTCACAATTTGATGCCTTGTTTTTGTTCACTTAAAAATGTATCTTGAAATCTGTATCTTTAAATCTAACATACTCTAAATAATCTCCTTCCCTCAAAGACCCTTCCTTCAAAGACCAACGCAACACTCTGAAGCTTTCCCAGACCACCAACGTTAATAGTAATCTCATCCTTCTATAAATCAGTTATTTGTAATTACTAAAATTGGATCTCTTCATCTGACACCTTGCAATGCCAAGATCAGTTTATGTATATGAGCTGGTTCACTAACAAGAATGGCCATGTTATATAATGTACCTAATATTATATAATTGTATCTAATACACAGTAAACGATCTCAAGCAAGGGATCATCACTGAATAACAAAAAAAAATATTGATAAGGTTTTGGATATAAAATATAATTTTAATAATATAAATACAATTTTAAAATTTTCAATTTATTCTATTTATTTGTTAATTGGTTTATTACTACCCCAAGATTGAAAGTACTTCCAAATTTACAAAAACCCACTGCAATGTCTTGCCCCTGGTGAAAATGAACCACATCAAGCTACATTCATTTTACTTCTTCGATAATTTTCTCCTCTGAATTTTGTTTTCTGAAACTCCTATTATTTTGGATATTGGATCTTTTACACTAATCCTTGTACCGTCTTTTTTACTTTTAATCCTAGTTTTCAACACTTTTCCCCTGCCTGTGGAAGATGCAGTCTATCTATGCAGTACTCTGTGAGAGATCAAACTTTACAGGGTCAGAACATAACAATTATTTGAGATTTTGACAACAGCACTCTCACCCTATATATATTAGTAAAGGTGATATGGTTAATGAAAGAATCTAAAACTTTGTCCCAGACTCTTCCACTAAAGAGAGCATCCTCAAGATGTTACTGTGCTTTGAAGAGATGTGAGACCCGTAAGTTTGAATTCACCATCTTAAGAGATTGACCAGGCACATGAAGATATTAAACACTAAAAAGTCCAACCTTAAAGAATTTATGTAATTGTGCTGAGCACAAAATTTCCAAAACTTAACTACAGAATCCTTATTTTTGTAAATTATTAACATCTCAGAAAAGATGAGCATTCAAATGAACAGCTGAAAGGAGGCAAAAGACCTCTAATTTGCTCTCTTCTACTTTTAAATCTACAATCCCAGAAAAATCATTTAACCTCCTAGAGCCTCCATTTTCTTATACTAAATCTTTAAGAATGAAATTTTAAAAAGTCACATACGTATTAACACCAAAGATGACTATTTTTTAATTGGAAAAGTATATACTACATATTTCCTTTTTTTCCCCCTTACATCTTAGTTCATTTACTCTTTATAAATGTGTCTATTTTAAGTTTCTCCAATTTTTCTAAATGGCAAAGCTAAGAGTACTTTTCATAATTGTTTTCAGATTTCTACTAATTTTATGGTCTAGGTGACCACATAACTCAGAACAGTGCCAGTTTATTAATAATTTTTCTGGGATAAGAACATGATGTCTACTTTAACTCTTAAAATGCCTCAGTGGGAATGATAAAGTTTATGGACATCCTATCTTTGTGCTGTTGTCACAAATTGTTTTTCATGTTGCTATATTTGGAATAAAATTTTCATTTAAAAAAGTTACTGCCAAAAAGTAATTCAAAAAAATAAGCTGGGGTTTTAGTCAAAGGTTAAAACTGTTTTCTAATACAGAGTATTTAGTAAATAATTGGCTAACTTTAGTCAATGCTTGCTTAAGGAACAGTCCAACTGTTATGGACTGTGTCTCCCCAAAATTCAGGTTGAAGACCTAACCTCTCAATTTGACATATGTGAAGATGGGAACTTTAAAGAGGTAATTACAGTTCAAGAAGGCCAGAAGGGTCAGTCCCTCATCCAGTACAAATGGTGTCCTCGAAGAGAAAGAGACACCAGGGATGCACAGGCACACAGAAGAAAAGTCAAGTGACGCAAGAAGGCGGCCTCTACAAGCAAAGGAGAGAGGCCTCAGGAGAAACCAAATCTGTTGACACCTTGATCTTGGACTTCAAGCCTCCTGAATTTTGAGAAAATAAATTTCTGTTGTCTAAGCCAGCCAGTCTGCTGTGCTTTGTAATGGCTGCCCGAGCAAACGAATACACCAATATTCATGAAGAAACATATTCCAAACATTCCTCTTACCTGGATATGCATATCTCTCTAACTTGCTGAGGTGTCAGAGCAAAAATAAAAAACTTCTCTTGAAATCGTTGAATACTGCTTTGAACTGGGGAGGGAAAAAAAAGATAACATTCCAATATCCAATATCCAAAAGATAACAGATCCAAGGATGAAACCATGTGCAATAACAATGCATTTCTGATCAAGAGTCTGCCAAATTCTGAAATATTTACGGTTAAAATACTCCAAAATAAAGAAGTAATAAACTGCAGTCATCTTGGAATCATGAAAGCAAAGTCACTCTAAAATAGGCTCAATTTAAGCAGTTAGTCTTTATTCTAAAACGCCGATTATAACATAGTCAAAATATAACAAAACTGTTCAAAATTACATTTCATCTTGACTATAGCATTATCAAATGAAAACTTGAGGAAGTCAAAAACTACCCCCCAGAACTCTATAGTAGATTTAGGTGATCTTTCGTTTATTTCTTTGTTGTGTTTTGTTTTCAACCCTTTATATTCAGCTACACAGAACATTCATATAAGATAAAATTTTAAACTTAAAACTTCTAAGTTGATCAAATGAAGATACATAATTATTTGTATATAGATTATCTAGTTTAAAAAATTACCTAATGAAGTCACCCTTAATTATGTTATTAAAAACTGAAATCTATTTACTTCACAAAGAACTTTGTAACACATTTATCTTGATGTATTATTCAATGATGTTCTAGTGCTCATTAAAACAAAATAAAGCAAAAGCTAATATAGAGAACTTTTGCTTCCTAACAAGTACTGCATCAACTCACAAGGCAAAAATGGCTCTTGTGTGTGTTACTGGCCACAGTTTTCCTGATACATGAAGATAAATAAACAAGATGCCAGTTAAATATCCAATGTCAGAGGCCTTCCATCCACAAGTCACACCAAATCAAGAAAAATATTAACTCCTCAAGTAAAACACTTTTAAGCACAGTTTATTATAGCAATTATGTGCCTAGAAATCATGTCATAAAGTGGCACATATTTTCCCAGAACATTTAAAAAAAAAAAGGGGGGGGGAGAAAGAGGAATGCAGTTTATGATGAAGGCCTAAAAATGAAACAAAATGCTAAGTCACAAACGTTAAGTATGGGGCAAAAAACACAAACACACAGCCACAGTAGTAAGTCCCTCCATTTCTTCAATTCTATTCACTCCTTGACTCTTTCTTGTACAGATTTCACTTTCTACTCTCTGTCCACAGTTAAGGTCACCAATGACCTCTTAACTGTCAAACTAAATAACCTCTGAGATTAGAGGTGAACACACTGCATTTTCAATTAGAGTTAATGGTATAAGCACTCAGTCTACCCAGTCAGAACCCTCAAAATGTCTAATACAGGTACAAATAGAGTCTCAGAAGGAGAACAGAAAACAGGGTATTTAAAAAAAAAAAAAGTTTCAGAAATAGTGAAAGAACACTGATTAACTCATTGGCGGGGGGAAGCCCTTACAGATCAAAGCTCAAGCAAAGTAAATACAAAGAAAGATACTAGTCACATCAAAATCAAACTACTGCAAACCAATGATGACTATAAAATCTTAAGAGAAGTCAGGGAAAAAGAAACATTACATACAAGGGAAAAACAATATGAATAAAGGCAATGTAAGCCAAAAGTCATCTTCAAAGTGGTGAAAGGAAAAAACTGTCACTGGAAAATTCAATACCCTTAAAAAACAGGGTTAAATAAAGACTTTTAGATAAACAAAGGCCAAGAGAATTTTTGAAAGCAAATAAGTAATACAAGTAACATACAAGGAAATTGTCAGGATACAAAGAAATGATACCAAATTTGAAATCAATTTTCAGGAATGAAAACCACTCTGAACAGTAAATAAGTGGTAAAGGTAAAAGGATATGTTGTTTTTTCTTATGATTTCTTTAAAAAGATAACTATTTAAGGCAAAAGTGGGGCAACTGGGTGGCTCAGTCAGTTAAGCATCTAACTTTGGCTCGGGTCATGGTCTCAGGGTTCTGGGATCAATCCCCATGCTCAGCTCTCTGTTCAGCAGGGAGCCTGCTTCTCCCTCTCCCTTTGTGCTCTCTCTCACTCTCCTTCTCAGGTAAATAAATTAAATCTTTAAAAATAAATAAAAATAAAGCAAAAGTAATGGCACTGAAAGGAAGGATTTTTAAGAGAGGAAGAAGGAAAAGATATGACAATAGCAAAAAGGATAGATAAATGAAATTATCTGCCCAAGAGCTGTGATTCTTGCTTCATTCTGATATGGTTGACTAACACAGATCTCCCCAGAGACAGATTCATTCCTTGTGCACCAAAAATGTCAGGTATCTACTACTGCAAAGCTGGGCGCAGGACCTTCGGTCAATTCACCTAGTGTAAATACGCATATCTGAGGCCTTGCCTGGGTGACTGGAGTCAACCCACCCAGAAAAGTATCCATATACCATGAAACTTGCATTGAACCTGGAAGACTTCCACAGTCAGCATATGCCAACATTTATGTACGATTTACAGAACTTGCAGCTTAACGTTAGCAGTTTATATCTCAATATATTTTTGCAGAGGCTTTTATTTTTCTGACACAGTTTTGAACTTATTATTTGATGCTAAATTTTCTGTCCAAAATATAATACCACATAACTACCCTGTTTCTATGAAAAAAAAATGGATGTTTCATCACTGTGTACCAGGAACTTACAGCAACAAAAAAATAGTGCATATGCTAATAAAATCCAATTTGTATTAACACTGATAAATTTTATATAAGACAATTTCATGACAGAACAGCAGACAAAATCACACAAAATGTGCCATGAGCTAAACCTATTAGCTAGACTGTCATTTTAATACAGATCAGGAGAAAGAATGGCAGGATATAAAGCAGAAAGATGCAGGTTTTGCACTGTATTTTCTTCCCATTAGTGTCTCCAACTTGGGATCAGAAAACCAATTCTACACAGACCCCATGAATACTTTTACCTTAACAGCAGCAAATGACAAAGGAAAAAGACCATGACTCAGGGACATGAATCAGACATGACTTTATTCAAACCCTTTCTTTTTTAACAATCCTCCATAAGGTAGACTCTATTTTTCAAAGACAGCTACAACAGTATCTCCCATCATGCCCTTCTTATAACCTTGACATTGTTTCAGTGAAGCAGTGGGGTCTCTCTCTATCACCCTCCCTTTGAACTTAAACGGTTCTTTGTGACTGCTTTAACTGATGGCATAAGCGATACTATATAACTTGCAAGGCTAGATCATAAAAGCACCATGCACTTTTCCCTTGCTCTCTGAGTCACTCTCTTGAGACCCAGCTTTCATGCTCTAAAGAAGCCCAAATCAGACCGGAGGAAAAAGCCTTACACAGGTACTCTAACCAATAGCCAAGCTGAGTCCAAGCCAACAGGTAGCACAGACACCACACACAAGTGAAGATGCCTTCAGATGATCTGGGGTAGCCATCAAGTCACCCCCAGCCCCTAAATCTTCTCAGCTAACACCCCAGACATCTTGGGGTGGAGACAAGCTATTCACACACTGTTGGAATTTTCAGTTCCTAACAGGGGAAATCCACAAACATAGTAAGATGGTTGTTCTACACCACTGTACTCTGGGATGGTATATTATACAGCAATAAGTAAAACTATGCCACAATTTCATGAAGTAATTTTAGCATTAATCTTAGAAATTCCAAGTTCTATCATTATGTCTGGCTTCATTTATAATTACTAACTGATGAGGCCTGCTGATATGACATAATACTTATGACTATTCTAGGTTTGTGGATATTGGTTCTTTTTAAACATAATTGGATCAGAATATTCCTGTATTCTCATCTTAGCCCTACTGGTTATTACCCAAGTGATAGGAAATTCACGTAAGATCTCCAAGTCCTTCTTTACTCCTCAATTAAAATGGGAATAACATTTTGCTCATCTGCTTTTTTTTTTTT